>NW_027556402.1:36221292-36388792 GCF_003287225.1 Phascolarctos cinereus
CTCAAAGCCCATTGGTAAGGGACTTTCTCCTTATTGGGAGAAATTAAGGCTCTGCCCTATGTGTGGGATGGGGTGGAGTTGGGGAGAGACAAGAGCCTCAGTTCTCAAAGTCCTTCCCCCACCCCACTTAGGGACTAGTCAAGCTCTTAAGTTCTCTTTGAGTGTTGAATTAGCTTTCAGCTTCAAGAGACAAGGAAGAGACCAGCTCCACTCCAGGTTAGTGAAGGAAAAGATCTTGGGAAGACATGAGAGGAGCAGGCAGTCTCTACATCCCTATATCCATCTTGCTATTCTAAAGACTCTTGGGTGAACTCTAAGACACCATCTTGGTTGAGTTATCTCACTCCCAATGGGAGGGCACCTTCAGTCTGTATAGTCTAGTTAGTATACATTCTCCTATATATACCTTCTTTGATCCCTGTTTTTTCTAATATTTGGATAAATGTGTTTCTTTACTTATTCCCTGTGGGTATTCATTATGGAACTGGTATTTGGTGGCAGTCAAATCTTAGATTTAGAGCTTGGGTTCCTTCTTCTCCCCCAAAATGAGAAAGTAATTAAAAGTTACCTTGAACCAAAGCATATGTCCCAGACTAGCAATATTTAAAGGAGAAGATGGATATTCCTGTAGCCTAGAACCTACCCCTTTCTCTGAGGAAAGTTGTAACCTCAGGCCCCAAATTCTTGCTGCTTCTTCAGGCTTAAATAGAAGTCTTCCTTGGAAAAGGGTGTGTGTGGGGGGGAAGAGATGAAAGATGTCTGTTTGGCCTCCCATTCAGTCATACAACAGCCTCCATATCATCGGTGGGCTTCACTACACCATGGGACTCACATTTCCTATGTTAGCTTTTTAAAAAGTGGTGTTTAATGAGGTGTTATAGTAATAACAGTTGGTATAAAATATCCCTCTAAAAGTCTGCAACATACTCTTCTACTATTTCATACAGAGTTCAGGAAAATAGGCTCACACTTAGGGCACATGTTGCAAGTACATTGATTGATGAAATTCTTTTGCTTCAGTACTTAATTGTTCCCATTAGGTATGGTATAGCTTCCATCTCCTCACCTCCATTATCTTTGTAGACTTTTCAATCTACTGTCTTCATTTCATTCAGTCTGTCTTTGGGTCAAGACACTGTCATCAGCTGTTCTAGGGAGGCTCCTAGGACAACAATAGGAAGATGGAAAATTCCAAAACACTCCAGCGTCTTTATCCAGAAAACCCTGAAAGAGGTTCCAAAGGGTCCACTGAAAGGACTGAGCAACTACAACCTCCAGTCAAGAGGGACTGAGGAAGGCCTAAGCAGAGACAAAGTCCTTTCCTCTGTCTTCTCCCCCAACCAGTTCATTCTCAGAGATTTGGCTGGAATGCTGTCTACTAGCCCGACACTGTAGTTCCGACTAGCACTGTGGTTTTATACGTGTTTCAGAAGGCATGACCAAATCCCTCAGCCAATCCAAACATAATTTCTTTCATGCTGGGGACATGTTTATACCTGGTAGACAAACTGAATATGTTCTTATAAGATTTAAGGTATTATCACTTATTTTATTTGGGCTGTGGTAATTGATCAACCCTTACCATTATGCTATAATAAAATGCTGTTGATTTATGGCTTGATTTTTGTATCCTGCTATATTACTGAAGCTATTAACTCTATGACTTTCATTACTGATTCCCTAGGGTTTTCTAAGTTAACCATGTCTTCAGCAAAGAGGGATAGTTTTATTTCATCTTTTTGTATCTTTACGCTTTCATTTTCTTTTTTGTCTTATTGCTAGTGCTAGCACCTTTAGAGCCATGGCAAATACCAGTAGGAGGAGGAAATACCATTGCTTTGCTCATATTTATTGGGAAAGAGTCTGGTGTTTTTCTAATCCACAAAATTCTAGCTTATGGTTTTACTAGATTTTTTTAAATACTATTTCATAAATGTATTTCTATACACATCCTTTGTGAGGATTTTAGTATGAATAAGTTTTGTACTTCATCTAGGGTCTTTTTCTATATCCCCTGACAGAACAAAATTTTTTAAAATTTTGTTGTTGTTGTTGTTAACTAACATAGTAACAGTAATTGAATTTCTAATGTTGAATACTTCTTACATTATACAATTTGTGATCAAAGTATACAAATTGTGTATCTTTATTATTTTAGCCAGAATTTCATTTAAAATTTTTAATTAATTTGCATTGTTAATTTTGACTTGTAGTTCTCTTTCTTTGCTTTAGATATTCCTTATAAAATATTTTATTAATGTGCTTTATTACTCAATTCAGAGCGTAATTTACTTAGTGCAGGCATTAATTTTTCCTTAAAATTTTTATAGAATCCTGCTATATATTCATCTTTACCATTTTCCCCTTTCTTCTGGTTATATATTGATAACTAATTCAATTTTATTTTCTTAGATTGGGTGATTTAAGATCTCTGTTGTGATAATGAGTATTATTGATTTTTTTCTTGAAATATTTGAAGTTTCATACTTTTTCGTTGTATTTCTCTATCATTCACACTCTGATTCTCATTTGATGGAAGATACACCCTCAAAGCTTGGCTGCAAATCTGCTTGAGACATCTCCCATGATAGGTGATTTATGGTTCACCAGCTTCCAGTCCCTGCTCTGAGTAGCATCTAAGGATGGAACTGGATCTAGCTAGGTTTCAAATCCCTTTCCTTCAGGCCCAGCAAAGCTATAGCTTTGCTGCCTTCACTCCTATAAATGTTCTGCTGAATGAAGGTAGAGAAAAATCATTCAGCCATGCTAACTGGGTCCACTCCAAATATATGTTATACAACTTTGACTAGGCCTTCAGGCTGCTAGGTGATCCTTTGACAGCTGTCTTATCAACTCACTCTCCCACTCTTCACATTTGGTCCTCCAAACCTTTACATCCTTTCTCAAGCTTCTGATGGCTCTCTCTTCCTTCACTCTCTCTGCTGAGAATTTTGCCTCATATTTTACAGAAAAAAAGAGGCCATTTTCTGAGTTCCCTCTTTTGCCCTCTTCTTTATCTCATACCACTAAGATGCCTTCTATAACTTCCTCCTTTACCTCTATCTCATGCAAAGAGGTAGCCCTTAATTTCCTCATCTCTAAAATTAGGTTTTTAGACTAGATGATCTCTGAGGTCCCTTCCAGTTCTATCCAAAACAATAATCCTACTGCAACAATCTCCAACATAATTTCATTTTAGAAATTACTGTAGTGCTTTAATAAGATGATAACATAAACTTCATTCCAAAAAGCAATAGCACCCACAAGAATTCAAAGAACTTTTAAGTAGTTTTAAAATAATAGTATATATTAATTAACATTAAATTTTGGCCATATAAAAGAGTTAAAAACAAAGTGCTCCCACTAAGGGGAATATTTTCTTGATGATCTGGTTATATCATGAACATAGATACTTAATTTTTTAACAAAAGTTGTTTAATAAAGAAGTTTCTTATGTAAACAAGGAAACAGGATCAATGATCCTCAGAACTTATAGTCAGGCTTTGAGAGTTGTGGAATGATGAGATTGAAGGTAGGACCATTTCTAAATGTGCCTCTGGTGGAATGAAGATTAGATACCATGAGACTTAATGAGATTGATCTCAGAAACCAGAGTTTAGCAAGTTATATAGTGAAGTATTCAATTATGAGAGGAGGGGTTGGAATAAGGAAAAAAAAGACAGTGAGAAAGGGGTCTGAAATCCTTGACAGATGTGGAAGAATGACAAAGGGTTTGGAAAGTAACAGCAAACAGGATCTTCCCAGGATAACGTAGATGGATAGAGTGAATCTTAAAGCAGGAGGATCTTCTGTGTCAATAACTTTAGTGATATTCAGCAGAATGCAGGTGGGAGTGTTCCTCTTCCTCTTCAAAAAGAGTTTGAGATACTTGTTGAGTGTTCTTATAGGAATGTCCTTTTTGGGTATGGGCGGGACCGATTGTCTGCTGAGGTTCCTTCTAAATCTGAAATCCTGTCATTCTGTGATCTTGAGTAGAGAATTCAATCCATGGTTGGTGTTTAATAAGATATGAAGGCTAACAGAATAAGATGAAGAAGTATTCAGGAATAGAGGATAGCACAAAGTTGAACTAGTTTCCAAAAAAGGTTAAGATTTCGAAATTAGAAAAATGAGATGAGGGCAGAGGTAATGGAGTGAAAAATCAGGGGGAAATGGATTGACAAGAGAATACCACGAGAATCAAAGTCAGTTTCAGGAGAAGTGAAATAGTGAGATAGATGGAATGATGGGAAGTTATGGTCACAGAGGAGAATTTCAGAGGTGTGAATCATAGAGTAAGAAGGGTTCTTGGGAACCATGGGAACAAGGCTTTGACCATCCCCATAGGTAGCTGCAGTAGAGTAAAACATGGATTTTAGGAGTTGAAGATGATGACGAACTTGAAGACAAGGGTGTTTAATGAGGGGGGGACATCAATACATATATTTAAGTGTTCAATATGAGGACACAGGAAGGGTGAAGACAGTGAGTCAGATACTAAACCCTTGACTAAGGAGGGAGAATGGCTTGGACATAAGCAGGATCTAGATAGTCAAATATCTTCTCCAAATAAGCTTTCAGAGAACTTGTATAAATCAAGTTTTTTATCCATTATTCCAGACCAGGGGTGGGGAACCTGCAGCCTCGAGGCCACATGCAGCCCCCTAGGTCCTCAAGTGTGGCCCTTTGACTATAAAGTTTGGATTCAGTCAAAGGGCTGCACTTGAGGACCTAGAGGGCCACAAGTGGCCTCAAGGCCACAGGTTCCCAACCCGTGTTCTAGACCCTATAAAACCCGGAAGGAGGAGAAGAAAAGCAGAAATGGGGCCAGAATCTACCACAAAGAATTCCATAATCCTCTCTGGTCCACAGAGGAGGAAAATGGGCATCATGTATGCGTTGTTGTTTAGTTGTTTTCAGTCATGTCCAACTCTTTGTGACCCCTTTTTGGTGGTGTTTCTTGGCAGAGATACTGGAGTGGTTTACCACTTCCTTTTCCAGCTCATTTTACCAGTGAGGAAATGAGGCAAACAGGGTTAAGTGAGCCCAGGCTCACACAACTAGTAAGTATCTGAGGCTGGATTTGAACTCAGGTTCTCCTGCCTACAGGCCCAGCACCCTATCCACTGAGCCACCTAGCTACTTTATAATCGATATAGCTTCTTTCAATTAAATGGTAATGAAAACAACAATAATGACAAGAAAACTCTTTTAGAGTCTTTTCTGAGATGTTTTAAAATAAAAGGCACAAGCAAAACTATTAACTCAGTCTTATAAGAAATCACATTGATTCATTCGACAAATTTTCTCCATACTAACTCCACAACATCTCCAGGAACTTTTCCTTTACCACTGCAGCTTAACTGCAGCTCTTCCTCATTACCTCTTCTCTGGCCTATTGCAGTAGCTTTACTGGTCTTCCTCCTTTCATACTCTCTACTCTCTGATGGACCCTCCACACATGTGCTAAAATATTTCTGATGACCACGATGCCCCCTTGCTGAAGAATCTTTACCATGGGAGGGGCTTTTTAGGACAAATTTTAGGGATTTTAGGACAATTTGGAGTCAGGAAGATTTGCTTCAGAGCTGGTCACTTAACCTGTCTGGGTTGAATAATCCTCCAGAGGACTGCATTCAATTTCTGGCTCTAAATCTTTGATGCTTTTAATCCCCTACCATCAGCAGAAAAACGGGGTCTATTAAATAAGAACAGGCCTCATCTATTAACAAATGTTTTCAATCCTGCCCCTTTTTCCCTAGCCCCCTGGGAGGTAGATATTTTTGTTTTGTCATTACTGTTTCCATATTACAAAAAATGAAATCAAGCATTTAATAGGGGTTAAGTGAATTACTCATGGCCTTACCAAAAGTCAATAGCAGAAGTGGAATTAGGAGTTAAGCATGAGTGAGTCTCAGTTTGGAGATGGTATGCTTAGGCAGGTGTCTCTTGTTCAAGGGCAAAACCTCTTCAGTTCCCGACATTTAGACTATTATAGCTTACACTAAAAAGGAGAAAAGACTCAGGAATCTCTCAGGTAGCACAGTACAGAAGGGAAAAAAAAATGTACATAAATCCTGAAGCAAAGGTATGATGGCGTGATGGCTAGAAACCTATCCTTAGAATCTGGAAGAGTTGGGTCCCAGTCTTACTTCTGGCAGGCACTGGAGGTGACCATGCCTGAATCATTTCACCTCTGAGTCCCACGTACATTTAGGAAAAGGTGCTGGTTTATAGTGGAAGGAGGAATTCACTACAATGGCGGCATTGCAGCCCAATACAAAACGATATCCAATGTGAATAATATAGATTTGGGGATTGTTGAATGAGGAAGGATCATATAACAAATGAAAACACAACAATCATGAAAGGCATCGCTAAACGTTTATACGGAAGCAGAGAGACCCACTCATAGTGCTGCCTTTGGGAGATGATTCTGGCTTTTCACTAGCAGAGTAAATTAAATCTCCCTGAGACAGGAGAAACAACAAGGAAGAATCAAACAAGAAAGTCAGAGGAAAGTAGAAAATGTTTTTTGGGGGATGCAAAAGGGTATACATTATTGTCACACTAGGTCGTAAATCCCAGTGTTTCTTCCTGCCTCAAACATCACTCCAGTCCGTCCTCCACTCAGCTGTAAAAATGAGCTTCCTAAAATGAAAATCAGACCAGATCTCTTCACCGTCCCCAATCCAATAGTCTCCCATGGCTCTCTATTATCTCTAGGATTAAATACCAGATCTTCTGTTTGGCTTTTAAAGCTCTTCATAACCAGGCTCCTTCCTACCTTTCCAGTCTTTTCATACCTCACTCTCCTCTGTGTACTCTGAAATCCAATGACACCCACCTCTTCGCTGTTTCTGGGACTGAGTTGTTTTCACTAGCTGCCCCCCATTCCCGTAAAACTCTCCCTCCTCATTTCTACTTCCAGACATCCTTCAAGGCCCATTAAAAAGTCCCACCTTCTGCCAGAAGCCTTTCCCAGTCCTCTTTAATCTTAGGCCCTTCTTAGATGACCATTTATAATTTATCCTGCTTGTTCTTAGTTACGTTCATGTTATCCCCCCTTCCCTCATTAGATTGTGAGCTTCTTGGGTGCAGGGCCTTTTTTTTAATCTTTCTTTATAAACCCAAAGTTTAGCACACAAATTCCAGCTGACTGACTGACCTGTCATTGTCAAGCCCTCCATCTTGACAAATGCACTTTGAGCAGAAGATAAGAGGAAGAGTGAAGGGGTACTGAGTCCTCAGAGGCATGTGCAGTAGAACAACAGAGTGAAACTAGAACACTGGAACCCTATGGCAGTTGGAGACCAGCTTGAGGAGTCTCCTTTGCTTCAGCCTTAGCTAGGTGAGAGTGAGCAGGGACCTCTTTAGCTAAGAGTGCCTTCTCTGTGCTAACCATAAACTGTAGGGGACATGAGTCCAAAGTAAGATTTGGGGGTGGGGGGAACACAGCTGAGACAAGTTGAGGGAAAACTGCTTAGTTTAGCATTGAAAACTCTGAACTAGTATCACCTGACACTACTTAGGGTCAAGGTCAGCTTTGACCTTTCAATCAGAAGAAATAAGGAAATGGATTGAACCAGTTAACTGTGCAAGGGCCATCAGGCAGGATGAAGGGCAGAGAGAATTCTGCCTTCCCTGCCTTAAAAGGCAGCAGATGCCTCAGCATTTTGAATAACTGGAATGAAGCCCTGGCTGTTTGACACTCCTCAGGAGCACTGCCTTTGATCTTGGCTACCTCTGGCTGATCTCTGTTGTTTTTCACTGACCTTGAACTAGTGTCTGCCTTCAGGAAGCAGCAGCCTGCTCAGTTTAAGTGAGTACTGTCACCACACTAGGGTTCATTTTTTCTGTACTTTTGTACTTTCTGTACTTTTTTTTCTTGTTTTGTTTTGTTTTTGTTTTTGCTAAGCTAGTACCAGACACTGCTATGGCAACTGTAGGATGAATTTGAGACTTTCATTTGGCCTTCTGACCTTAACCAGTGTTCCCAGGTAATGATACAACTCAGTTTGAATTCACCTTGAAGGGATACCTACCAGCAGCCAGCTTATAGACTCCTCTGTTCCTTCCACAGATACAAGGTAATGTGGGGAAAAAAAAGCTGACAGCCAACTGCCTTTGACCTTGCCAGGGTTCAGCCAGACAGAGGGGCCAGAGAGTAGTGGACAGCTTCTTAAATTATACTTACACTCAAATATGTGAAACTCATGTCCTCCTCTGTTTTCCAGTTTAAGCATGAAGCTGAAAGATAACAATTTGGAAAACAACAAATTAATAAAGGGAGAACAAATTAACATTTCAATTCAACAACTCCATATGTATTTACCTAACATGTATTACATGTAAGAGACTGTAAGTAAGGTGAATTTAGTGTGTGTAAAGTGGATTTTCTGTTACTCATTCTTAGAGTTTTCTTCCTAGGATCCATAATCATAACAATCTCTACTTCCCAGGTGTTAGATATGAGTTCTCAGGATTATGGTTCAAAACAGTTTCTACCATGCTTGTGCAGTAGCTATAGGGATGAAGAGATGCAAAATTGTGAGGGTATTGCTGGCAATATGCCTTCTTTGTCTGTTGCCCTATAAAGCAAGTAGGCATTGGTTAGTGACTGGGAATCCCCATAGGAGTGAATGTGTAGGCTTAGTGCTGTAAGTGCCTTGATCAGCTTGAGAGGGGAAATCTGTGTTTTTGCCTCAACTTACTTCCATTGAGGCCTGAGGGGATTTAGGGGTGAGCACAAGTCGTGCTTGTCTTGACTGACCCCATCAAGATGAGGAATAGTTGCCCCCCCCCTTTATGCTGGTCCCTGCAAGAAGGGTTGTTAGGGAATGCTATAGAAGTTGGTGCTCCCATTATGCAAACTTCCTTTGAGAAGATTAGACTAGAATAAAGTAAGCTTATTTAGCCCTTTATTATGACTCCATTCCTGTCTGACCAGATCAAAAGGGAACCTGCTAGTGAGAGGAGGGGCTAGAAGCCCTCCTGTGTCTCCTTCCTAAGAAATGGTGTGGTTGATATGTTTATTTGTCCAACAGAGATTAAGCAAGGCATTGGACAGAAAAAGGCAAAAAAGAAAAGAAATAGTTCCTGCCCTCCAGAAACTTGCATTCCACCAACATATATTAAGTGAATACAAGATATTCTGAGGTGGGATGGAATAAAAAGTAGGTAATAAGAAAAGACTTCTAAGTCTTAGATGGCATCTAAGTGAAGTCCCAAAGAAATCTAAAAAATAATGAAAAGCTGGGAGTTCGTTACATACATAGGGGGCAGATACCCTGTACAAACAGATAGCAATAGATTTCAGAGTCTGAGGCAGAGCAAGGAAGTTGGGTTGGAATGTAGAGTGTGTTATGTAGAGTAATATAAAATATGTCCATATAACTAGAAGTAGATCGGGAAACTGTTTTAAATGCCAAATTTCAGTGTTTTGTATTTATCCTTGAGGCAATGAGGAGTTATTGATGGTTCTTGAGCAGAGGAGTGACATCGTCAGATTTATGCTTCAGGAAAATGATTTTGGTAGCTCTGAGAAGGACAGATCAGAAAGGAGAAAAACTAGAAGAAGAGATACCAATTAGGATATAGCTGTAATATTCTAGGTGAAAGTGATGATTGTGCCTGAATGAGAGTACCATTTGTGTTAATGTTTAGAAGAGGAAACATAAGCCAGACTTGGTAGAGAAGGGATCAATTAGACTAGTTCAATAATTGGATGGGGCAGGGCAGGGGTGAGGTCTTTAACCTGAGTGGCTAGAAGGATGTCAGTACTTGGCACACAAATAACAATGTACAGATGAGGGTCAAACTTAGAGGGGAAGGGAGTGAGTTATGTTACAGGACTAGAGCTTGGGATACAATTAAAGACTGGAATGTAGAGAGTTATCTGCTGAGAATGAAGAATGAAACCCCTAAGCACTGAGGAGATTACCAAAAAATAGGGTGAAGAGAAAGGAGATGGCCTAGGACAAAGTCTTAAGGAACAACTGTGATTGGGGGCAGAGAGGAAAAAAGGGGAGAGGTCAACGGTGTGTTAAAACCTGCCAATAGGTCAAAAAAGATAGGTGTCAATCAAGGATCTCAATAACAATAAAAAGCTCATTGGTAATCCTAGAGAAAATTCAGTAAAGTAATGGGGTCAGATTATGAAGGTGAGTAAATAAAGACAATTTGTGTGCACCATTTTTTTTCTGAAGACTTTATTGCTGAAAATATGTAAAGATATAGAAAATTAGCTGGAGGAGATGGGAGGGTCGGATTTTAAAGGTGGAAGCTTGAAAACATTTTAGAATAGAAGAAGAAAGAGAAGGATAGGGATTTGGTAGGAGTGAGAGGCTAATGGGAATAAGAGTGGGAGAAGAAGAGAAAGGAGTTTTCACCTTGAAAACCAGAGTTGCTGAATCCTAGGAATTAGAAGTAGAGGGAAGGGGGAGCTTGCTATAGAGAGGACAGAGAAGAACCTTTTTATGGGCCTCTCACCCTCCAGGGTCCTGTGATGCTGCTAAGCCACTTCAATTTATTGTCTATTAAACAGTGGAGAAAAACAGAAATGAATTTGTGTTTGTCAGTAACTATAGATGGGTGGTAAGAGGTTCCCAGTGCCTGAACTGGAGATAGCTCACACATGGAGCTGCCCCTTCTGTACAGCTCTTACCTGCATTGGCGGGACAAGTTTCCTCATCCTGGTATTATATCAATGAAATCACAGTTTCATCCCCCATGGCTACGTGTTCTTTTATGGCACACTTTATGAGCGTAGAAGCTTATATAAACTCAAGCATGTTGCATAATTAGAATGCTTTTGACTAGCAATTTATCTAGAGCACACTATGGGGACAACATTATATTTGTTTTTCTTTTGAACAGAAATATACTGCTTGCCTTATTGTGACGTGAAGCTAGACCAGGGCTTCTTAAACTTTTGCCACTCCACAGTCCTTCAGCACTTCTTAAACTGTGGGTCCCAACCCCAAAATATTACTGAGTTTTATTGACTTCAGGCACATAGGAAAAGAAGGTGACTTGAGGACCTAGAAACCCTGAATAATCCACAGTAAATACTAAATTTATTTTCAGAGTTCCATCTAGCTGTTGAGGTGTGGGAAGGGTTCTGAATACTCAGAGAATGATAATTTGAATAACAATAACAAAACCAGTAAGTAGATGGATCTTATCAGCCAAAACAATTTACATATGGAATTATCTACCTCAAAATTCATAATATCTGATTACCCATATGTCATGACTCTTTAAAAAAAATTTTCAGGACCACATTATTTTATTTTTAATTTATGGAATAATACAAGAATTTCCATAACATAGTATAATAAAAAAGATGACTGCACATGCAAATCTATTCTGTACAACTTGCTCTTCCTTTTAAATATATAATTATCATGTAAATTTATTTTTCCCTTTTTTTCTTTCCTCCTTACTCTAGAGATGGCTATCACTAACACACATAGGTATACGTGTTTATATATATATATATATATATATATATATATATACATACATATATGCATATATATATATATATATATATATATATATATATATATATATACATACCCACACAAACACATACATGTACATTATTCTATTATTCTATACATATTTCCACTTATCAGTTCTCTCTCTGGCACATAGCACTTTTCTTCATATGTCTTTTTTTTTTAATTTGTACATTTATAATAGGCAAAATGACTTCACTCAAAGTTGTTTTTAGAATAATATTGCTGTTACTGGATAAAATGTTCTCTTGGTTCTGCTCATTTTGCTCTTCATTACTTTGTGCAAGTTTTTTTTTTAAATATAAATTTATTTATTTCTAGTTTTCAACATTTACTTCTACAAGATTCTGAAATTCCGAATTTTCACCCCATCTCACCTCTCCCCTCACCACAAGATGACATGCATTCTGAATACCCCTTCCCCTAGTCTGCCCTCCCTTCTATCTCTACCCCCTTCTCTTATCCCTTTTCCCTTCTATTTTCCTGTAGGGCAGGATAGATTTTTGTACCCCATTTCCTGTATTTCTTATTTCCCAGTTGCATGTGAAAACTTTTTTTTTTAAACATGTGTTTTTAAAACTCTGGGTTCCAAATTTTCTCCCTTCCTCCCTCTCCACCCACCCTCATTGAAAAGCCAAGCAACTCTATACAGGCCATACATGTGCAATTATGCAAAACAGTTCCATTGTAGACATGTTGTAAAAAACTAACTCTATTTCCCTTAATCCTATCTTGCCCCTCCATTTACTCTGTTCTTTCTTTTGACCCTGTCCCTCCCCAGAAGTATTTGCTTCTGATTACCCCTTTCCCAATCTGCCCTCCTCTCTGTCATCCCCCTGCTCTCTTGTACCCTTTCCCCCCTATTTTCCTGTAGGGTAAGACAGATTTCCATACCCAACTGAGTGTGTATGTTATTTCATGTTTTTCTAAGATCAGCTAGCTCATCATTTCTTATAGCACAGTAGTATTCCATCACAATCATACCACAACTTGTTCAGCCATTCTCCAATTGAGAGACATCTCAGCAATTCCCAGTTCTTTGCCACCACAAAGAGCTGCTATAACCATTGAGAACATATAGGTTCTCTTCCTTTTCCCCTAATCATCTTTGGAAACAGACCTAGGGGTGGGGGTCAAAGGGTATAGGTAGTTTAATAACTCTTTGGGTATAATTCCAGATTGTTCTCTGAAATGGTTGGATCAGCTCACAGTTCCATCAACAGTGAATTAATGTCCCAATTTTTCCATATCCCCTCCAATATTTGTCACTTTCCCCTTTAATCATTTTAGTCATATTATAGGTATAAAATGATGTCTCAAGGTTGTTTCAATTTGCATTTCCCTAATCAATAATGATTTGGAGCTTTTTTTCATATGACTATAAATTGTTTTGATTTCCTCATTGGAAAACTGCCTATTCAAATCTTTTGACCATTTATCAGTTGGGGATGTCGTGATTCTTTAACATATAAACTAGGGAGTTTGTGCTTCTTATCTACCCCTTAGACTACCCATAAGGCTTTCACTTGGCAAGGAGCCTCTTCTCAAAGACTATTGTTTCAGGATAGCCAGAAAAACTCTATCCTCTCAGAACTCTTTCTAATTGCCATACTTTTATTTATTTATTTATTTATTTTTGCTGTAGTTTCAATTTTTCATCTCATTTTTGATCACTTTGTAATTTTTCCCCCATTTTGAATTCGTAATTTATTCTATACTTCCTTATTTTCATTTCATTTTCTTGGGTCCCGTTCCCTCCTCTAAACAAAAACAGTAGACTTAAAAAAAATAGACTATTTGGAATTTGTATGTAGTGTCTACTCTGAGATATTCCAAGTCTCACTCATTCTTTTGTATTAGATCCCCAGTGGGACCTTGCTACTTTGGGTTGTAAGGGTGCCCTGTGGTTTCAGGTCCCTCTTACTATATCTTTTAAGCACCATTCCTCCTCTTGGTTTCTATTGCAAAAAGCAGGTGTCATGAACTGATGATCTGTGTCCTGTTGTTTCTAGTAAGGGTTTAATGTTTCTCTCTCTCTCTCTTATTTTTATTTTTTAGCTATAGGTTTTCTTGGCCATCCCCCCCAAACACACACACACACACACACACACACACTTGCATGCACCCACAACTTTCATTGCTATTGGGTTATTCTCCACCAAAAGGAAAGGAAAAGAACTTGCAGATGTTACTGTCAAGACTTCTGGCTAAAATTTTGACCCAAAAGTTTACAGATAAACCCAATTTCTTCCACAAGTACCAGAAGAACATCAGTGTCATACAAAACAAAACAAAAAAAAAGATGATCAAAAAGTGTTTCCGTGAAGGCAATACTCATACACATTAGAAAAAACAAAACAAAACAAAACAACTAAGAACCATATTACTGACCCAAAGTACACTGGCTCAATTATGAGCCAGTGGCAAGAGATTAAGAATGAGGCCTCCATCTCCTGGTTTTGTTCCCGTCCTTGCTCTGAGGCGGGAGTGAGAGGAAAGTGTTTCAGCCATGAATGTCTAGATGAGCACACAATCCATCTAGGATGTCATAAATGAAGAAGGACCCAGAAGCTGTATCAGTAGGGTTTGCCCCCTGCCCAGCTCCAGACAGAAGATTGAGAGCTGTGAAGCTTTGCTAACAGTGTTCATTTCTGTCCTGGAATGTGGGCTAAGGGATTGGGATGACATTAACTCAAGTAACTGCAGAGATGAAGTGTCTAGAAGAAACAGCAAAGCGTGTGTGTATTCATGGAAAGGGTAAAATTCACCAGGCATCACTAATGAAGAAACTGGCAGAAATTTCCAAATGCAATAAATGCCTTAATTAAATGAATTCTATGTGTTGAGAGAATTATAGTGTAAAGTTCCAGGAGGAAAAAAAAATGATCCAGGAATAATTACAAACATAATACCAGAAAAAAAAAAATTAGATTTCTCACAAGGACAAAATAATAAATTTCATCTAGAAGAATAAAAGGTCTAGAATCTCAAGGGGAGTAATAAAGAAAAAAGTAAGAATGAATAGTAAATTGCACATTCTCCATTTGTTTGGGAGCCCTAGAGCCTCTCCACTTCTCTCAAACACCTGGGGAGAGATTATTGCATTCACTCAAGGCTGTCTGCAACTCGTTATCAGGGCACCTAACCTGAGACTGAGCTTCTCATCTTTCTCATTCATGCCTTTCCTCAGGCCCACCCCATTTGCCCAAGACATCTCAACTGGACAGTAGGACAGTGAAAACAGCAAGTGAAACCAGGCAAATACATGTTGGGTTTGTTTTTTTTCCACATTTGTCTCAACTCTTCCTATTCCCATTGCTTTGAGATTTTATCTCTTAGTAGTCCTCCATCTACTGAAATATAACCTGTCCCAAATGACACCTCACCCATAAAATGTTCTCCAATTCCTGATTTTCAAAATGATCCTCTCTAACAAAGTTTCCTAGAATTTTGTGTATAGTAATCTTATAATGCTTTTTTCCACCTTATGATTGTGCATTTGTCTCACTTCTCCTACTAGCCTCCAAACACCCTGAGGGTAGTGACTGTGTCTTAGTTATTTTTTGTGTGTGTGTTTTTTTAAGCATCTAATAAGAAACCGTGTGCATGGTGAACAATTAGTCAAACTGTCAATCAACTAGTATTTATTAAGTACTTATTTTATGCCTAGTACAGTGCTAAGGGCTAGATTTTAAAGCAAAAAGGCAAAAAACATTTTTCTTCCCCTCAAAAAGCTTTTATTCTAATGTGGAAAACAGCAAATAATTTTTATATATATATATTATATTATATATATATATATATATATATATATATATATATATATATATATGTATATATATATGTATATATATATGTATATATATATGTATATATATATGTATATGTATATATATATACATATATATATACGTATATATATATATGTATATATATATATATATACACACACACATATATATACATATATATGTATATATATGTATATATATATGTATATAGTACAATATATATGTATGTCTCTATACTGTCAGCACTAAATAAACTTTTAATTATTTGCCTTATATTTAGCTAGAGATTTTCAGATTCAGTCTTACCACAGAAAGGAGAAAAAACTAAAAGCAGAATCAATAGAAATTGGCAAACATGTGCCCTCCTTATTTGTGATGGCACATAAAAGGAGGGTGTAGAAAAGCCTGTTTCAGTCATTCCTCTTGCTAAAGAAACAAACTGAAGTGAGGAGAAGGAGGAGAAGATGATAACAATGCCCACAGGAAGAAATCATCATAAAGCAATCCATTGCTGCTCCAGATGCCAGCAGGAAGGTGACAATGCAGGAGTTATCATCTTCTATCTTTTATGATTGGGAAAATCAGAAAGGCATTAACAGTGTCAGTTCCTTCTTGATGCCAGTACTGACAACTGGATGCAACAGGCTGCCCAGGAAAAAGCAAGCTTAATTCAAGCCTACCTAAACCCAGTGACTTATGTTTCCAGATAGCCCACAGGGATATTTATTTATTTATTTACACTTAATAGTATTTGTTTTTTTCCAATTACATGTGAAGATAATTTTCAACATCCACTTTTGTAAGATTTTGAGTTCCATTTTTTTTCTCTCTTCTTCCCCTCCCCTCTCCTCAACATGATATGCAATCTGATATACAGGGACATTTAGCTCCCTGTCTTTAAACTTAATAAACATTATATGATTTAGGGGAGGTTTTTTTTTTAATATTCTTGCCACATAGAAAATAAGAGAGATTGTTAGCAGAAGATGAATTAGTAGATCAAGACATACATTTTAATTTTGGTACCTTTTCCATGTTGGGACTTTAATTCTCTAAAATTCTGAAAATATAGAATATAAAAAGTCATATCTACACTCCCTAATTTCTCTCCCTCTTTTTTACAACTTTTCTGTTGTGTCATAACTATTCAATAGGAGAATTAATACATTAATACATGGCACCCAGGGACATACTCCAATTCATAGAACAAAACCATCCATTGTTCACTCTGTGGGTGTCCATCCCTTCAAAGCCATAAGTCACAGTCACTGCTTATGTGATCTTCTTTATAACTTAGCCAGAGGACACAATTACCTTCACATGAAGGTATTCAATGAAATTGCATAGTAAGAAAAACAGAATTACAGGATCAAAAAATCATAGATTTGCATTAGGAAGGATCTGTGTATCCTCTTACTTCTCCAACCCAGATAAGAAGGAATCCACAACGCCACATACCTAAGAGGTTGTCCAGCCTCTGCTTGAGAACCTCCAAGAAAAGAGAGGTCATCATTTCTCTCTCTAGGCAGTTCATTCAATTTTTTGACAGCTCTGTTTTCTAAAGTTTCCTTTTAGAAATTTCTACCCATTGCCCCTGGTTCTACCCTCTGGAGCCAAACAGAGAAAGCATAATCCTTCTTCCAAATGACAACTGTTCAAAAACTTAAAAAGAGCCATCATATTCCTTCTGAGTATTCTTTTCTCCAGGTTAAGCATACCCAGGTCCTTCAGATGATTCTCATGAAGCATGGACTCTTCACCATTCTTGGCACGTAGAGCATGGCGCCTTCTTTGTTGTGGGCAAGCCATGCTGGATGTTTTTTGTTCTTTGTTCTTTTTTTTTTTATGCTAGTATCTCCCACGTCTCACAATTGAAACCAAAGTTCTTTAGAGAGACCATGAGAGTGTTCTTGTATTGATTCTTCTGACCTCCCTTGTGTGAGATCTCTGTAATATAGTCTTAGGCAAATGTATGTTTGGCATTCAAACAATGTGGCCAGCCCATGAGAGTTGCACTTTCTGCAGTAGAGTCTGAATGCTTGACAGTTCAATTCAAGAAAGGATTTCAGTATCTGGCACTTTGTTTTGTCAGGTGATCTTCAGATTCTTCCTAAAATAATCCAAATGGAAGTGACTCAGTTTCCTGGTGTGGTGCTGTCACTCTGTCCAGGTTTCACAGGCACACAACTCTCTCTCCACTTGAAAAGGCTACAAGCCAGGATTAAAGTTAAATAATATACCATCAGTGTGGAAGCTGACCTTGATGTTGTTTTTGCCCTCAGTGAAGGTGTCTGACAACATCACTGAAAACGTCATGATAAAAAGCACGAGAGAAGTGCACAGCCTTGTCTTACTCCACTGCTGACCGAGAAAGTGCAAGAGCCTCATCCATTTTCTAGAACCCATCCAAGCATGAGGTCATGAAACTGGCTTTCCCTTGCAGAATGAGTGGATAAGAACAATTTATTCCAATGGCTATGAAGGTGACTGAAGCAGGCAACGTGGAGTGCTTAGAGCTTGGTCAGACATCAAGGATTCCGAGGTCATTCACTGCATCCTGGGCCAGGGCTAGCTGTCCTGACTTTTGTCTTACTGCTGGATTTCAATGACTCAGGAAGAGAAAGTAAGGCTGACAATTTTTGCAACTCTGCCTCTCCTAAATCCAATTCACACACAAGTCAAGATATCACCCATGATGCCACTGGTCCTCAGAAAAATCAAAGGACAAACAACCTTGTGTTTAGGTAAACGGAAGACAATGTTAGTGATGGTCATGAGATGCACAAGTCTTCAGTAGTAAGTGACAACTGCTGTTGCTATTTCTGACTCCATTCTTCCCAGTGACTCCATGCCATGTCAGATAGTCTATGGTTATTCTGATGTTGTCACCCAGAATTATAAGCTTGTCCTTTTCTGGCACATTGATAATGAAGATATCCATGTCTTTATACAATTTTTCTTTGACCTCATCAAGGTTTGTCATTGCTCCTTATGGCCAGGTGGGCTAGCAGCAGGGAAGTTTCAGACTTCTGCTGTTTATTGATAACATCATCATCATCATCATCATCATCATCATCTATCAGTATACAGGGAGCAGCAACACCCATTTAGGTTTGGCTGGGGAGATAAAGCTGCCAGTTGGGAATCAGAGAGCAGAAAGCTGAGTCTAGACTGGACCGAAATTTAATATGGTTTCTAAAATACACAGTGGTTAGTGAGAAGGCAGGAAACCATTCCAAATTTTTAGAACTTTTCCCTATGTTTTCTCTGCTTTCATTGCTTAGAATCCCTTTCCTTAAAGGGAGCCCCTGACAGAACACAAACCCTTCCTTAATACCTTCCATGACATACAAAAGGCAATTCCACGGACACCTCGGAGAAGAGGGAGGGTAAGCTGGAAGAGTTTTGGAGGCAGTTAGGCAAAGCACTCTTTAATAGTGTGACAATTTCTTTGCAGTTTTATTTTTCTATAATTAATAAATACAGCCATAGAAATGTGTGCCTGTGAATCATATATGAATAGAGAATCCCCAGAGACAAAATGTCTGTGACATGGGGTGTGTGTGTGTGTGTGTGTGTGTGTGTGTGTGTGTGACAGACAGAAACCAGTGCTATATTTTATATTATCCCTAAACAATATTGGATATTTTGGGGGTCCACCTAATTTCTTTTTTTTAACCTAACCTACTGCACTTTTGGACACCTCAGTTTATTTACTTGGACATCATTCCCATGGACATTAACCTTTAACTTTTGTGAGGGCAGGGACCATGTCATCATTAAACTTTGTACTTCTCACAATTTCTGACAGTGCTCTATAGACACTTATATATGTTTGTTGAATTGAAATTGAATTTTTAAACACATACTCCTCATTCCTTTTTTTTTCTTTTTTGGAAGTACCAGGCCTGTGCTTTCCTGGTGAAAAAATGTAAAATCCTATGGTTTGTGTAGGAGAGGGGTGTTATGAGTTATGTGCTAAAAAAAAATTATTACTAGAAAAATGAAAAAGCCTTGTTGTAGTTTTATTTTTATGAAGTAAGGAAATTTAGTAACATTCCATAAGGTTTTCCCTGAAGTAAAATCATGTCCCAGCATTTACATATTAATCCAGGCTTCACTTTTGTGATGCCATAAAACTATATGTGTGTATGTGTATGTATATATGTGTATACATATGTGTACATATATGTACACACAAAAGTCCATATGTATGCATATACGTACATATTTTATATATACACATATACAAAACAATAGGCTATTTGATATTAGAATCTCAGATTTATTTGTGCTTGGTATATCAAAAAAATAGGAAGTACCCTTCTCTACTCTTAATCTGCGACTTGTCTCTGAGTGAATAGAGTTTGAATGCTTGGCAGTGTAGCTTGAGAAAGGACCTCATTGTCTGGCATCTTCTCCTGCTGGGTGATCTTCAGAATCTTCCTAAGACAATTCAAATGGAAGCCACTCACTTTCTTGGCATGGCGTGGTTCAAGTTTTTCACAGGCATACAACAATGAGGTTGGCCCAACAGCTCTGTAGACCTTCAAATATCTCTTTCCTCTCACACTTTCCTTTGGGGCCTCCCAAATACTGAGCTAGTTCTGGCAGTGCATGCACCAACCTCATCATCTATGTGTACATCCCTGAAAAGTATATACTGCTGGTGCCACTTATGGATGGAGTGGTGCTGGCTGGTGGAGAATCTCTGTTTTCTTGGTGTTAATTTTTGGGCCAAAATTAGCACAAACAGCAAAGCATCAATCCATACTTTGTTACATCTCAGCTTCAGTGGCTGCATTGAGTGCACAATCATCTGTGAACAAAAATCATGCATCAACTCTCCCTCCACTTTTGTTTTGGCTTATAGACTTTTCAAGTTAAATTATTTTACCATTAATGCAGTTGCTGACCTTGATGTCATTTTCATGCTCTATGAAGGAATCTGACAACATTGCTGGGAAAAAATCATGCTAACAGATATGGGACCAAACACATGGCCCTGCTTCACTCCATTGGCGATTGGGAAAATGTGAGAGCATCATCCGTTATCCAAAATCGGGGGAAGCATGCCATCATGAAATTGGCATACAATACTTGGAGAAGATTTGCAGGTAACCAAATTTGACATAATTTTCTACAAGCCCTGGTGACCGACACTATCAAAGGTCTCGATTTTATCTACAAACATTTCATGCTATAGTTTCTTGGAGCCACAGGTGAGAGTTGGATAAATTAAATGAACACCAAAGGTGGAAAGCAGCCCTGAAAAAGGCTCAACAGCCCTCACACCAGAGGTGCTGGTCTTCTCTGAACACACTCTACACTCCATATATACAAATACATGTAAATATATGTACGTTATAAAATGTATATTCACATGCATATATGTGTATATACACATATCCATACATACATACTCACATATACATGCATGTATATACATATACATATACATATACATATACATATACATATACATATACATATACATATACATATACATATACATATACATATACATATACATATACATATACATATACATATACATACATATACATATACATATACACACATATACATATACACACATATACATATACACACATATACATATACACACATATACATATACACACATATACATATACACACATATACATATACACACATATACATATACATATACATATACATATACATATACATATACATATACATATACACACGCATATATTTAGAGTTTGTCCTGAGGGAAGGCCCCAAGATTGAGGAGAACTAGAACAGGCTTCCTGAAAATAAAAGTAGGACTTTAGCTCACGCTTCCAGAAAGCCAAGGATCCTAGGAGGTGAAACTGAGAACATAGAACATTCTAGGAATGGGGACAACCAGTGTGATAACATGGAGGCAGGAAATGGAGGGTCATATGTGAGAAAGTTCAGGAAGGCTATGCAGCTGGGTTGTAGGGTGTGCAGACGGAAACAGTATGAAAAACTACAATAAGGATTCCCTTTCTGTGTCCTTTCTCTTTCAGAGCTCATACTAGGCCTTTTCTATCTGTATCCTGTTGCTTCTTTTCGTTCCAAACACTTCCAGTTGAATAGACCATGATTCTATGTTACTTTCAGAGCATTTCCATTATCTTATGTTATGATGTCTCCTGTTTTATTTCTATGGAATATACACTCTGTTAATAGAGATATTACTGTATTTGAGAACTGAATGACATATATGCAAGTGGAAAAATACCTTTAAAAAGCAGAGCTATACTTATTCTCAACCACCACTGATGGATTTCCCATATGTTTTATGTAGGAGGTTCTAAGGACTTCACTAGGATCTGGTTAGGTAGCCTTCAAAAAGATTATAAGGCCAATGAGATACACAAAACTAAAATAAATATGGATAAAAGAAAATAAAAATGAACATCCTGGATGGAGAATATTTTAAAATTGTATAGAAAGCCTATATATTTCAAATATAGGCATAATAATATATATACACACACATACATACATACATATACATACATACATATACATACATACATATACATACATATGTATACACACACACACTGTATGGCATATCTCAACATTTTCTAGACCTCTTTGTATTTACTTTAAAACGAAGCAAACAAGCCTAAAAAGACTTAAATGTGCAATTGAATAAATAACCAAGGTAGAGTTAGAGAAATGAGAGAAAAGGAAAATGTATAGGGACTATAGGGAAAACAAAAAAGCCTCAGACCTAAAGGACTAAGTGGAAAAGAAAGAGAGCAAGTGAAGAATGAAAAGGTTAGACTGTATTAGGAAGCAGGCAGGTGATGGCCTCCAGCTAAGTTAAAACTTGATTTATCAAGATAACCTGGCAAGCACTCTTCCATGGTAATGATTTTAATTCCTAATAAAATAATAAATCAATGGAAGGTGACCTGCCATGTTTATCTGGGGTGCCACAAAAATGCTCTCTGACAGATCATGAACCATGCTAGACAAAGTATGGCTGAACAGGGTTGGGGATTGATTAGAATAGCCTCCTCAGATGTATGTTGGATAAAGAGTTTCTAACACAGAAACAAACCTGTTATCCATGACTGGTTCCCCTTAAAGAACTCTAAATAGACATGTTGGAAAAAGAAAGCTCTTATTCTAGGATGAAAGAAACCCAACAGCTCTGTGAGCATATTAATATTTGAGAACGAAGATTTGGTGGTATTGTTGCAGGTGTGCAATTATCTGTGGGGTTTTGAAGTATAAAATTTGAGAAAGAAATATGCAATCCCAGGCTTTCTATCCTGAGTTACTCTGACAGGGCAGATGGCAATGGTGTGTAAATCGTCCCGAATAAGTATGCAGATCATATGCTTTTGGATACACAAGACCCAACAGATGCTATGTCAAAGACAAATTATACTCAATCCATGTATTTTATGCCACCACCACGTATTGCTTATGGCGGATTCTTACTCACATTATTTACCCTTAAATCATTTTGCATAAGCAAATTTTCACGGAAACATGCCCAGATAGATCAACAGTTTGTTTCTACATGAGAAGAAACAACTGTAAAGGAAAAAAAAATTGGATAAGGGGCCCTAATGACAAGTGAACATTGTTAATGATTGAATCGCTTCTACTTGATGAAGAAAGGGTTTTTATAAAAGACAGGTGGTAGAATGAAGAGAGTGTTAGACCTCAAGTTTGGGAGATCTGAGTTTGAATACTGCCTCAGACACTTACCACAGTGTCACTTGGGTCATTTCACGTGGCCTTTTTTGTTCTTTGTCATTTACAAAATAAGGCAGTTGGACTTAGTGACCTCTAAGGTCCTTTTTAGCTCTAAGTATATGATCCTATAATCTGAAATGTTTTCAGATCATTTCTATTCTTTTGAATTATAAACTATATAAACAGTAGTAATACTGGTTAGTCTTGGTTAAAAAAAAAAGATATAGGGGAATTCTCAGTTAACATGACAGAGTGAGACATTGTAAGGGTTCCAGAATCCTTCCATTCTTACTCCAAAAATATTAGAAAAATCAAAGTAAAGAAAAAAGGCTAAAACACATACATGATAAATAATATTATGAAGGAAGAAGGAAAAAAAAAAGGAAGGAAGGAATAGAGGAAGGGAGGGACTGGGTTCAGTCCTCACGGGGCCTGACCTCCACCCCTGTGCCTTGAAGAAAAATTGTTGAAGGCTTAGTTTTGGCTCATGTCTAGCATCTTCTAGCAAGGAGCAGAGCAGAAAAGCACTCAGTGAGTAATATAAATGAAGCGTTATTGATGCAGATATTTATTTCTTCCATATTAATACCGAAGGAAGGAAACAAGGATGGTAAAGGTCAATTAAGATAAAATAAAATGTTATACAACTGGAATGGATAAAATACTGTGAGTAATGCAAATGGAAACACATTCTGTTGAAGATTTTCTAAGAGTTGCTCTCAAATGAGTGGTTATACAAAGCAATTTAAAAAAATGGAAAAAAAAGAAAACAGAGAAAGGTGAATAAACTTCATAAGAATAGAAATTAATATGATTAAAATAATAATAAAAATGAAAATATCATGAGCCATTTTCCCCAAACATCAATATAAAAATAAACATTAATTTGGTAAATTATTTTCAAATTTACTTTAAAAAAAAAAAGGTGGGGAGGGAAAGAAATCCGAAGATATTAGGCATGCAAAATGGGAGATCAATGTAAGAGCCTAAGATGAAAAATAACATTATTTTCATAGAGTACAAAAAAGGATTATGATTTACAAAAATATCAAATACAGCAAGACATGAAGAAATAAATCACTTAAATTGAGCAATCTCAGAAGGAGAAATCAGACATGTCCTTAAAGAGCTACTCTGTAAAAAGGGTCCAAGATCAGATTGGCTTATGAGCTACATAATTTTATCAGACTTTAAAATATTAGTTCATACACAATATGGATTGTTTTTAAATGGGAATGTTTTCTTAATGGGAAAGATGGAAAGTTAGCCAATTCAGTTTATGATGCAAACATAGTTTTTTATCCCCAAACTGAACAGAGGAAAGATTGAAAGAATTATAGGTCTATCTAATTAATGCAAAACTACGAAAAAAGAAATAGAATTGAACACTACATCTAAAACTTTCCCTTTTTGACCTATTTTGATAATTTGAATTAAATTTGATTTTCATACCAGAGAAGGAAGCAATATATGAAATCAGAGGCAGCCCTGGGGAGTAAATTAGGAGTTGGCTTTGGTGACAGTCAGGAAGACCTTGCACATTCTGATTTTCCCTGACCCCGAGTACATCACTAATCCTCTAAGCATCCCTAGATCACTCTCTGAAAACACAGACTGCACAACAGGGACCAATCTTCATTGATAAGAGGTGGTTATCTCACTAAGAAGTCCCTGTACTAATGAAATAACATCTAGTCCAAAAGAATTCTAATCACAATGAGTAAATCTCATAAAATAACAAGTTTTTTTTTTAAATTCTATAATCTCAAGAGAATCATTAGGAAAAGCAAAAGACCAGACCTCAACAATACTTTTCTCTATCATTATTTTCTTTGAGATTCTAGACCTTTTGTTTTTCTATGTGAACTTTATCAGTCTGTGTTTATCAATTAATTTGAAATAATAAAATCATTTGTGAAATACTATGCAACATGAAGTATACTAGTTTAAATATATGATTAGAGATTTTGATAACACATACTACGCATGCATACATATATATACATATATATATATATACACACACATACAAACATGCATATATACAAAATCGATGTGTATAGATGTCTTTTGTCTTTACATCAGACATATGTTCTTCCTTGCCCTACTCTGTAATGAACCCCACCACGTGAGAAATGATTAAGCAAAAAGATTTGATGTAGGGACCTTATCTGACAATGTATACAACATGTACATTTCATTATCTCTCCTCCAGTAACTTCCCTGATTTTTCCATTACTCAGAATTTAACTTCCCCCTAGTGGTCTTTTGATTTGTCCTTTTATAATCATAGTGTATATATTTTTTCTTGGTTCAAATGAATTCATTCTGTATCAATTTGTGTGAATCTTCCTTGTTTCTCAGAATTTTCTTATTTGGCATTTCTTATTGCACAATAATATTCCACTACATTGATTCACCATAGATTTTTTTTCCTCAAGTATTTCTTAATTGATGGGCATTCACCTTGTTTCTAGACCTTTGACAGCACAAAAAGTGTTGCTATTAATATTTTAATTTTCCTTTTCTTCTGTCTTTTATTTCTTTGGGAAAAGTCCTCTGCAGTAGATTGCCAAATAAAATAGTGTGGTTTCATCACTTTTCTGAAATATTTCCACATTAAAATTAAGAATTGTTGGGCTAACTCATAGCTCATCTAACCATGCTGCAGTGTCTTCCCCAAACCCTCCAACATTAATTTTTCCCATCTTTTTTTTTTTCACCTTGATCAAGTTGTATAGTTTATATTTCTTATTGTGGAGAAATGATCAGGACTAAAAGAAGCAATGAGATTACAGGTGAAGGTGATGATGCATTAACCAATGACAGAGAAAATGTAGTGCCACTCCAAGGAGAACTTATTTTGCTTCCATTTTCTATGGTAAGAAGAATGTCCTCTAGACTAGAACAGGCTAACAAAAATTACTGATAAGAATTTGATGCCCAGGTTAAGTAAGATCCCTGAAAAAAGGATGATGAAAAATGCCACTCTCTTCATAGCAAGAGGAACAAGGGACTTCCAGGGCACATTATTTACATTGTCATGACGAGTTCAAGTCACCTAACCTACATAAACTACATCTGAAGGTATTGAAAAAAACTAGAAAATGTGATTGTTGGACTTCTGTCATGGATCATGTGAAAGATCGTAGTGAATTGGAGAGACACCACAGGATTGGAAAAAGGCAGAAGACCAGATTTTGAAAAACAGAAATGGAAGTGAGTTGAGTCTGCCATTTCAAGCCAAATTCTAGGATGCATTATTCAGGGGATTATTAATGTGTAAGGCATCTAGAACTAGCCATACTAGATTAAATTCACTTCCTTTTTTCTGGAAAGAGTAATTAGACTAGAATATTAGAGCTACAGTTTCCCTGGATTTTTATTTATTTCTTTATTTTTAGTAGTACAGTTGGGGTTAAGTAATTTGGTAGCTTTGACAATCATTATGTTGGTAGAGCCCAAATATAAGCAATTAGTAGTTCAGGTTGTTTTCTCCTTTTATTTCTATGACAAGGTCTTTTCTGGTTATATATGTAAACACTTACTGTGTCTTGGTAGGTGAACTTTCAGCTATTTCATATACTTTGTAGTCATCCTGAATTATGGCTGCTTCTTCCTGATTTCTTTAAGTGCTGTATTTTGTTGTTTAGTTGTGTCTGACTCTGCGTGACCCCGTTTGGGGTTTTCTTGGCAAAGATACTAGAATGGTTTGCCATTTCTCTCTCCAGCTTTTTTTACAGATGAGGAAAGTGAGGCAAAAAGGGTTAAGTGACTTGCTCATGGTCATGCAGCTATAATCTGAGGCAGAATTTGAACTCTGGTCTTCCTGACTCTAGGTCTGGCATTTAATCCACTGAGCTACCTAGCTGCCCAGTGCTGTATAAGAATACTAATTATTTTTATAGATTTATTTTGCATCTTACTTATTTTTGCATTTACTTACTACCTAGTTAAGGCTAATAATTCTCAATTACTTTCTTCCTTAATTTTCTGGAGTTTTTAAAGCATATTAGATTTATTATCAGCAAATGGGGTTAATTGTATTTCCTCTTTGGGAATGCCCTCCATATTCCATTGGGCAGCTAGGTGGTTGAGTGGATGGAATGCACCACCTGGAATCAGGAGGACTGGAGTTCAAATTCAACCTGAGACACTTACTAGCTGTGCAACCTTGGGCAAGTCACTTAACTTCTGTTTTACTCAGTTTCCTCAACTGCAAAATGGGCATAATAATGTTGCATACCTCCAAAGGTTATTGGAAATATAGAGTGAGATGATTTTTGTAAAATGCTTAGTGCAGTGTCTGGCACATAGCATTATATAAATGCTAGTGATTCTTGTTACAATTATTATCATTACTATTGAGTATGTCCTCCCACCATATTGAGCTTTTTCTAAAATGATGCCAGATAACTGAAATAGGTTTTATTTTTCTTCACATTTTCTTTCAGATACTATTGGTGAGCAGTTATGACAAAATCCTCCACCTGCCCTCACCTACTCCCTTTGAACCATTAAACCAGGTACAGTCTAGTAGTATCTTTAGTTAACCAATTTCCATCTTAATACTGGCTTGTAGATACAAAGAGCAGTGTAAAATCTAAATTTTATAGAAAGAGAAATGAGTTTTGAAACGGGTGCTCACTCTCTCTCGGAGAGAGAGGAAAAAGGGCAAGAAGATGGGAGGAAAAGCATTACTATTGTCCTTTTATAGCCAGGTTCTTTCCTGAATCAGCTTAGATGGCTTCTACTCTCTCAATAGTGGTAGTGGTTGTCACGGAAGTAGTTGAGGCTGCTAAATCAGCTGGTCACCAGTAGCTTTAAGAATCTCTTTCCAAGTTACACTGGTGGAGTACCTCCATCCTCTCTAAATTGGATGTGCTTAATTCTCACTTCTGACATTTTCTACTCTCTCTTCCTTTCCATTGAAAGAAGGAAATTTTTTATCTTTTTTTTTTAATAACATGGCAACAGATTGATTAAGGTTGGCTACATGAGGGGAGGGTAGCGGAGTTCCCTGCCCAGCTGTGGATGTTATTTCCAGCTACCTGCTACATTTCAATCATCACATTTGGCATATCATCCTTTTGCTTCCAAGAATGGAGACAGTGCCTTGGAGGATTTAATCTTTTCTTCTCTGAAATTTTGACTTGGCCTACTGCTGCCCTGACTGATGATTACCACATAAGGCCTATTACTTTAGGTAGGCTCCAGCCATCCCTCACTTTATTCCCTACTTCCTAGCCATCACCAACAACCTTGTCAATATGGTATATCCACCCCTCTCTCATTCCTTCCCCAGGTGCAAGTTCCAGACCAGTATTGAATCATTTCCTGGGAGATTTGCCATTGCTCTTGGCGGAAGAATATCACTCTACTACTCAATGACACCATTTTACTACCTCTTACCAAATTATTCTTCTTTGGTCACCACTTTGGTATATGAGTTATAAACAACTATTAAAATATCCTATTAGAATAATCTATCTCGGGGCAGCTAGGTGGCACAATGGATAGAGCACTGGAACTGGATTCAGGAGGACCTGAGTTCAAATCTGGCCTCAGACACATAACACTTACTAGCTGTGTGACCCTGGGCAAGTCACTTAATCCCATTGCCTAGCCAAAAAAAAAAAAAATCTATCTCTTTAGAGTAGCTCCTTGGAAAGAAAACTATGGAAAATTTGGACAGCATACTAAAAATCAGAGACATCACTTTGCCAGTAATGGTCCATATAGTCCATTATGTTTTTTTTTTCTTCTTCCCGGTAGCAATGTATGGCTGTTGAGAATTGGACTATAAGGAAAACTGAGCATGGCAGAATCAACACTTTCAAATTGTGGAGCTAGAGAAGACTTTTGAGAGTCCCTTGGCCAGCAAAGAGGTCATATCAGTCAATATTTAAAGAAAATAATTCAGTCTATTCACTGGAATCAAGCTGACGCTTAATTACTCTGACCAAATAATGAAAAGATGGGACTCATTTGAAAAGGTCCTGATGTTGGGAAAGATTGAGGGCAAAAGGAGAAGGGGATGACAGAGGATGAGATGGGTAGATGGTATCATAGAAACAACAATCATGAATTTGGACAGATATCTAGAGGTAACGGAGGACAGAAGGGCCTGGAGTGCTCTAGTCCATGGGATCATGAAGAGCAGGACACAACTGAACAACTATACAACAAGAATTAGGGTAGGGAATGTCTTTGGTTTGTGTTACTATAACCAACACTTCTCATAGTGTTTGACATTAGCAAGTACTTAAATGTTTTGTTTTTTGGACTCATAAGTTCTTTTTTTTCCCCAAAGAACCCCATTTTTTTCTTTTTGCTTCTATATTTTTGCTTTTATTTTATTTTTTCATTTTTAAAAAATCTATTGTTATAGGGGGCTTGTGTCTATATTTCCCCCCCAATTATCCAAGTTCTTGTTAGACAATGGTTTATTTCCTAAGAGCCTCAATCACTGTCTTTATTTCTGATGTTTTCAGTTAATCCTATTCTGAATAATTCAGGAAATTCTTTGAGCTGCTCTGTTGCCATCGCAGGGAATCCGGGGCTTCTGCTGAAAGAACTTCACCTTCTGAGTGGATTTTTAAACTCTGGTTCCTGCATGATAATATATCAGTCCCTTGAGATATCTCCCTTTTTGAATGATTATTTCTCCTTCTCCCTCAATTTCATCTATATTTATCAGTTATTATACTCTACTAAATGTAAATATACCTCTTTCTACCAGTCCTTTCTCTTTTGAAAGCCCTTTGGTAGAAGTTTAGGCTATAGAATCTTTCCTTTAAACCCTTTGGAATCTGCTCTCTCTAAGTCAGATCATTGCATTTTCCCTCCTCTCTACTTTCACAAAAAACAAAAATAAAAAACAAAACAGAGTAATTTCTCCCCTTTGCCACACCACCCTGGGGTTCTCATCATTTCTACCCTGTTCTCTGAAGGATGAAACTCTCAATTATGACAAGTAAATATTAGATGCTCTGCTTTTGGAAGAGAGACAGAGAGACAGAGGTCTAGAACATTTCTGGATGATGGAAGTACCTCAACAATGACTGAATCTCTACTTTGTAGATGCAACACCAATGTAATGGCAAACTTAAGAAATAATGGGATTATTAGAGGGGTAGAAGAATACTATTCTTGGGGCAGCTAGGTGGTGCAGTGGATAGAGCACCGGCCCTGGATCCAGGAGGACCTGAGTTCAAATCCGGCCTCAGAACATAACATTTACTAGCTGTGTGACCCTGGACAAATCACTTAACCCCATTGCCTAACCGAAAAAAAAAAAAAAAGAATACAATTCTCTATTTGGACACAGTGGAATATCAGAAAAGCAAAACTGTTAAAAAGTATGCTGATGTCAACGTTTGAGGTGAAAAAATTATAGAAAATATTTGTAATTGTCTAAAATCCATCTTGGGGCAGGTAGATGGCACAGTGGATAGAATGCTGGGCCTGGAGTAAGGGAGATCTAAGTTCAAATTTGGTCTCAGACACTTACTATCTGTATGACCCTGGGCAAGTCACTTAACCCTATTTGCCTTTGTTTTCTCGACTGTAAAATGAATTGGAGAAGGAAATGACAAACCACTCTAGTATCTTTGCCAAGAAAGCCCCAATTGAGGTCACAAAGGACAGAGCATTTCTAAAACATTGAATAATAACAGCAATTCATCAATATCCTTCTTGTCTAGAAAGATAAGGACATCTCCATATATTTCATTTTTCCAAACCGTTCCAAATCGTTAATATGAAAGGAGTAATATAGACAACAATTAACTATATGCAAAATAGTATATTTATTATCTGTAACCCTCTATTTTAGATGTAATCTATGTGCATGATTTTTAAAAAATGTCACAATATATACATGTTAGGTATTACTTGTCCTATTTTTCATCTAAAGAAATAAAGGTTAATTGTTTTACCTAAATTGACGTGGTTCATTTATCAGCATTAGAACTCTTAATATCTGCATAGTTAATATAAGAGGCTGCTGTTTTAAGACTATTAGTCTTCCTTTAAAATAAAAAATGTGTTTTCCTAGGCTCAAAAATTGTTTACAGACTCCCATTAGCTCGTAATTTATTGTTAACAAAACTTGAATTACCCTACCAAATGGCATGTGCTTGGGTGAGTCATAGCTTATGATATACTTTATTCAGTTATGTCTCAGTAATTTAAGCTAATTGAGTCAAATAACAATATGTCACAGGACCTGGGTGTAGAAGATTTCAGGTTCTGCCTTGGCTGTCTCCCTTCAATTATCAAATCTCACTAATCACCATTACCGTCAAAGTTGACATGAGAGTCTACTACAGTATTTATCTTACTCCCAGGACCTAGTCCAATAATCTAATTTACATTTTTATTCAATTTTCCTGAATTACTTTTATTCTTACTTTGGATCTCTCTGGCTGTGACATGCTGTTTACCAATCCTGAATTCTGTGAAGGTTTTCCCTGTTTCCTTTTCAGTATTGACCCTGTCCCCCCCAAAACAAAACAAAACAAAAACAAACTACTTGGTTTCTATTTCTTAACACTTTAGTGTTCTTTCATTTAATAAAAAAAAAAAAGAGCTTGGATAAGGATTGTGTCTAGGACATTTCTTAGCGAGGCAATTATCCCTACCAGTGTAGGAAGTAACTTCATAGACACATATAGGATTAGAGAATCGCCCAGGGATGGGGCACCTGCTGCCTCAAGAACAAATCTTCATTCTGTGAAGTTTGGATTCAGTCAAAGTGCCGCCCTCGAGGCTGCAGGTTCCCTACCTCTGGCTAGAGCATAGAGAGTAAATGATTTTCTAGGGTCACACAGTCATTATGTGTCAGAGGTCTGAATCTTCCTGGCCCTGAGCCTAGATGACTCTTTATCCTGAAATATAAAATCCTGCCTCTCTCTCTCTCTCTTTCTCTCTGTATGTATGTGTTTATGTGTGTGTAACAACAATTTTTAACTAATGAATCTAATGGGTTTTTTTCTCAGTTTTCATTCTACTTAGTCTTTTGGCAGATTTCAGCAGTATCAACTAGCTGACCTCTCTTTCCTTGGCTTTCATAACGTTTCATTTCTCCTACCCATCTATTTCTTCTCAATGCAATCATCTTTCTACCTCCTACTCCTGAAGGGCTCTGATGCTGACTCCTAAATTCTGATTTTGTGGTAGCATTTTAATGAAGGAATTTCTTCTAGAAGCTGACAAAAGGAAAAAATGAAGGCAGATGGCATGGGAAAGAAATGGGCTTTTAGAAGAGAATGAGAAAGCAGATGAGGTAACTATAGTTTAAAAAAAATAAGCGTCTACTCTGTCACACTTCTCAAATCTGAAGACATTCAACATTGAGGAGCAGGGGAAGGGAAAAAATGACACTCAATAGTCAATAAACATTTATTAAGTGCCTACTATGTGTTAGGCACTGTGCTAAGGACAGCACAGAAAAAAAAGTATTTTGAAACAAATGTTTGCCTTAGGAGACAGTCACTAAGATATATATAGATATATATATATATCTATATCTATATATATAGATATATAGATATATATATATACACACATATATAGATATAGATATAGATATATATAGATATAGATATAGATATAGATATAGATATATAGATATTTATTTCTATTTATATTTTAGGCAATTGGGGTTAAGTGACTTATCCCAGGTCACATAGCTAGTGAGTATCAAGTGTTTCGTCTGAAGGCAGATTTGAACTCAGGTGCTCCTGACTTCAGGGCTGATGCTCTATCTACTGTGCCACCTAGCTGCCCCAATAAGATATTTTTAAAAAGATGTTTTCCAAGATTAAAACCTTGTATGTCTCTGCTTCTTATTATGAAATGTTTGAATATAAAATGCACAAACTTTGTTTAAATAGGGACTTTGGGGACACACTTTATCTAAATGACAACTAAGGGGGCAGCTAGGTGGTGCAGTGGATAGAGCACCGGCCCTGGATTCAGGAGGACCTGAGTTTAAATACAGCCTCAGACATATAACACTTACTAGCTGTGGGACCCTGGACAAGTCACTTAACCCCATTGCCTAACCAAAATAAATAAATGACAACTAAGAAGGCCATGATTCCAAGAATATTCACATGCATATGATTATTGACAGTGCTCATGGAAAATCAAAAAGAAATCATTTTGTTCCTAGACATTTTTTTTCTCTCTCATTACATTTCAGGAATAGCACATATTCAAGGCAATATTTCATATTTCAGGGTAAAGAGTCATCTAGGCTCAAGGCCAGGAAGTCTCAGATTCCAGTCCTGCCTCTGACATATAATGACTCTGTGACCCTGGGAACATCATTCACACACTCTCTATGCTCTAGCCCAGGGTGGGGAACCTGCAGCCTCAAGGACACATAGGGCCCTTTAGGTCCTCGAGTGCGGCCCTTTGACTGAATCCAAACTTGACAGAACAAAGATTTGCTCTTGAGGCAGCAGGTTCCCCACTCTGGGCGATTCTCTAATCCTTTATGTTTCTATAAAGTTACTGCCTAGGGATAATGGCCTCACTAAGAAATGCTCTATGCCGGAGAAATTACAGGTGCAGTCCTTGTGCAAGCTATATTTAGTATTATTACTATTATTAAATGAAAGAACACTTAAAATGTTAAGAAACTGAAGCCAAGTAGTTTTTTTTTTGGGGGGGGGCAGCAGGTTCAGTACTGAAAAGGAAACAGGGCAAACTTGCAGAGAATTCAGGATTGGTGAACAACATGTCACAGCCAGAGAGATCTTTGAGAAAGAAATCTAGCCAGTAAACCCCAAGTTAACTAGGTAGCTTTTGGCCGTCGAAAATTTGCCTTTCTTTGGGTAGAACACCCTCAGATGAGAGGGTAGGGGACAGGACAGGAGGAGAGGGGAGGCGATGAGCTGAGTTGCCTAACTAGAGCTAGCCAGCTGATTCCCCTTACAGGCAGCTGGGACTACTCACAGGTTGTGGTTTGTCCTTCGTTCTCGAAGACGACCATGGCATCAGGGAGATGATGACATGACTTGCAATTGACTTTGATTTCAGTTAGTGAGGGAGGGCGATGTAAAGTCACCAGCCTCACTTTCTCCTCCAGAGCCATCTGGGTCCAGTGGCCAGATATCGATCAGACTGGAGATGACCCAGGATGCAGTAGGAGACCTTGACCCTTTAAAGTTTTTTCAGGTTCTCAGTATGATTGAGGAAAAGCCTGTTCAAAAACGGAAAAAAACAAAACAAAACAAAACAACTGGGAGAGGAAGACCCTCAGGGTTGCTGGCCAAATGAGAAACAGTTACTATTTACATTTGCTGAACCAAGAATGCCCAAAATATAACGATTAAGGGGTGCTTGGGCAGGGACCTACTGTTGTCCAATCCATGAGCTCCAGAGTGGTCTTTGAGAAAGAAATCTCTTTGACCTCTAAGGGATTTCTCTAAGGTCCTTTGACCTCAAGTCCATTGCTCTTTCCACTGTATCATTCAAGGTCTGTAGAAAGCCTACATCAGTTTCAAAATACTTTTTGGGTCTCCATCTACTTAAACAGCCACTGCTGATGCTCTACTAATATGTTTGCTTCTACTAGTTGGCCAGAGAACAATCAAGGACTCTTAAGATTCAGTGAAGGAAAAGTCATTTAATGAAATAACACAGGAAGAAAAATAGCACACAAGTATTCCCCCAATGTTTGTATATACATGCCATCAGTTGTAAGAGTAGTCACACATACTAACTCCATAAAAGAAACAATGTAGCCATTACACATCTATAGAAGGACACAGGTAAAATGAGCCCATGTGGCCAGGGCACATGAAAACTAACGCATCTTAACACTACAGAGCTACATATGAAGTCTTCTGGTGAAATCATGAGGCTTTCTCTTGTCCTGATTTCCTCTGGTCACTATTAGGCTTCTCCACTGGGAGCTGCATCTCTGTTATTCCTGCTTCTTGTGGCCTCTTGAGTTCGTCTGCTGTCCAGTGGGTTTATCATTCTGAGAGGCTTTGCGGTCATTGTCAGGCAATGCTTCAGGCTACTGGTTTATAGGCTTGATCTTCTGAAGTTTCCCTCAGCTCCTCTGTTAGAGTTGAGTGACTAGAAAACATTTTCTAAACAAGAGCAAGTTTATAATTCTTAAATCATATACAGCTAACAAAAGCTAAACAGATTTCAAAGTTTCTGCAGCCTATGATTTAGGTTTTATCATTTTAATGCTTTGTCATAGGCTGAAATCGTAATGTTTTGTCCAACAGTACTTAGGTAATGTGTGTGTATATGTATGTATGTATGTATGTATGTATGTATGTATGTATGTATGTGTTTATATGTATATGATGTATATGCATGTGTGTGTGTGTATACACACACACACATACATACATACACATATGCCTATCCTCAATGGTTAATGGTTAACTTATTTTAAATATGTATGAATATCTAAATAGATATATACTACTGTATAATATGAGCAAATATATAATTAATATATAAAACTTTTATATAGAAAACAAACATATATTTTATATATATTATACAATAATATATTTTATTTATAATATATTTATATTATGCAATTACTTTATAAATGTATATTTATATATATTTATATAAAATACACACATATATGTGTGTATGCATATACATATATGTATGTATGTATGTATGTATTTAAAGAAGTTAACTATTAACCATTGAGGAGGTAAGCATATGAATCTGGTAGGAAATGGAAACGTCTCACATGAGGAAATCAATTCATTATTTGCCAAGCACAAATCCATTTGCATCTAAGCACTCGTTCACCAAAAACAGCCATGAGCTCCAGTGGTCTCTACAGAGGAAAGCTTAAGATCAGTAACAGAAGCAGAAAATATTTATTCTGGGAACACTGAGAACTATTACCATGAAATACTTTGCATTTGCTAAATGATTTCCACGCTGGTGGGGCCAGAAGATCCTAGAGCATTTTTTTTCCTCCTGAGTTCCCGCTTGTTTTCATCATGGCCTTGGAGCAGAAAGACATCTAGACATTATAACCCTCTGCGAGTAAAAGGAGTGAAAAGGTCTAAGTCTTAAAGGTCTACATTAGAAATTTCAGTCATTAATGATGAGTCATTAGTAGTTTATGACCTTGCTTACAAAAGGAAACTAAATAACTCAAGGCACAATTGTGGTGATGGTTAGGGATAGGGTTTGTTAGTAGCTTTTGTTAGTTTGTGGTTTTTGCTCTAAAAGCACATAAATGATCTCTGACAAAATAAGAGTCCCACAAATGCTCCCCCCCAAAAAAGAAAACCAAAGTTAATACCAAAGGAGAAAAAATGATTTGAACTAATAAAGCAATCTTTTTTTGTCTAAAATGATGGTTTATAAAAATTCTTTTCTATACCATTTCTTGATATACCTATCCTAGGTCTACTTAAATTGTAACAAAGAATACAGTTTTATTATTCCATATGTTAGGTGGCACAGTGAATAGAGCCAGGTCTGAAGTCAGGAAGACTTGAGTTGAAATGTGATCTCAGAAACTTACTAGCTGTGTTACCCTGGGCAAGTCACTTAAGTCTGTTTACCTCAGTTTCTTCATCTATAAAACGAGCAGAAGGAAATGTCGAACCACTCCAGTGTTTTTGCCAAGAAAACCCCCAATGGGGTCGTCACAATAAGTCAAACATGACTGAAACGACCAAATTACAATTTTTATATGGTTATTTGTTAGTTTTTATTTCTTCTTTTGAAAACTCTTCCTGTCTTTTTATGACCTATTTATGGGTTTCATTTATGCTGATTTCCTTCATATCTTGGATATAGGATTATAAAAAAAAATGGATGTTTTCCCACTTAAAAACTCTCTTCCTCTACTTGTGCTGATTTTGTTCATGCAAAGGTCTAAAAATTTTTGTGAGATCGTATCATCTATTCTGTCTTTGGGGATCTCCTCCACTCCTTGTTTCATTATTGATTTTATACCTAGCCCTTATTCTCTTTTGTGTATCCACAGTTGTCAAAGTTACTTCTGTGTTCTATCTTTTTGTTAATTCATTACCCTTAAGACATTTATCTATTTTTATGTTATTCAATATAAAGGCATTGTAGGGGCAGCTAGGTGGCACAGTGGATACAGCACCGGCCCTGAAGTCAGGAAGACCTGAGTTTGAATCTGGCCTCAGACCAGACACTTGCCACTTACTAGCTGTGTGACTCTGGGCAAGTCACTTAGTCCCAATTGCCTAAAAAAAAATATAATTAAATAAAAAAATTTTAAATACATGTGTGTATATATATATATATATATATATATATGTATATATATATATATATATATATATAGAGAGAGAGAGAGAGAGAGAGAGAGGAGAGAGAGAGAGAGAGAGAGAGAGGCATTGTATAGCATTTTGCACTATGTGCACAATTTACATTAACCAAATAGCTTTCCAATTTCCCTAGAAGGCCCTGTGGAATAGGGAGCCCTTTGCCTAGTTTTTGTTTGTTTGTTTGTTTTTTTAATCATTTTAGGTTTCTTAAGCACTGGACCCCTCTGTTTCATTACTACTGAGACATTTGTTAAAACATTTGTACCAGTATAACTTGTTTTTAACTAGTGCCAAATAGTGTTACTGCTTGGTTATATAGTTTTAGGTTTATTAATGATATCCGATATATCTCCTCCAATTTTGTATTTCTAAATTATATCCTAGGTAATGCTTGCTCTTTCGTTCCTCAAAATGAGGAAATTTTGTGTAATTTATTTTTTCTGTCTCTGTAACATAGCTCCACAATTATTTGTTCAAAATGACGTGTAAAATAACTTAGCATGGGGCAGCTAGGTGGCACAGTGGATAGAGCACCAGCCCTGGAGTCAGGAGGACCTGAGTTCAAATCCAGCCTCAGACACTTGACACTTTCTAGCTGTGTGACCCTGAGCAAGTCATGTAACCCAGATTGTTTCACCAAAAAGGAAAAACAAAACAAAACAAAACAAAAAAAACACCTTACTATGTTTACATCAATTCTAATTCATGATATTATTTTATAGCTTTCTTTCTTTTCTTTATCTCTCCCTTTTTGGGGTTATCAGAGTCATGTTTTTCTCCTGGAAAATATCTGATAAAGTAATTACTTTATTTTTTGTTTAAACGTTTCATAGATTTAACTAGAAAATCCATCTAGACTGGGGCTTTTGATTTTTTTCATAAGTTGTTAGTTCACTTTTTCAAATTCTTTTTCTAAGGTTGGACTGCTTTATTTCCTAATTTCTCTTCTATTATTCTGGATATTTTGTATTAATTTTTAATATTCATATTTAGTAATTTTTAAAAGTTTTTGATAGATAATTGAATATAATATTTTATCAAGTAGTTTGTTTTGTTGGTCTTTTAAAGGAACAAGTTAAAGGAAAGTAGTTTTATTTATTGGTTCAATATTCTTTTTCTCACAATTTCAACTTTTTGCACTTTTTTTGGAAAAGTTTTTCTTTGATAATTTTCCAGTTTCATTTTGTTGTTGTAGCAATATGCTTGATTCATTGATCATCTCTTTCTTATATTACTACAAATGTTCAAAGATAAAAAAAAAATTCTTCTTAGGCCTGCATTACTACATTCCACAATTTTTAATGAGCTGCTTGTTTTCATTCTATCCAAGACAATTGTTTCTCTGATTTACTTTTTGACCTCTTAACATTACTTTTTTATTATCCAGCCTCAGACACTTGACACTTATTAGCTGTGTGACCCTGAGCAAGTCACTTAACCCCATTGCCTAGCCAAAATAAATAAATAAATAAATAAACCCAAAACCCCAACAAAACACCAACAAAAAAATACTTTTTATTTACACTCCATTTCATTCTGAGGCTTTTGCCCTTATTTGCCTGTCTGATGACAATTTTGATGCATTGTGTTTTGTGAATGATGTGTTAGTATTTCCTCCCGTCCCCCATGCCTTTCTTCATCTCCACAAACTAGCTTCCCTGGCTTCTTTCAAGTCCTGGCTAAAATCCCACCTTCCACAAGAAGACTTCCCCAATTCCAGCTTCATGTTATTGCCTTTAGCTCAGCTGATGATCGCCAGTTTATTCTGTATAAATCTTGTTTCTGCATAGCTGTTTGCATATTGTCTCTTGCACTAGACTGTGAATTCCTTAGAGTAAGGATTGTGTAGAACGTCTACTGCTTAATATGATGCCTGGCATGTAGTAGGCACTTAAATGTTTATTGATTGATTGATAATAAATGTTTATTGACTAACTGCCATTTTGAATTTGCTCTTCTTTTTTATCTTTATAATCATTAATAACATTACTAAATAAGGCTTACAAACAAGTATACTTAAGGTTCTCATTCAAAAATCATGAAAGATCTTTTCATATCTAATATTTCTAATAATCTCTTCATTGTTGTTGTTTTTAACTTTCTTTTAGATAGAAACAGCTTTGTAGATACACAGCTGGTCTAAAAGCCACGAAGACCTTTGTCAAAACCGTCTTCTGATGCAGACAGGCTGTATAATCCTGAATAAGTGAATTAACTCTGTGTGTGTGTGTGTGTGTGTGTGTGTGTGTGTGTGTGTGTACACTTCTTGATGTTAGCAGCTGCAGAACAGGTGCTAGGATTGGGTTTGGGAGATTTCTCAATTTTCTATAACAGTGAAATTGCTTGTGTCTTTATATACCGATCTAAGTATAAGTATAAAGAGATAAATAAAAACAATGTGATACAAGGAGGAATTGCATTGATAGTTAGGGGATAGGGGGATCAGGAAAGGTTTTTTATAGAAGATGCTTATAATGCATATTGAAGAAAGATAAGGATTCCATGAGAAGTGTGTACGTTCCATAACTTGAGAATAGCCAATGTGAAGGTTTATTTATGAGAAATGGAAGGTCACAAGAAAGGCATGTTAAACTGTTCAGAAATTATTTTTATTATCTCAGACTTTCAATAATTAAATGTTCTTTTAATTATCTAAAACTTATAACATTTAGTACCAAATATTCAACATTGATATTTTTCAAGGTATAAGGCACTGTGATGTGATAGAAAGCTGTCATTGGACTCAGGAAGACCTTGGTACAAGTTTAGCAATTACACATACTGGATGTGTGACCCTGAGCAAGTCAATGTATCTCTCAATACTACCTGGCAACCTTCAAGATTTAAGAGCTGCAGATTAAAAACCGATATGTACTAGTACTAGGAGTTTCCTCACTAGGAAGTTCTTATACCAATAAATCCTAGACTTCGTTAAAATAGTTTATTTATTTATGGTACCTTCATGCATAATGTAATTACTCTTCATGTCTCTTTTACCTGTATTCATTTTTATCCTTACCACGTCTGAGATCATGGTTATTATTCCGGCCTTTTTTTTTTTGTACTCAGCTGAAATATAATAAATTCTGCTCCAGTTCCTCATTTTAACTTGGTATGAATCTTTATTTTTAAACTATATTTCTTGTAAACAACACATTGTTGGGTTGTGTTTTCTTATTCATTCTGCCACCCTTCTTTGTGGATAAGTTTATCCCAGTCATAGTTGCCATTATAATTTGTAAGATTTGTTTCCTTTTTCAATCAAATATTGCTAAAATATGTCTTCTTTCTCTGTACTCTTTTTTATAAGAGAAAAAAATAGTAGAAAACAAATCAATGAAGCAGGCTTGTTATTGAATTCAAGGCTACTCTTTCTCTCTTCTCCCAGCCTAGACAGAGATCACTGTTTCTTTACCTTTTTCTTATTTCTTTCTCCTTCAAAATCCATTGTCAGTAGCTCCCTGACTTTGCCCTCCATTTTCCCCCACCCTATTCCTGCCTGATACCTTACTTGCTTTATTGTATTTATATCACTATAATATGTTCATATTTAAAAAAAAAACAACAAACAACAATCTTTCTCTTCCCAGTCCAAGTAAGAGAGAGATTAATTAAATCTTTACACCCTTCACCTGAGCTGTGTTTGAATAGTCTTTTCCATGTTCCTGTGTGCTAGAGATATAAAAAATGAATATTTGTAGGGAGTTTACATTCTAATGGGAGGGGGAACAGCAAATACAGATTTAAGTATATTATATATAAAGATGTAAATAAGTAAAAAGTAGTTTAATAAAAGGAAGGAGGGCATTGGTAGTTGGTAGACAGAGGTATCAGGAAAGTCTTCCTGTAGAATATGTTTTAACTATATGCTGAAGAAATAGAGCGATTCTATGGCATCATAGTGCGGAGAGAATCCATACATTGCTAATGGCCAGTGAAAAGACTCAAAGACAGGAAATGGAGGGTTACATGTAAGGAAAAAAGTAGAAGGACAGTTTAGTTGGTTTGCAGAGTATGGGAGAGGGAATAATGTCTACTGAGGCTTGAATGACAGGTGATGAAGAGCTTTAAAATTAAGCAGAAGAGTTTATATGTGACACTAGAATTAGTAGTTAGCCAGTGGAGTTGATTGAATAAAGGCATTATATGATCAGAGCTGCTTAAGGAAAATTATTTTGGCAATAGAGCCAAGGATGGGCTGTAATGGGAAGGACTTGAGGTAGGTAGACTAATTAGAAGACCATGGCAATCATATAGGAGAGAGGTAATCAGGGCCATTAGTGGCTCTGTGAGTCAAGAGTAGAAATCAGATATGAGAAATGTTGTAGATGAAGAAATGCTAAGATTTGTCAACAGGCTGTATATGTGGTGTGAAGAACAAAGATTACTACGAGAGTGGAAGAATGTTATGAGTGCCTTGGGCAGAACTAGGAAAGTATGAAAGAGGAGTGGGTTTATGGGGAAATATAAGAACTTCATTGAGAAGGCAAGTAATTTGTTTAGATTTTGCATATGCATTCATGCAAAACATATTTCCATATTAGACGTGTGAAAGAAGACATGGGAAAAAAAAAAAACAAAAAAAATATAAATCAATAAGTGTTTCTGTCTGGATTGAGACTCCATCAATTCTTTCTCTGGAGATGGACAGCATTTATCGTCATGAGTCCTGTGGAATTGTCTTAGATCATGGCATTGCTGAGAATACCCAAGTCATTCACAGGTGGTCATTGTATGCTATTGCTCTTACTGTATATAATGTTTTGGTTCTGTTCATTTCACTTTGTATCAGTTCATCTAAGTCTCTCCAGGCTTTTCTAAAAGCATCCTATTTGTCGTTTCTTGTAGCACAATAGTATTCCATCACAATCACATACCACAACTTGTTCAGCCATTCCCTGATTGATGGATAACCCTTCAATTTCTAATACCACTACTAAGAGAGCTACTATAAATATTTTTTGTATATATAGGTCATTTTCCTCTTTTTTAAATCTTTTTGGGATACAGACCTAGTAGTGGTATTGCTGGGTACAAAGAGTATGCACATTTTTGTAGTCTTTTGGTCATATAGTTCCATATTGCTTTCCAGAATGGTTGAATCAGTCCACAACTCCACCAACAATGCAATTTTCACACATTCCCCCCCTCTAACATTTATACTTTTCCTTTTAGGTCATATCATCCAATCTTATAGGTGTGAGGCGGTATCTCAGAGTTGCTTTAATTTGCATTTCTCTCATAATGATATAGGGCATTTTTTTTCATATGACTTTGGATAGCTTTGATTTCTTCTTCTGAAGACTGCCTGTTCATGTCCTTTGATCATTTATCAATGGGTAAATGACTTATATTCTTGTAAATTTGACTCATTTCTCTATATATATATTTATCAGAAAACTTTCTGCAAAAAAAATTTCCCAGTTTTTTTGCTTTCTTTTTAATCGTAACTGTATTGGTTTATTTGTGCAAACTCTTTTTAATTTAATGAAATCAAAATTATCCATTTCATATACTGTAATGCTTTCTGTTGTTTGGACATAAATTCTCCCTTATTCATGTATTTTATAGGAAATCTATTCTATGCTCCTCTATTTTGATTATCATATCTCAGTCATGTATCCTTTTGGACATTATCTTGGTATACAGTGTGAGATGTTGGTCTTTACCTATTTTCTGCCAAACTGTTTCCAGATTTCCTAGCAGTTTTTGTCAAATAGTGAATTCTTATTCCAAAAAGCTGGGGTCTTTGGGTTTGTCAAACATTGGATTACTGTGGTCATTTACTACTGTGTACAGTTATCCCCTTCCACATTGCCAATTTCCCCATTGCATAAAAAAAAAAATCAAATAGGAAGTTTTGAGGAATTTTGTGGAAGTTCACACATGAAGGCCAACAGATCACACAGAAAAAAATTTGAAACTCAGAAATGCATAATATATATGTATATTTATGTAATATCATATAATATAATCTTATATAATAATATGTGCTATTGTATAATAATTGTAATAAGGTAATATTGTATAATATAATATAATTGTACAATGAAATACTTAACCCAAATTTTACAAATAAGGTACTATAAACAGAAAAAGAAAAAAAAATATTCAGACTTCTTCCCTGGCATGAAGGGAGGACCAAAAATTTTTATGTGAATTTTCCAGATCATGAGGATGACTGCCCCTAGCACCGACAATGTGGAAGAGACAAATGTACTGTGTACTGAATCCATTCCACTGGTGCACAACTCTATTTGTTAGCTAGTACCATATAGTTTTAATGATTACCACTTTGTAATATAGTTTGAGATTTGGTACAACAAAGCTACCTTCCTTCACATTTTTTGTCATTGATTTCCTTGATACTCTTGACCTTTCCTTCTTCTAGATGAATTTTTTCTTTTAAATTTAATATTTTATTTTCCCCAGTGACATGTAAAAACAATTAAAATTTTGAGATCCAAATTCTTTCCCTTCTTAGCTTCCCTCCTTCTCTCATTGAGAAGGCAAGCAATTTACATAGATTATACGTCATGCAAAACACATTTCCATGTAAGTCATGCTGTGATAGAAAACACACACACACACACACACACACATAAAGTTTAAAAAAGTATGTTTCAATTTGCATTCAGACTCTAGCAGTTCTTTCTCTGGAGATGGATAGCACCTTTCATCATCAGCCCTTCAGAATTATCTTGTATCATTGCATTTCTTAGAATAGCTAAGTTATTCACAGTTGATCTCATAATATTGCTGTTACTATGTACAACATTGTCCTGGTTTTGCTCATTTCACTTTGCATCAGTTCATGCAAATCTTAGGTTTTTCTGAGAGCATTCTGCTTGTCATTGCTTATACCACAGTAGTATTCCATTACAATTATATACAACGACTTGTTCATCCATTTCCCAATTGATGGGCATCCCCTGAATTTCCAATTATTTGCCGCCACAAAAAGAGCTGATACACACACACACACATACACACACACACACACACACACGTGTGTGTGTGTGTATGTATGTGTGTGTGTGTGTGTGTGTGTATATATATATGGGGGGTGTATGCATGTGTATATATGTGTATATATTATATATGTGTGTATATGTGTATATTTTTGTATATATGTGTGTATATGTATGTATGTGTATATGAGAATAATGTGTGTCCTGTTCCTTTTTCTTTATTTGTTTTAAAATCTTTTTTCAGGAGTTGATCAGTGGATTCTTTCCATTTCTACTTGCCCTTTGGTTCTAGAATATCAGAACAGTTTTCCTTGATGATTTCTTGAAAGAAGATGTTCAGAATCTTTTTCATTATCATTTTTCTTTGATCATGGGTTTCAGGTAGTCCAATAATTTTTAAATTATTTCTCCTAGAACTATTTTCCAAGGCAGTTGTTTTTCCAGTGAGATATTTTACATTTACTTCTATTTTTTTCTCATTTTGTTTTATTGTTTCTTGATAGCTTATAAAGTCATTAGTTTCTATTTGTCTATTTCTAATTTTTAAGGAATTATTTTCTTCAATGAGCTTTTGTACTTCCTTTTCCATTTGGCCAATTCTACTTTTTAAGGAGTTCTTTTCTTCAGTGGATTTTTGTATATCTTTTACAATTTGGCCTATTGTGTTTTTTAATGTGTTGTTTCCTTCAGTATTTTTTTTTTGTACCTCCTTTACCAAGTTGTTGACTCCTTTTTTTTTTTAATGGTTTTCTTGTATCACTCTCATTTCTTTCCCCAATTTTTCCTCCACCTATATTACTGATTTTAAAAATTCGTTTTGAGCTCTTCAATGGCCTGGGGCCAATTCATATTCTTCTTTGAGCCTTTGGATGTAGAATTTTTATGTTTATTGTCTTCTTCTGGGTTTGTGTTTTGATCTCACCTATCACTATAGTAAGTTTCCATAGTCTGGATCTTTTTCTGCTGTTTGCTCATTTTTCTAGTCTATTTCTTGACTTTTAACTCTATGCTAAAGTGGCGCCCCACTTCTGGAGTGGAGGGGGCAGTGTCCCAAACTTCAGAGTTTTTTGTGCAGCTGTTGTTTTTAGAAGTAAGTCTGGGAACCTGTATATTGTTGGTTTTTCCAAAGTGGTATGATCTAGGGAGAAGTGTATTTACTAGTCTGCTGTTCTGTGTAATTGTCTGCAAGCAATTGCAAACACTCTTTTCCACCCTGGAACTATGACCAGGGTCTCAACTCCATTGTGGCTGCAAGCTCTGGTGTGCTAATGCTCTTTCCTCATCCTAGGACTGAGACTGAGCACTACAACCCAGATACAAGTATGGGCAATTCAGCAGAGTCCTGCCCCTGGTACTTCTGAAGGGACCCCTCTAATCTTCTTCTGATCACTTGTCTTACCCCCTTACTGTCCCTGGGCTGAGAGGCCACTACTGATTCAGTCACTGCCTAGGCCTTCTGCTGGTTTCCTGGGGTAAGGCCTGTGCTAAACTGTGCTCCACTCTCATCTTGGTGCAACAGACCTTTTCTGCCAAACTTCTAGGCTTCCTTGGGCTGGAAAATTGTTTAATTTCCTCCATTTGTGGGTTCTGTTGCTCTAGAATTTGTTTTGGGCATTATTTAAAGCTATTTGGAGGGGTTTGAAGGTGAAGTCAGGCAAGTTCTTGCCTTTTCTCAGCCATCTTGCTCTGCCCCAGATGATTTAAAAAATTTTTTTTCTAGCTCTTTAAAATAATATTTAGTAGTTCAATTTGTATGGCACTGAATAAGTAAATGAATTTATGTAGTATTGCTATTTTTATTATATTGGCTTGGACTGCACATAGCAATTAATATTTTTTCCAAATGTTTAGATCTGACTTTATTTGTTTTAAAAGTGCTTTGTAATTGTGTTCATATAAATCCTGGGTTTGTCTCAGAATTTAGAGTCTCAAGTATTTTGTATTGTCTGCAGTTATTTTAAATGGAAATTCTCTATCTCTTGATGATGTACTTTGATAATATATAGATATGCTGATGAAATTTGTGGGTATATTTTTTATCCTGTAACTTTACTAAAGTTGTTAATTATTTCAACTATTTTTAGTGGATTTTCTAGGATTCTTTAAGAATACCATTATGTCATCTTCAAAGAATGATAGTTTTATTTTCTCATTGCCTGTTCTAATTTTAAAAATTTGTTTTTCTTGTCTTATTGATATAACTAGGATTTATAGTTCAATATTAAATAACAGTAATGATAATAGGCATCCTTACTTCACCTCAACATGATTGGGAAGGCTTCTTGCTTGCCCCCATTACAGAAATGCTTGCTAATGGTTTTAGATAGCTACTATTTATCATTTTAAGGAAAACTCCATTTCTTCCTATGTTTCTGGTATTTTTAATAGGAATGAATGTTGTATTTTGTACAGAGCTTTTTCTGCATCCAATGAAATAATCATATGATTTTTGTTAGTTTTGTTATTGCTATGGTTAATTATGCTGATAGTTTTCCTAATATTTGATCCTGCATTCCCGCTGTAACTCTCACCTGGTCATAGTATGTGATCTTTGTGATATATTGATATAATTTCCTTACTGGTGTTTGATACAAAATTTTGCATCAATAGTCATTAAAGAAACTCATCTAGAGTTTTCTTGCTCTCTTTTTGCTCTTCCTGGTTTAGATATCAGCACCATATTTGTGGTGTTAAAAAAAATGGCAGGACTTCTTTTCTGCCTACTTTTCCAAATAGTTATATTTCAATTAATTATTCTTTTTTTTTTAAGGCAATTGAGGTTAAGTGACTTGCCCAGGGTCACATAGCTAGTAAGTGTCAAATATTTGGTCTGAGGCCAGATTTAAACTCAGGTCCTCCTGACTTCAGGGCCAGTGCCCTCTCCACTGCACCACCTGGCTGCTCCTGAATTAATTATTCTTGAAATGTTTGGTAGAATTCACTTGAAAATCCATCTAGCCCTGGGAATTTTTTCTTAGGGAACTCACTGATGGCCTGTCCATTTTCTTTTTCTTAAATGGGATTATTTAATTATTCTAATTCCTCTTCTGTTAATCTGGGAAATTTATATTTTTGTAACCATTCATCCATTTCACTTAGACTGTTAGATTTATTGGCATATAATTGGGCAAAATAACTCCTAATAGTTGCTTTAATTTCATCTTCATTGATGACAAATACACATTTTCACTTGTAATCCTTTTAATTTAGTTTCTTTTTATTTTTTTAATCAAAATAACAATGATTCATCTTTTTAATTGTTCCCCTTCCCACCATTAAACCACCTCCTAGTTTTAGATATTAGTTCAATGGTTATCTTTCAATTTTATTGGTCTCTCCTTTGATTTTCAGGCTTTCCAAATTGTTGTCTAATTGGGAATTTTTAATTTCTTTCTTTCCTAGTTAGTCTTACTTGTGTGTCCATTTCATTGACCTCCTCTTTCTCTATTTTATTGATGTAACCTTTTAGAGATATAATTTTCCCCCAAGTAGTGTTTTGACTGCATCCCATAAATTTTCTTATGTTGTCTCATTGTTGTCATTCTCTTTAATGAAATTATTGATTATTTCTATGATTTGTTTATTGGCTCTCTCATCCTTTAGGATTACTTACTTTTTAATTATTTTTAACCTTTATTTCTATGGAATTTTGTTGAACATAATTTTCGTTGCATTATGATCTGAAAAGAATGCATTTAATATTTCTGCTTTTCTGCATTTGCTTGTGAAGTTCTGATGCCCTAATAACATGGTCAATTTTTGTGTAGGTGCCATGTACTGCTGAAAATATTCAGTTTTCTTCAAAGTTCTGTTATATACATTGTTGGTGTAGTTGTGAAATGATCCAACCATTTTGGAGAACAATTTGGAACTATGCCCAAAGGGCTACAAAAATGTGCATACCCTTTGATCCAGCAATAGCACTTCTAGGGCTATATCCCAAAGAGATCGAACAAATGGGAAAAGGACCTATATGTACAAAAATATACATAGCAGCTCTTTTTGTGGTGGCAAAGAATTGGAAATAGAGAGGATGCCCATCAATTGGGGAATGGCTGAGCAAGTCATGGTATATGAATGTAATGGAATACTATTGTGCTATAAGAAATGATGAACAGGCTGACTTCAGAAAAACCTGGAAAGACTTATATGGTCTGATGCTGAGTGAAGTGAGCAGAACCAAGAGGACTTTGTACACAATAACAGCCATGTTATGCAATGACTAAGATTGTTAAACTGAACCTTTCTCAGCATTATGAGGATCTAAGACATTTCCAGAGGCCTCGGGATGGATAATGCTGTTCACATTCAAAGAAAGAACTATGGAAGTCGAATCACTATCACTTATTTTTACCTTCTGTTAAGTTTTGTTTCCTCTTTCTGTTGGTTCCTCGTATTGTTTTTAATTTTTTCTTACAACTTCACTAATGTGAAAATATGTTTAATGGGTATGTAAATGTAAAGGCTATATCAGATTGTGTGCCATCTTGGGGAGGGTGGGGGGGAGGAAAAGGGAGAAAAATTTTCAGCTCAAAAGCATATGGAAAAAATAAAAAAATTTAAATAAAAAAAAGAAAAAGAAAAAAAACCCCAAAGTTCTATTATACCTAACTTTTCTAAAATTCTATTAATTTCCGTAACTACTTTCTTGTTTATTTTTATCAGATCTAGTTGTGAGAGTGCCAGTCAAGAAGACTCACTTTCATGGGTTCAAATCTGGCCTCAGACACTAGCTGTGTGACCCTGGACAAATCACTTAACCCTGTTTGCCTCAGTTCTTCATATGGCAAACCAATTCTTTCTCTCTGCAAAGAAAACCCCAAATGGGTCGTGGAGAGTTGGACATGACTGAAAAGCAACTGACTGGAAAACAATAAATGAGGGGACAGTTGAGGTTTTACTGTCTCTTTCCTCCTGTAACTCATTTAATTGTTCCTTTAAGAATTTATATATATATATATATATATATATATATGTTTAGTATTGATATTACTTCATTGTCTATGGTACCTTTTAGCAAAAAAAAAAGTAGTTTCTTTCTAAAAATTTATTTGTTTTATTCTGAACTTAAGAAATAAAACAAGCCTTTTCACAACATAGTAGAATAGGAAAAAAAAGATGATTGTACATGCAACTGCAAATGTATTATGTATAATTTTCTATTTCTCAAAAAAGTAGTTTTCCTGCTTATCTCTTTTAATTTGATCTCTTTTTGCTTTTGCTTTGTGTAAGATTGTTTTGCTACTCCTGATTTTTTTTTTATTTCAGCTGAAACATAATAGATTTTGTTCAAGCCTCTTACTTTTATTCTGTGGTTCTTTGCTTAAATTGTGTTTCTTATAAGCAGCATATTTTAGGATTCTGGTTTTTAATCCATTCTGCTTTCTATTTTTGTTTTATGGTGAGTTCATCTCATACACATTCACAGTTATGATTATTAACTCTGTATTTCCCTCTCATCCTGATTTATTAATCCGTTTGTCCTTCCCTCTCTCTCACTTCACCATGTCCTTCCTCAAAGTATTTTGCTTCTGACCACAGCTTGCCCAAATCTGACTTTCATCTATCAGTATGCCCCTTCTATTAACAACTTACCCACGTACATCCGTGTAGTGTAAGATAGATGTCTATAACTAACAGTGGGTATGTTATTCTTTCTTTGAGCCAATTCTCAAGCAACTAAGGTACAGGTATTGCCCAGCACCTCCTACCCACAAATTTCCCCCTCTACTATAATAGCCTTTGTGTATCTTTTTTATATGAGATAATTTATCCCATTCTACTTCTACCTTCAAGCTTCTCCTAATGCATTTCTCTTTCTCACCCTTTATTTATTTTATTTTATTATTTTATTTTATTTTATTTTATTTTATTTTTAGATATCATCCCATCATGGTCAACTCACATTTCTGCCTTCTAGCTATGTACATTCCTTTTAACTGCCTTAAACATGATTACATTCTTAGGAGTTACAAGTATAATCTTCTCATGTAGGAAAATAAACATTTGAAATCTATTGGATCCTTTATGATTTCTCTTTTCTGTTTACCTTTTTGTGCTTCTCATGAGTTTTGTATTTGAAATTCAAAATTTCTATTTAGCTCTAGTCTTTTCTTCAGGAATGCTCGAAAGTCCTCTCTTTCATTAAATATCAATTTTTTCCCATGGAAGGATTATACTCACTTTTAATTATTGGTTATATATTTGCCCTCTGGAATATCATATTCCAGTCCCTCTGATCCTTTAATGTAGAAGCTGCTAAATCTTGTGTTATCCTGACTCCATGATATTTGAATTGTTTCTTTATGGCCGCTTGCAATATTTTCTCCTTGACCTGGGAGCCCTGAAATTTGGTTATTCTTGGGAGTTTTCATTTTCGGTTCTCTTTTAGGAGGTGATCAGTGGATTCTTTCCATTTCTGCTTTTCCCTCTGGTTCAGGGCAGTTTTCCTTGATAATTTCTTGAAAGATCACATCTGGGCTTCTTTTTTGATTTCAGGTAATCCAATAATTTTTAAATTATCTCTCCTGGATCTATTTTCCAAGTCAGTTGTTTTTCCAATTAGATATTTCACATTTTCTTCTATTTTTAAAAAAATTCTTTTGATTTTGCTGTATTGTTCCTTGATGTTTCATCGAGTCATTAGCTTCCACTCGCTCAATTCTAATTCTTAAGAGATTATTTTCTTCAGGGAACTTTTGTACCTCTTTTTCCATTAGGTTAATTCTCCTTTGTAAAAAGTTCTTCCCTTCAGTGGATTTTTGTACTTCTTTTACCATTTTATCTATTTTTTAAAGGTGTTATTTTCATCAATTTTGTGTGTGTGTGTGTGTATTTCCTTTACCAATTATTGACACTTTTTTATGATTTTATTGATTACTCTAATATCTTTTCCAAATTTTTATTCCACCTTTCTTATTTGATTTTTGATTTACTTTTTTGGTGCTCTTCTAGGGCCTTGGACCAATTCACATTTTTCTTTGAGGCTTTGGATATCGCATTTTTGACTTTGTTGTCTTCTGAGTTTGTGTTTTAATCTTCTTTGTCACCATAGTTACTTTCTATGGTCAGGTTCTTTTTCGTTATTTCTTGATTTGCTATTTGTTGTTTGCTCATTTCCCCAGTCTATGTCTTCTTGACTTTTAACTTTATGTTAGTTAGGCTCTTCTCCTGTGATGTAGGGGGTAATGTCTCAAGCTTCAGGTTTTCTGTGCTTCCATTTTCAGAGCTAGGTCTGGGGGTCTGTACATTCTAAATTCTTCCAAGGTGACATGATCTAAGAAGACGTGTGGTCACTACTCTCCTGGCCTGTACTCTGGTCTGCAAGTGACAATAGGCATTCTTTTCTGCCCTAGAATTGTGAGCAGTCCCTGCCCCTGCTATTGTCCCTCCTGGCCCTGGGACTGAAACTCTGAACTGCAAATGGGCAAAGAGTCCTGCTCCCAGTGCCAACAAAGGGTCCCCTTTCATCTCCTTTTGACTTCTGTCCTACCTATTCCCTGTCTGTGGGCTGAGAACTCTGGAAGCCACGATTTCAGTTGCTCCCAAGGCCTGTTGGTGGGTTGTGTTGTTGTTGCCTGCACTGGAGGGCACTCTACTTTCACCCCGGTGAGACTGACCCTTCCTTTTCACCTTCCAAGTTGTCTTGGGCTGGAAAATTGGTTTGACTCACCTTTACATTGGTTTGCTGCTCCAGAATGTGTTTCAAAGCATCATTTTAATGTTGTCTAGAGGGGCATTTGGGAGAGCTCAGGTGAGTCCCTGTGTTTACTCTGCTGTCTTGGCTCTACCTTTCAATAGGATTTCTTTCTACTGCTTTTTTAGGGCCTGGAGTTTGCAGGGAAAATAAAGGGCCAATAACAAAGGCCCCATACTCAGGAGTTATACTGAAGTAAGTTATTCCTCCTCTCTTTTGATTTTTTGTTATTTTACTGCTTTCAAAAAATCCCTTACTGCTTTTTTAAAGGTATTAGGGAGCAAGTAAGTTAGGTCTAATCAGAATTTCTAGTTTTCCCATCTTGCCAAAGTCCTATGTTAATCCCTCCTTACATTTCCTTGTGAGAAACTTTGTTATCATTGGATGCTAAATATATCTGGGTCAAGGAAGGAATTGGTAAAAACAAAACAAAACAAAACAAAAAAACTTTCAACATCAGTGAAAATCTCTGAAACATTTGCAAAGCAACTGGTATCTGCAAATTTGCTTATTAGTTAAAATAATCTAGAAGAATATCACTTAAAACTTTAATCATATATCTTTTTAAAGTTGCAATGATAGTTTGAAATGATTTCTGAGTAAGAGCCATTCCCAAATTAATAAGTAGTCAAAATATATGAACAGATATTCCTCAGAGGAAGAATCTTGGCTATCAATAATAATAAGGGAAAAAATGGTCCAAATCACTAACAATTATGTAAATGTAAATTAAATTATTTAAATTAAAGTAACTGAGTTGTTACCTCATATACACATCAGATTGAAAATAATGACACGAATGGAAAATGACAAACATTGGAGGTGCTATGGGAAAACAGGCATGCTAGTGGTGGAGCAGTGAATTGGACAACCATTGAGAAATCAATTTGGATCTCTATTGCTCCACCCTCCCCATATCACTATTCTTTGTGTCACCTTTGACCCATCCATACCACTACTAGGCTTCTACTCCAAAGAGATCAGGGAATAGGCAAAGGATACATATATGGAAACATACTTGTAATGGTTCTTTTTGGTACTGACAAGGATCTGGATCCTAAGGGATAAGTCATCAGTTTTGAAACAGCTGAACCAATTGGGGTAGATGAATGTAATGGAATACTATTTTACTGCAAGGGATTATGAGAGGGATGGTTTCAGATATGTCTGGGAAGACTTAAATGGAATGATGTAAAGTGAGTAGGACCAGTAGAGCAATTTAGACTATAACAATAGCCGTACCAAAGCTGTAAGATCTTAGATCGATGCAATGACCAAGAAATGACGATAAACTATTTTGCCCATGATGGACTTAGTATATATACATTGTTGGAAATGGACAATGTGACAGTTTGTTTACTTAAAACAACATTTTTCACAACGATTTTGACTTTTTTTTTCTTTTCAATTGGGGAGTGAGTTGGAAGGAGAGAACATTAATGTCTGTTATTAAAAAGTAAAATGAAATAAATTTTACATTTTAAAAACAAAAAAAATAACCTCTAACTGAAAAAAAATATTTCTAACAACTTCATTAAATTTTGACAATTTCTTGAAAATAGAAAAATTGTGTCACTTTTTGCACCTCATTACTGGTCTCTGCTCCCTTGATTTAATCTATAATACAGACTGAATAATGACTATTTTTATGGGATACTTCATATCTTTCTAGGGCAAACCAGTTATGCTAAACATGTCTTTCAAAAACCATAACCTTTAAGTCAAATGCTATTTGTTAATTTCCATTAAGGACAATTTTGTAAGTAAAGGTGAAATTCACAAAAGAATAAGTGCCTTTTGAGTGCAGACAGTGTAAAACTATTCAATATGATTGCAACTGGAAAACATTTACCAGTTTTTCAAAACACCATGAATCAAAACTATTGCCACACTGACATACATTTTGCATGAGTAATCTTCATTTGTTTCTATTTTCCCCATCCCTTTTATTCTGTAATGCTAAAAATGAAGAATATTTTCAATTCATATTAAAGTCAGGGTATTAATCAACAAAGATGACATTCTTTTTTTCTTACAGCAAAAACAAACCACAAAGAGCTTTATGTCTAAATTTAAGATAAGTAGAATTTAGAGTTCAATAGATTGAAAGAAAACTTCCCACTCTTGTAAAAATTGTCTGTGTTTCTGAGAGTATCCCAACCTCTTAGAACATTTTACCTATGGGTCTGTTAATTTGTTGAATATGTATAAATATACATTAAGGTGGATCATATTCATGAGTGGTTTATTCCAGTTATTCCCAAGCCTAACCCTCTACCCCCTATTCCCCATTTATTGTATGGGAAATACACTTTATTCCTGTATTGGACTTGGTGTATATTTATTTCTATTCATTATGTGGTTTTCCCCTCCCAGTTTGATTTTTTTTTTCTTAGTAAAAAGGCCATCCCTTGACTCACTTCATAAAGAGGGCTGTTCACTGAATGGGTGTTGCCTCACTCGAAGTGAGAACCTGAAAAGACCTTAGCTTAAAAGGGCCAAGGTGTCCCAATGCATTCTGGGCCACCTCCAGTCAACCTGATAGATATCTGGCCATTTGACCCAGATAGCTCTGTAGCAGAAAGTGAGGTTGGTATCTTTGCACAGCTCTCCCTCACTCAAATCAAAGTTAATTGCAAGTCATATCATCATCTTCCTCACATCATGGTCCTCTTGAAGAATGAAGAACAAACCACACAAACAAGGAAACATACAGCCCTTACTTTAAGTCTCTTTTAAGAGTTTTCTAACTTAGAATGGTATGATCCTAAGAAGCAAATGATCTATCTTTCTTTCTTAGGTCTGAAGTTATGCTTCTAAGAGTTTGCAGAAATCTTGATGAGGAAACTTTCTTCACCAATTCAGAACTCTGAGACTTGATAGTGTCAGGGTCACACAGCCAGTATATGCCAGAGTGAGGTCTTAAACCCATGTCTACCTGATTCCAAATCTTATGTTCCATCCACCATGCCATTCTAACTCTTACAAGGAGGTTACGAAATTCAACCACAACAACCATCTGGAGAAAGAAGCCTGGTTCTGCCATCAGAGGACCTAAATCCAAATCCTGTCTCTTTTGAGCCATTTTTCAGCTATAAAAATGAAGTGGTTGGATGAAATTGTCCCCAAGTCATCTTCTGAGTCTCAAGGTATTATTCCATGATTATAATTATAATAGTTAGCATTTATAGAAAACTTTAATGTCTACAAAGTGCTTTAGAAATTATATCTCATTTCATTCTTACAATAACCTGGAGAGGTAGGTGCTATTATCATTTCCATTTTACAGATGAGGAAACTGAGAATGACTGGGGTTAAATGACTTGCTCAGCATCACACACTTAGCAAGGGTCTGAATCTGGATTTGATTTCTCCAGGTCCACTTCTCTGTTCACTGTGCTATCTAGCAGCCAGGTCTGATCAAAGGAAATGCATATATTAGTGTTCTATTTCTATCCAGAAAAACAACAACTTATTAACTGAAATCAAACCTGTATCTTTATTATAGGTGACAATTTATGGCAGAGTTGATAGTCTGGATCCCTGTGGTGAAATCTAAGATGTGTGAAATTAAAAGTGATACTTGTGAAGATTTAAATGAATTTTAATTATTCATAACAACTAATGACTTTGATAAAAAAAAGAAAACATCTCACCTAACATACACATAATTCATCGTAGAAGTAGAAGAAGACCCTAAGTACATTTGGGCTTCAGCTCCCACACATACACACACAAAAACACGCAGAAATACACGTCTGCACATATCTGTCTTGTTATTATACATCCAGGTGCTACTGACTTTCACAAGACATTTTCCCCATTGATCTAATTCAAGAGAGATGAAATTCTAGTAGAACTCTCCAAAGAAATTCAATTTGTGACTGAGATAAACATGGACAATCTCAGCTCCCACCTGACAGAGGAATATGTTGAGGGAGCTTTCGGGAAGGTCATTACATTGAGAGCAGATTTATGATTTCAATCACATAAATCTCTAGACTGAGTGTTATAATAATACTAATTTCAAGAGAAGCAAGCCCTAACATCCATGTTTTTTCTTGGTCTACTCTCCAACTTTAAATGGCAGTAAATGGACAAGTGTTCTGTGATTGATAGCTTGAAGTTTGTTAAGCATTCAGGTAACTTCAACAGTCAGCGACGTAATAAGATTCTCTTTCTGAGCAATAATGAGGAAAAGAAAACAGCAGCAAATCTCACCAAGCTAGGGTGTCCCAAAAGTGAACACACTAAAGCTTGACATGTAGATGAAATGTATCACCAACCCTGAATCACTATCTATAAGCACAGGTCTAAATGGTAGGATTATTATCTGTGTCTTCCAAAACAAGTTAATGCATGTTTCATGGAAATGGTCAAATAGAGCATCTTAGTGAAGGAAATGTCAGACCATTTGCTATTAGGTTCAGAGGCACAAAAAGGCCATAATTATAATATAAGACAAATGACTATTTCAGCTTGATAATGTTCAGGAAGGAGATTAGCATTTCTAGGAATTCCTTTTATTTAATTACTTTTTCTACAAATGGAGAAATGATCTTGTACTTTTTATCTTTTCTATATATTTTAAAGTTTAATTGCCTATTTTTCCCACCTTAAAGTTATAAAAGTTGCAGAAAACCACAAATATGGGTAAGGAATCTATAGGTAATCTAAGGTAAATCAGAAAAATATGGATTGTTGAAATGCTGATTTTTTTTTTCATTGTCTGGATGTTGTTAGAATCATAGATTGAGAGATTGAAAGAGCCTAAAATTCCTGCCTCCATCTGCCTCATTTTGCAAATGAGAAAACTAAAGCCCAGGAAGTTAAATTATTTGCCTTGGTCATACAGGTACTGTTTTGAAGGGTAAAGACAGGCCAAGCCTCAGAGCCATATTCTTAGATAAAATTCTAGTTAACTTAGTCTGGGGGAACTTTTCCTGAGGGGCCACAACCCTTATCAATCTTAGAAATCAAGGTTGTTATACAGTTTCTCTTGTAAAATTCTTAAGAATTTCGTGTTCTCACAAGTCAGATCAGAACACCAAAGTCAGAGACATATCTTATGCTGTTTTTACAGGCTAAGTTAACTACTTTAGATGGAGCACCAATGCATGAGAAAATGCTCAGTTGAGCTTCCTTCCTGGTAACTCTTCTGCTATTCACGTGATCCTTCACACTTTCTAAATTTCTGTCTCACAGCTGATGCCAGCAAATGTAACTGGGTGGTGGGAATAATGTTGGCCTGTCACATGTGGGTCTGCTAGCGTGTCAGATCTTGGGGTGGGGGCAGGATTACCACTTGTCTAATGTAATGCATTTATGTCACTGGCTTCTGTGGAAGTAAGATTAGCTTACTATTTTCAGGTTGAAAATTGGATTTTCTTTTGTAATTATTATTCTTGCATTATGGAAAGTATAAAAAGCCAATGGTTTTAGAAGATGGGGAAATTAATCTAGTCTCAGTAAGCAATTGAAATATTTATTTTAATATAATTTTTAATCAACAAAAATCTATTTTCTTTCCTTCCTACCTCTCTCCCACTACACTGAAAAGAAAAAGGAAAAAAAAAAACCTTGTCACAAACATGAATAATAAGGTAAAACAAATTGCCCATCAGATATTGTTGAAAGTTTTAATTCTGCATACTAACTCTATTACTTCTCCAAAATAGTAATAATAATAATAACAATAACAATAATAATAATAATAAAAAGGAGAAGGAAAAGGATTTATATGGCAGTTTAAGGTATATAAAGTGTTTTTCATATGTTAACTTATTTGATCCTCAAACTAATTCTGGGAGGTACCTGCAATTATTTCAGTCCTTTTACAGATCAAGATTCTGAGGCACAGAAGGGTTAAGTGACTTGCCCCGTGTCATTCATCTAGGGATTATCTGAGACACATTTTAACTCAGGTCTTCCTAAATCCAGGTCCTGTGCTCTACTTAACTGCCCCACCTACCTGCCTAAAGAAAAGTCTATAGAGAATTAAGTATAACATTAGAATAATAGTATAAGAAATATAATTCTTATAATTAATAAAGTATTAACAGGTATTAAAACCTATTTGTCAAAACCTGCTTTGGGACTATGTGTGCTTGTGTGTATGCATGTTTTTTTTGTGTGTGTGTGTGTGTACACGCAAAGAACAGTTAGTTAATGCTTTTAAAAAATTATCCATGTGATTTCCCTGTAGTCACCTCGATAGTACTGACAGCTTCAAAATGTACTTGAAACATCAGTTTTTGTACAAAGCCCTGTATACTTAAAAGACACATTAAAGCAAGTAACTTACAAGTGTATTACCCAAAACACCATTACGAATTAATATAGTTTAATAGGAAATACTTGACTCTGCTTTTCAGACACATACTTTTGGAGTTGGTACGTTCCTAAGACTTTCCTCTTCTTTCTATTTTCTCCAAGCCTGACTCTCTTTAAAAGAATTTATAATAAAACTAATTTCTATCATCACCAAGGGCATTGGAAATGAAAAATGAATGTACAAGTTGAAATGAACATAAATATTAGATGCCAAAAATATATCACCATTTGAAACCCAGCAGGGTTTAGGCATTGTGCTGCTGTGTATATCCTACAGCTTCTGACAGAGTCATTTCTGTTTCTTTCAAAATGATAAATAGGTCAAAGGGTTCAACTCTCTAACCAGTTAACATGGAAAGGATACAAATCTCTGGTCCAAAAAATGTTACATTTTCTCTTGCTAAATCAATCTTTGTGTCACAAAATGAAAGAAAAACCCTAAATTACAAACTGCAAAGTGAGCCATTCGTGCTAAGGTTTCTTTATTAGCAGCTTGGGAGGTGGGATAGTCACACCAGCCAAAGGAACTTGGAATGAGAGCAACTATTCAGGTTGGTATATTTGAATATTTGGCCTTGAATTCCTGACTTCCATGTGGAACATGTGATTCTCATTTCCTCTGTTTAGTCTTAGAGATGGATTCACCAGTAATAATAATTTGTTCTTGTTCAGTTTTTTTTCAGTCACATCCCATTATTTGTGACCCTCTTTGGGGTTCTCTTGACAAAGATACTGAAGTAGTTTGTCATTTCATTCTGTAGCTCATTTTTTTTAACGTTTTTTTGTTTTTGTTTTTGGTGAGACGATCAGGGTTAAGTGACTTGCCCAGGATCACTAGCGGTAAATGTTGGAGGCCATATTTAGACTCAGGAACGTGAGTCTTCTTGGCCTCAGACCACGCTGTATCCACTGTGCCACCTAGCAGCCCAGTAATAATAACAATGTTACTCAAAAAGACTAGCTAATGGTATTTCTGACTCTTTACTAAAGTGTATATTGTAATGAGTTTAGATCTACATGTATTCTGGGAGAGTATAGATATCTAGAAGATATTAAAGATGAAAGTTTTATTATTATTAATTTTAGATATAATTACATATAACAATAATATAATTAATACTTACTATTATTAATTAATAATTAATAAATTCATATTACATATAATATCATTATAATACTATATTATTATCATTCCACTTATCAGCACAAGATCACATTAGGTAGGCAACATGAGGTGGAAGATAGAAAACTGGCCTCAAAGTGAAGGTGACATAGTTTCAAGTTCCATCTTTGAGACATGTTGGCTGTGGGACCTTCAGCAAGACCTTTGACCCCTCAGTACCCCAGGAAACTCTCTAAGACTATAAGGTACAAAACAGTTAGTTGTATGAAATGAATAGAGGAAATTTCCTAATTGGGAGTTCCCAATTTCAATAAAATCACAGTCCTGAACTGAAAACATGTAGTATCTATAGTATCTGCCTCCTAGAGTGATTATGAGAATCAACTATGAAAATATTTTAAAGTTTTGTAAAACTGCTCAGTTATCTAACACAAACACACACACACACACACACACGCACACACACCAAATTGTGTGATTTGACAAATGGAAAGAATAAATAATAAATACCTGGTGGAACTCTATCAATGCTGACCATCATCTACATTACAATATACTTCTTAGAGAGTTGCTTGAGGTTAATGACTTGAACATGATGACGTATGTAGTAGCAGTATACCAAAGCCAATTTGAACTAGAGAGCTGATTGTTAAATTTTCAATGGAAGCATTTATGCCTTGAAAATTGACAAATGTTACTAATCAGGGATTGGTCTATTGTTGTGTGACTGCATTTAATAAAATGATAAATTATTTAAAAATTGGTAATAAAATAAATTTTAAGGGGTCAGGTAGGTGGTGCAGTGGATAGAGCATTGGCCCTGGAGTTAAGAGGACCTGAGTTCAAATGTGGTTACAGATGCGTAACACTCACTAGCTGTGTGACTCTGGGCAAGTCACTTAACCCCAATTGCCTCACTTTCCCCCCAAAATAGTAAAATAAATAAATGTTAAGGTCAAACTTAAAAGTGTGCCATGACAAATACATTTCACTCTGACTGGGAGAGACAGTTATTAAATATTTACCAGCACACCATGTATCAGAGGCAGGACTCAAACCTTGGTCTTTCCACCCTGTGTCTGGCTCTCTTCTTCATTAACACATTGCCTTTCTCGTAAACCTTCAAGTAATGCAGAAATGAAAGCTATTGTTACTGAGAGATGTATATATTAATGCAGGTACTATTTAGTTTTATCTTGAAACTTAATAATGTACAGAATAATATTTTTCACGTATGTAAGCAGGCCTAGAATCCTAGTTTGTTTTTGTTTGTTTGTTTTGTCTTTTTCCCCTAGGCAATTGGGATTAAGTGACTTGTCCAGGGTCACACAGCTAGTAAATGTCAAGTATTTGGTCTGAGGTCGGATTTGAACTCAGGTTCCCACCTGGCTTCAGGGCCGGTGCTCTATCTACTATGCCACCTAGCTACCCCATTGTACTACCTAGCTGACCCCCCCAGTTCTTTTCTTAGCCAGAGGTGGTAAACCTTGGGTCTCCAGGCCACTGCGTCCCTCTAGGTCCTCAAATGCTGCCCTTTGACTGAATCCTTACTTCATAGAACAAATCCCTTTGAAAAAAGGATTTTTTCTGTAAAACTTGAACTGAGACAAAAGGCCCATCTGTGGAGCTAGAAGGCCACATGTGGCTTCGAGGCCGTGGGTTCCCCACTCCTGTGTACAACAGATATACTTTAGTCATAGTTTGTCTGTTAATCTCTACATTCATGATTTCTCCATTTTTTTTTCCTGGGATCATTTAAAGATCACTGAATCTGCCACAGTACCCAGGGGATTAGAACTACACAATCATTTATTTCTTTTAACTTGCTAACAACCGTTTATAGTGTGTTTGTGTGCACATGTGTTTAAATATACAGAATGTCCCAAAATTTTCATGTCCGCAAAGTCTAAACCATTTGGGACACACATATATTTATAGCTATACGAGCTCATAGTTTTCAAAAATGGTTCAAGGTTAGCATATTTTCAGTCTAGTCACTTTGCAGCAGTGGATTAAAAATCTAGCTGTTTACAATGAGCTCAAATACTGAGAGCTGCGGTTCATTTTGTCATGTGTCTATACAGTGGCAGTGATTTTTCACAGAAGGAAACAAATTAAGGAGCTGGGCATTATAAGCAGCATCTAATACAACACCTGGTTGTAATGTATGAAATGTTTCATTTTTTAAAATAAATTCACAGAGTGATCTATAAGGTTATTGTTAAATATTTCTGTGTTTTCATGTTGAGGTCTGGGGCACAGCTTGGCACACAAAAGGTGCTTTATTAATACGGACTGATCGAATAGTAAGAAGAAAGGGAATACTGCTGCAGTTCAGGGTTTTATAAGATGGGAGACCATTCCCTAAAAGGGGAGGAAAAGCATTTCCAAGGCAACTTTAGGATATGTCTGCCTGAGGGGATTTAGGGTAAAGGGTTCTCAGTGGAGGATTTAGGGTCCAAGACAAATCACAACACACTTTAATCCCCTGAATGTCTCCCTATGCCATCAACAACAGCAAAGGTGGCAAGAAAAGGAAGCTGTCACACTTTGGTTCACAAAGCAAAGGGAGGGGAATGAGTACCCCACAAACCAAAAACAAAACAAAACAAACAAACAATAAAAACAACAAAAACAAAAAACCTTATACCTAGAGTAAGGGGGAATTGTTCCAAAGGGAATACAATGATTGCATTCTCAGTACTCATTTCAAGCCTTTGAATATTACTGGTGACTGAGCCACTGAGTTTCGGCAGGGAGAAGGCATAGAGGTTATCATTTATATTTTGTGAATGAAGAAGTGTTCTTGGGTTTTTCATAAAGATGCAGCTAACAATGCCGCCATGACCTCCTGGATCCTAACTGAATCAAAGGAATTTTTGTAACTCTCTAGGAGTTCGAATAACTACATTGGGAATGAGTCTGCTGTTGTGTATTACTTTAAAAACTGTCTCTAGTAAGTTTTCCTATTCTTACCAGGGTAGGGTTGGCAAAAGTAGCTGAGTGGAGGCTACAGGGCAAGCGTTGTCATCTGGAAAATGCCCATTATGATGGGGGAAAGACCAGCTTCTAGGCATGGCCAACAGGCAGGTACTGGAAATCACATCTTCAAACATACCCCTTCCTCTTATAGAGGGAAATGTTACAAAGGAGATTAAGGTCACTATAAAATGCAGCATTTTTTAATTACTCAAGTGAAATTTACGTAGGTAATTGGAACAAGTGGTTTTCATGGGCTAATTATAAAATTATAGAACGTACAGAGCCTCAGAATGTTTTAAACACTAGCTAGTGCCTTGCTTTCTTTGGAGGCAGCCCTCTAATTGGAAAACAAAACAAAACAGAAACCTGACCTTGCTTTTATAAGACCAAGATTGTTCTGCTAGCCTGGCCACTTCCATATCACTTCTAGTTGTAAATCCCCAAAGTAACTTGTAGCCTCAGGTACTAGGGTTTCTTTGTTATCTTCCCCTGCCCCAGTTCTGCCTTTACCCACTGAATGGGGGTCTGTTTTTGTTTTCCAGTTCACTATTATTCATCTTGGTTCAGTTATGTAGCACAAATACCCAAATCCAATCAGTTTTCAGGCAAGGTAATGGTAATTCTCAAAGGCTTTGCAATCTTCGGAGACCTTCTCCATATGTGATGAGGCCAAAACCTATGGATTTCTCATTCTCTCTAGAGTTAGGAGTACCTTCAGTCTAATACATACCTGGAAGGAATCCAGCATAACATACTTGATAAATGGCCAAATTGGACAAGTCGTTCAACCTCTGCTTAATCTACTACCTCCCCAGGTACCACCTTCCACTTTGGAAGAGCATTAATTGATAGTAACTTTTTCTGAAGGGTAAGCCCGAATTAGCTTTTCTGAAATTCTGACACCTTCTTTCATTTGATAGTCTTTCCAGTATGTGACTTCAAGAAAATACAATAATCTGTGGTCATTTTGTTGTGATGAAAATCATACCAACAAAACCAAAAGAAACATTATTTATAATGGGGAAACAGTCACAAGTGTTCATAGAGTGTACTAGCCAAGGTGTATGCATGACCATGGAAAACTAACAAACGAATAGAACAATTCCCATTAAATGGGGGTGGGGGAATGTAGCAAGGGCTCTCTTTCCTCATTATTATTTTACATAGCTCTAGAAATGTTAGTGATAGCCAAAAGACAAAATAACATAATTAAAGGCATTAATAATGATGAAGAAAAGATGAAATTTTTTTCATTTGATGGATAACATGAAGGTTTACTTATGAAATGTTAGAAAATTGCCAAAGAAAATGAAACAATAACTTCAGCAAAGTTCAGGACACAAAATAAAAATCATAAGCACTTCTATAGAGTGCTAACAAAATATAGAAAGAAATGATAGAAAAAAAAATTCACAGGAAAGTAACAAAGTCTGAAAAGAACAGGAAAGAACTAGAGATCCCTAGTATTATTTATCAGAGGCCTCAAACACTAAATCTTCCCCTACTTTTTCTAATAATATAGAAGGAAAAACTATATATTGGTGCAATCTTGTTTATATGCTTGGTGGTAATATCTTCTTTTCAAAAGATTCAAATTTTGCACAACCTATTATTCTAAAACATGTGGATTTCAACAGGCCTGCAAAATGGCATTAATCCGTAGTTGGTTGGAAGAAACAATATCTTGGACCAGGTCTGACACTGGCTAGTCAGTTGGCTCAAACTCAGATTTGGAAAGAAATATGTCAGAATTTATGACACCAAATTAAAAAAAAAATGACTGACAATAGTTTGAAAAGGATATTCAGAAAGCTAAAGCATTCATTCGGGTAGACACTATTCCCCTTGTCTCTGCGTTCATCATGGTGTTTAATCATTTCAGAATGGTGTATTGACTCATAATAAAGCAGGGAATCAATCAAGTCTGAAGAAGGCTTAATCTTTGGGCCGTGAGATTTTTGTTAGGCAACCTGGAATCTATGCCACTTGTTCTATCCTTATGCCCCTGGTCTTGAAGATGGTTTGCAGTTATGAGTATCCCCTAAAAAGCCCTATTCCTTGTATTAATAGTTGACGGGAAAATTGGGCCCAGTGTCTTCCCTCTTCCTTTGCTTGTATAGAAGCAAATGAAGAGATCATTCTATCTTAGTTAAATTGGGTTAAATGCAGATTAGGGACAATGGAAATAAAGAGCATGGAGTCTGGCTTCAATTTAAAATGAGGTCTATCGTACCTGCTACATAAGAAGGAAAGGGCTGACTATTTAATGGAAGCTTAAGTAGGAAGGAAATTTAGAGCCTGTTACCTAGACCAGACAAAATAACATTAGTGTGTCCCAAAGGGCAGTATTTATAAAAGAACTGGCTGACAGCTTAGTTATATATCTCATTCTAAGAATATATGGTAAACCTACCTTAGAATAACCAAGGATGACAATTTACACACGTGTAAATACATGTGTGTATGTGTATGTGTATATGTATATATATATATATATATATATATATATACATATATATATGTATATATATATATACACATATATATGTATATATATATATACACATATATATATATACATATATGTATATATATGTATATATATACACATATATATACATATATGTATATATATATGTGTATATATATATACATATATATGTATACATATATGTATGTGTATATATATATACATATATATGTATATGTATATATATATACACATATATATACATATATATGTATATATATATACATATATATGTATATGTATATATATACATATATATATGTATATATATGTATATATATACATATATACATATATATGTATATTATATATATATATGTATATATATGTATATATGTATTATATATATATATAATATACATATATATATGTATATATGTATATATATATATATATATATATAATATATATATATATATATATATATATATATATATATATTATATATATATATAATTTTTTTTAGTGGCCAGAACAAATTTTAAGAAATAAAATTCTGAGCACATTGACTCACAATTTTAATAGCAAATTGGCTTCCATTACATCATACCTACCTTTTAAAATCTGTATCAATTATAATTATATGTGATTATTATTATTCAGCATTGATTTTAATCTTTAGCTTTTTCCGGGTGATGAATGTAATATACAGAGACCAGTTCTGTAAAATATCAGTAGGATTTAAAGCATTCCTTTCCTTTTAGGCATTTAGTATGATAAATACTAGAGAGATAGATGGTAGATATATAAATATTAGACAGATAAAACATTTATTTTAATGCTAGAATTGAGATGTATGTTTCCATATTTCAAGGCATTCTTCTTGTTAAAACTCAAAAATACATAAAACCCATATAAACAGAGATATTAAAATCATTAATTGTATCATTCAACTGCCAGTTGCAATAAAAACAAAATCCAAATTTCTGTTGGTCAGTAGTTTCAAATCCAAACAGAAATTAACCACATGTAAGGATTCCTGCCAGTTACGTATTGACATACTGTAGTTTAAAAATGTAACATTTCCTATGTTTTATTGTATTTTATTTAGTTAGTTAAATATTTCCCAATTACTTTTTAATTTGGTTCAGGCCACACTCTGGAGTGCTGTGGTCCACACAGGGTATGTGAACCACGTGTTTGACACCTCTGCCAAAGGGCAATGAGAAAGGAAAGAGTAAAGAAAGAAGCAAGCATACATGGACACTCTACGAAACAAAAAAGAAAATGGCTTTTATAGGATACAATTACATTTTCCCCTGCCCCCCAGCTTATTTCCTCAAGAACTTCCTGGAATAGCTACAGAAAGATAAAGGTCCCCTCTGTCAGCAGATATTTGTATTTTCTGTCTTTGACTTTACCACCTTATTAGCAAAACAAAAGAGCAGCAGTTCCTGATAACAATTAATTACTTAAGTGGATCAATCATAGACAGGAAGAAATACCAGGATCAGTGTAGCAATTATTTGAACTGAAGGCAACAAACATTTACTTAATGGCTGCTACGTGCAAGGCACTATACTAGCAGAGTCAATAAAAAGATAAAAATTAAACACTGAACTTGGAGGAACTTATATTCTACTGAGAGATGCAATATGTACAGTGAGACAAAATTGTTTTGAGACAAGGTGTATTAATATTTAAGGAAACTGAGAAAGGCTTTTTTAAAATGAGGTGCCCTGAGTAATACTTTCATGCAAAGTAGAAATTCTAAGAAATGAAGGTGAGGAGTGAGTATATTCCCAACACAGGATATCCACCTGTTCTAAGAAGCCAGGTGTGTGTGTGGGGGAGGGCAGCTAGGTGGCTCAGTGGATAGAGCACGGGCCTTGGTCAGGAGGACCTGAGTTCAAATCCGGCATCAGACACTTGACACTTACTAGGTGTGTGACTCTGGGCAAGTCACTTAACGCCATTGCCTAGCCCCGCCCACCCCCCCAAAAAAAAGAAGAAGAAGGGGGAAGATGGAATGTGCTCTATGAGAAGTAGTGGGTAGGTCAGTTTTGCCTAGAATGGAGATTGTGATAAGTTACAGATATGTGGGATAGATATTCTGAGAGATTTTAAATAACAGGCAAGGACTCATATTTTGTCCTAGAGGTCACAAATAGGGGTAATGAAGGCATTTTTCGATGAGTTAATAAGCATTTAGGTCTCTACCATGTAGATACTGTGCTAGACACTGGGAGTTCTAAAGAAAAGTGAAACAGCCTTAAGGAATTTACATTTATAATGGGGAGACAATATGAAGATATATGGACATATATAAAACACAAAGAAAGGAACTTTGGCAGGAGAGGCACTAGTAACTGGTAGAGCCAGGAAGGACCTCTTGCAGAAGATGGTGGTTGGGCTAAGCCAACAAAACAAAACAATACAAACAAAAAAGTGAAAACAGGGATTTCAAGAAATAGAGAAGAGTTATATTCCAGGCAAGAAGTAGGCCAGCAAGTGCAAAGGATATGGAGTGTATGAATAAGAAACGACTAGAAGGCCAGTTTGCTTAGACTAAGGCAGTAACATATAAATAGGCTAAATGACGTTTTGGGGCCAGGTCGTAAAGAGCTTTGCATCCCGCAAAGTTAAGTTAATATTTGATCCTATAAGTAGTAGGAAGTCATTGAAAAAAAAATTACAGAATGAAGTGACATGGTTATGTGACATGCTTCAGAAAAATTACTTTGGTGGATGGATGGAGGGTAGATTCTCATAAGGAGAGACTGAAGGCAGAGACCAATTAGAAGGCTATTGCAGTAGTCATAGAAAGAACTGATGAGGGCCTAAAATAAGATAGTGGCTGTGTGGAAGGAGAGAAAATAGTAAATTCAAGTGATGCTGTGGAAGTAAAATCAATAGGATTCAGCAATTTCCTAGATTAGGGAGTTGAGGGAAAGAAAGAGTCAAAGATGATTGAAAGTTTGGGAGCTTGGGTGCGCACAACAGAAAAAGGGAAGGCTGGAAGAGGGAACGTTTCTATAAGAAATAAAATGAGTTCCATGGAAGAGATAGTTTGACATAATCAATGGAAAATTGGCCTTGGAGTTAGAAAGGGATACGTTCAAGTTTCACCTCAGATATATACCAGCTGTGTGACCTTGGACAAGCTGCTTAACCTTTCAGTGTTACAGAGAGCTTTAAGACTATACATTGTAGAGAAAGTGATAAACTCTATTGGGTATAATACACATACATATGCTTTTGAGGGAAAAAAAAAGTTTGGCTCCTTTAAGAGTTCCTAGAATGAAGAAGGGAGCTGGTAACATCAAGTTGAAAAACGTTGCTTACTGAAAAAAGGAAACTCTTTGAAATAAAAACAGTCTCATCTACACTATAACAGTGAGTATGTGGTAGAATGGACAGAAGAGAATAATTAGTTCCAATAGCCTTGAAAGTGACTGAAGCAGATACTGTGGAAAACATAGATTCTGGTCAGAGACATTAAAGACACCAAGGTCATCCCCTGCATCCCAGACCATCACTGATTGTCTTGACTTTTGTCTCGATACTGGACTTCAATGACTTAGGAAGAGAGAGGCTAACAACTTTGTGCAGCTCTGCCTCACAAATCCAATTCATGTGAGAGCTAACATCATTCTATAATGTCACTGGTCCTCTTTGAGAACAGAGGATAAAAACAACAACAACAAGTGGGTAGCCATGGAGAAGATTAGTTTGGGATGATTTGATTGGAAGTCTGGGTCATAGGGAGCAAGCTGTCTGTATCACTTCCATGCTCAAGAAGCTTTTTTCCTTCTAGCTTCAGAAGTGTCACCCCTGGAGTGAGTAAAATAATAGTACTGGTAATAATACTTATAATGATACTTACAACAGCTAGCATTTACATAGTACTTTATGGTTTGCTTTACAAATATTGTCTCATTTTATCTTTACAAAATCTTAGGAGGTAGGTGCTATTATTTACCCAATTTTACAGATGAGGAAACTGATTCAAACAGGGGTTAAACAACTTGACCAGTTTTCACACAGCTAGTAAATGTCTAGGGCTAGATTTGAATTCAGGTCTTCCCGACTGCAGTTTCAGCATTCTATTTCTGGTGCCAACAAACTGTCTTAATGAGATGTCTCCCTCATTTTAGATAAACTAGCTTGATAACCAAAGCTGTCACTTTCACGATGATATTGTACTTTCTTCTCAATTTTTCATTAAATTGAGAATGGGCCCATGAAGTCATTGAACACTAAAGCTTAAATCTTGACAACATTTCAGAGTTATGGAGTGATTTTACTTGCAGCCTGGACAACTTGCTAATTAAAAAAAAACAGCAACAATTTACTTACACGCATTTATAAAATAACATTTTCCAAACATCTAACTATTCCCATTTTATGGAGCAACTCTATGCCTCTAATAACCCAACTCTACATCTGAACAGGGAGCATATCAGATAAAGAGGAGAGAACTCCTATTATCTACTCATTGTTACATGGAATGGAGCTAAATTCATATTTAGATTTATTATACTGTGTTAAAAGTTGCTTCTCTGTATTAGTTCCATAGAACTGTGTCCTATAATTATCTTGTTTTCCTGACAGCTACATTCTACTATGTTTAGTCCATTTTTAGTGATATTGATTCTGGAGGCTAAGCAGTTAGAAAACCAATAATAGGCAAATAATACAATGTTAAACACCATCTGATATCCTATCATGTTGTATCCTAAATCTCCCGTGGATGACCATGGGAACCAGATTGGTTTTCTTTTTCTTTCAGTGGAAGAAGTAAGATATGACAAGGGAGATGAGGGTTTATGGAAACCCACAGGAGAGTTCATGCTAAGAAAAAATTGAACTACTATCTTCACTTACATTTTAATAAGTCTTAATTTTAGATTTGATAAATAATACATAGTCTTTCATTTTTAAGTAGATTAGTCTAAAAACTAGTCAATGCATGTATTAGTATAAGGCATTTATTCAATTTACATATGCTCAGTCTAAATCTAATCTCTTGCCTGTCAAGATAAATTCAGACTTTAAAAGTCCAAACAAATTCAGACAAGTGTCAGTGATGGCTAATCTTACTGCATTAAAATGGGAAATAAAGGCTGTTCCTCCAAGCTTCTGGACAATTAATAATGCCCGGTGGAGTGACCAAGCGTGGTCTTGGAATCAAACATGATGGATCACTGTGAATTATGCATTAGTAATGATTAATTGTGTGGACCACCTACTGGTTCCACCTCTCTGGACAATCCTAGCTGTCATTGTTTTAAAAATTCATGTGTTTAAAAATGAGGGTGAGCCTATACAGATAGTTTTATTTTTTTTAACACAACCTTTTCAGTATTTTAATTACACTAAGTGTAAATGTACATTTCCCTACGTAACTTTGTTATGATGGCAAGCTATTATTCATCTCTTTTCATAAATACATCTTGCGAAAGGTAAAAAACCAAAAAACCAAAAAAACCAAAACCAAAACACCACCACTTTGTTTACAGTGAATAACACATAATGTAAGACATGATTTAATTATTGCTTCACCAGATGACTTTTGGGGGCTTGTTCATTTTTGTAACCTATATATTATATAGGTTACTGTATTTGGTTTTCAACAGAAATATACATTACTTTGAAAAAGCAAAATGTATATGTGTTTGTGTATATATACATATATATGTTTATATACACACATACATTACTATAGATCATTGTAAAGGCAAACAAAGTAAAATATGTAAAAAAGTTTAAAAAAAAATCTTCCAGTTCATCTAGAAATGACCTAGAACTTGTTCTTGAGAATGGGAATTTAAGTGTGATTTTTTAATAGTCAGAAAAGTACAAATGGAGAGAAGGCAACTCTAAAATAAAACACAAACTACACAGATATTTTTATATATACTTTTGTAAATACTCTGAACTGCATTCAGAGATAAATAGGTAAAAGGCAAAATTGGAACAGCTCAAATGTATGATGTTGAATGCACCTCGAATTGTAAATATACATTCTATGTCTATTATTATGTTGAGGAGGCCTCTAGGGATGATTAATCTCATATGACTAAACCATAGAGCACAGTATGCTTAGTAAGAGCTTTTAATAGGTTGGAATATCTTAGAATCTGAAGCAGGGTCTAGAAAGACAAGAAGAAGCTGAAATGGAGAATGAAAATATACACACACACATTTACATATACACATACATACATGTATATGTATGTACATACATATATACACCTATACATACATGTATCCACGCATATAAATATACTCACATATATACATATGCATATATATACACATACACATATATACATATGTATATATATATACACACACATTTATAAACATATATAATCATCTGCTTATAAAGCATACTAAAGGTTATATATATTACACATACACACACACACACACACACACACACACACATACACACATATCTCACCACCAGACCCTACTTTATCCTATCCAGCAATCTAAGGTTCTAACCAGCACAGACACCATGCCATTTCTCCCCTCTTACTTGCTTACCAGTCCACGCCCCTCACCTGATCCTCCCTACCCCCACCCTACCACTGCCTTATTGAAAAATAAGCAAATTATTATTAGCTTTGTTACTGGAAAACCTAATGTCCTATCATTCCCAATTCCTGTGACTCCTTAGACCAAAATTCTCTTCCGTGATTATCATTCTCCAGGATGTGATATATCCCCTAAATAGAATAAAATCTCTTTGAAGGCAGAAAAAAAATCTCATTTTAAAATTTATGAACCTAATGTGCTATTTGTTGATAAACTGATCGAATGAAAGGTGTCTAGAATAGAGTTGAAAGCTGGATTTTCTAGAGCTCTGTTTCCCCGCATAGAAGATCCATGATTTAACCACATGGGTATTCCCTTCAATGGCACCATTACAACTTTGCCATACTTTTTTACTTTGGGTAACTTGTCCATTTCTCCCATAAATCCTCCATAGGGAATTCCAATTTGAAGGGCATAGTAGTAAGAATGCAGAGCCTAGAATCAGTGACCTTAGTTTCAATTTCACCTGTGTGTCACTTCATCTCTTTCAGCCTCTGTCTTCTCATCTGTAAAACAGAGATTTAATACCCATAGTATGTACCTCACAAGGCTGTTGTGAGTTTCAGAAATGGCTGTTTTTGTCTCTTCTTGTTGTTCATCTAAGTTCAAACAGTGGTACTCCTCCTAAAAAGAGTAAGAGCTTAGGGAACATAAGTCCACAGAGACAGTTTAAGTCCCTGGAATGATAAGATTTCTGAGTGAAGAGCTTTAGGAAGCCAAGCGAGGAACCAAAGACATTTATGTGGTCTTAGGATCATAGTATCATAGACAGACGTAACTTCCCTGTTTCTCTAGAGGGCACCACCAGCCTTTCCTATTCAAAGTCAACTTCAACCCTTTCTTCTCCTTCATTCCTTACATTTTATTGATTCTACCACTCATGTCCTCTTCTCTCCCTTTAGAAGTCTGTCATCTTTGTTTGGGGCTTTTCATCTGGATTACAGGAATGGTCACCTCATTGGTCTCAATGCTTTCCTCAAAGAGGATGCCCAACTCATATTGCTGAAACACATGATTGATTGTATCACTTCCTGCTTGTGAAACTGGAATGTCTCCCTTCCTGTTTCTTGTGTAAAACACAGACTCCACTTTACAGCATTCCCTTACAATATGTCTCCAGATAACCTTTCCAAACGTATTGCAATAATTATCCTTCGTTCATTCTTTGCAGCCAAAATGGCCTGCTTACTATCCCCCATTCGCAATATCATATTCCTGATCTTAGTCCTTCTGCTTTGTGTGTTCCCTATGTCTATATAAGGATGGGGATTCATTGATTATCCCACCCCTCTTTAAAGTAATTACCTTCTTAAGTAAGAATACTTCTTGATTGAATCAACACTGAGTGTGAACAGGACCTGTACACCTCCTGGAATCAATCAAAGCCATTGTGTGAGAGATTCAGTCCCTCCTTGAGGAACTTGCATAAAAAAAGTAGCTACCTAAGAACCAGATAGAAATTCTGAGCATCTAGAAGGGAAAAGGGAGCATAGAATCACAAAAAGCTGAGCCATAAAGAATAATCATTTGGCCCTTGGGGAACTATCTAAAGGGAAAAAAGAAGGTAGGGCAAAAATGTGGTAAATAAAGGAGATACTGAGAGATGAAGTCACAAGGCACACATTTAGGAGCAAAAGACTGTGGCTGACACCAATATTTGTAACTACCTATTAAAAGATTGAAGGAAATTCCAAGGAAAAAAAAGTCTGTTTTTTTCCCCAGCTTCAACACCTGGTACCTCTCTATTCACAGAAGTGAAATATAATCTGCTACCTCATTATCCTAATGTTTCTAGTGACCTGAATTTTATCTTAACCATAAAGATACTGGAGGTTAACTAGAGATAGATATAAAAGTAAATCGAGTCAGAAAAATATAATTTCTGGTTGAAAGAATTTTCCTAACTTGGAGCTCTGAGTAATTGTGATTATATTCCTAATTTTTCATCCAAAGTAAACTCCCTACAGCCAGGGAGGAGGAGGGAACCATGTGGAATTTAGGGTCTATAATATCACTCAGGCTTAAAAGGAGTGAATTATTATAACATGATATTCACCTATAATTCAATCCTTCCTCATGTAATATCTCACTTCCGTCAAAGCTCAGTTCTCTTGCCACATCATATAGGAAGTTCATTCTGCTCTTCCCAATTTTCCTCTCTGCATTCAGAGATTATTTTACATACAGTATAATGTGTATTTAATTTTTATATACCTGTCCCCCTCCCCCCCAAGACTATTTAATTTTGATCCTTGTATCCTAAGATCTACTATGGTCCCTGGTTGTAGTTTTGTGTGTGTGTGTGTGTGTGTGTGTGTGTGTGTGTGTAGTATGGTTGTGTGTGGTTTGTCTGTTCTCAAAGATGACCACAACATCAGGGAGATGATGACATGACTTTGCAATTGACTTTAATTTGCATGAAGGAGGGCTGTGCAAAGTCACCATCCTCACTTTCTCCTCCAGAGCCATCTGGGTCCAGTGGCCAGATATAGATCAGGATGACTAAAGATAGCCCAGGATACAGCATAGTTCCTGGTACATCACAGGTACTCAGTAAATGCCTGTTGAACTACTTCCTTTGACAGAGGGGTAATTCTAGTCATTTTATTAGAATAATTTTGATATAGAAGAAGTAGGAATTGCGCAAAATTCTGGAGACACAAAGAAAGGCAAAATACAGTACCTGTCCTGAAGGAACTCACAAGCTAATGGGAGAGACAATGCGCAAAATCCTATGTACAAACAAAATCTAAATGGAATAAATAGGAAATAATCAACAAAGGGAAGGCACTAGAAGTAAAAGAGATTGGGAAAGGATTCCTCAGGGTGTAATTTTAGCTGGGATTTGAAGTCATAAGGTGGAGATGAGAAGGGAAAGCATTCCACGAATGGGAGATAGCCAGTAAAACTTCCTAGATTTAGGAGATGAAGTGGCTTTTGTGTGTGTGTGTGTGTTTTTGTTTGTTTTGTTTTGTGTTTTTAGGAATAGCAAAGAGGTCAGTGTCACCAAATCACAGAATACTTTGGGAGTGTGAGGTTTAATAAAATTAGAATGGAAGGATGGAGCTTAGTTTTGAAGGAGTTTGAGCACCAAGAGGAAGATTTGTATTTAATCCTCGAGGTGATGGGGAGTCACTAGAGTTTATCAAGTAGGAGGTGAAATAGTGGGGAAATCTCTTTCATCCATGCAGGATGGATTGGAGCAGAGAGAGACTTGTGGCAGTAAGACCCATCAGCAGGCAATTGTCCCCTTAGCTTCTCTGAGCCTCAGTTTTCTTACCTGTAAGATGGGAGACAATATTTCACTATATACGTCACAGTGTCGTTAAAGGAAAGGACATGGGATGATAGATATAGGGATGAGAGATGCTCTAGTCAAATCCCAGCTAAGTCCCACAGAGGATAAATGAGTTGTGTAGGACCACCCAAGTGAAGCAGCTGAGATGAAATTTGAACTTAGGTGGATAGAAGGGCCTGGTGTGCTACGGTCCAGGGGGCCATGAAGAACTGCACATGACTGAATAACAACATCTAACACTAGATTTAGCATTAATTTTTATATTAAAATTTTTAATTGACGGATTTTGTTTTTTTCACACAACAGACATTTCCTAGGATTCATTTACCCCAAATGAATGCTCCCTTGTCAGAAAGATTACAACCAACAGTGATTTCCTATTCAACATTCCACAGCCCTACTCACCATCTCTCTTCCTCTTCTAGCTCCCTTTCTCCTGTATCTCTTTCCTCCAATCTAATCACTTTTTAAGTGCTCTATAAATGTCAGCTGCTGTTATTATGCAATTTTTGTTTTGTTTTTTAAGGAAACCAATTCTAATTATAGACACGGTTAAATTTAGCTAATCCTAAAAAAGTAAATCCTTTGAGAAACGGATGTTGTTACCAAAAGGTGATGTCTCTAAATAATTAAATGAACTGCCTTCAGTAACATTTGTGGCTTTTATTTAACGTCTATTCAAGGAAGCTTTCTTATTAATTTATTTATTTTTAGTTTTCATCATTCACTTGCATAAGCTTTTGAGTTTTAAATTTCCTCCCCCTCCTTCCTCTCCCTCCTCCCCAAGACAGTGTGCCATTTGAAATAAGCTCCACATATATTCCTATTAAATATATTTTAATATTAGTCATGTTATAAAGAAGAATTAGAACCAATAGGAGGAACCATGAGAAAGAAGAAACAAAACAAAACAGAAAGAAAAAAAAAGAACAGATAGTCTGCTTCGATCTGTATTCAGACTCCACAGTTCTCTCTCTGGATGTGGATAGCATTTTCCATCATGAGTCTTTTGGAGTTAGTTGTTTTAGATCCCTGTATTGCTGAGAAGAGCTAAGTCTATCAAAGTCAGGGGAAACTTTCTTAGAGACACAGGTGATTGTGAATAATATTCCCTTGGTTTTGATTTGTTCAGTGTCTGGAACATAGTAAGTGCCTAATAAATGCGTTTTCATTCATTCATTCATGAATTCTGAGCCTTTGGTATGAATAGCAACATATCCCATGGATTGGCTTTGTAACAACAGCTCTATCAGAGAAGCACTTTTCCATATATTATGTCTTTGTCTAACAAACTGCTGTGTGTTTAAAATGATACGTGGATGAGTATGAGCAAATATACCATATGTTCCAAGGCTATTAAGTGCTCACTTTGCTCCCCAATATTTTACCTGAGCCTTTTAAAGCTCCTGGTCTTATTATAGCATAATAAACTTCCGTATGATGGATTAAAAAGTGAAGCATACAAATAAATTAAGCCGAATGTAGTATCTGGGATTTTAATGATCACCAGTTCTTTGCTTGGTTTATAAACGAGTTGCCATTTACTGAGCAAAATATCACACTGATGGAGAGCCACAAACCATGGGTAGCACGAATATTGAAGTCATGAATAGAAAGTGAAAATAGTTGTCGTATGCCTTAGCTGACATAGTAACTTCATATTTTTTGGGTTTTTTTATCATCATCAGATTAAAAAAAGTGATGAATTTATTGCTTGACCTTTTCCCTTGCATGTTAGAGGCTGAAAAATCATTCTTTCTTTCCTTTCCTTTAGCCTTTAAGTCTTCTAGCTTCTGGAACTAGAAGATGATTTTGATAAGAAGGCCTCTTGTAATGGTGGGGGAAAAAAATTGGTACTGGGAGTTAAAGGATATGGATTTGAGTTTGTGAAGTTCAGCTGCTAACTTTGACCTTGAACAAGTCACTTTAATTCTCTTTGACTCAATTTTCTCATCAGTAAAATCACAGAATTTCGGAATTAGTAGGGAGCTAAATGGTAACATCTTAACTGGGCAAATTTTAATAATTGATTTGGGGGACACAGGTTTTGACTTAATCATAGCCACCTGGTTGGTGGCATAACTTAGCTCTGAACCTCCAAAGGACTTAATTCTGAATTTAGTGTTTGTTATCATAGTTTAGTGTTTAATACTATGTTTTCTCCTTTTTAGTTGTGGAAACAGAGATGCACGTACCTTGTAAATGGCTAATCCAAGATGATGGCATTTTGAAGGGTCAGAAGAAGGCTTTAGATTATTCTGCTTGGCCCCAGAAGCAAAACCTAGAACCAACACTTGGAATGTCTACAGAGACTGACTTAGGTTTGAGGTAAATAAAAAGATGATCTAACCACCAGAACTATCCCAAAATGCCATTGGAATTTGAAAAGCTTTGCTAGACCTATGCAGGCTGTAGCTCATCTCATTAACCATTTTATCAAATCCATATCTGTAAAAGAATTTCCTTTACAGCATATCCAACACCTGGTTATCCAGCCTTTCTTTCCTGTAAGTGTCAATACACTGTCTCCTGTCCTCCTGTTCTTCATTATTGACTGTATTATTGAAGGCTCATTGGATGGGTTGAGGTAGGGTTCTCAGACAACTGTGTGGTGTGAAAACAAAAGATTCTCTCTCTCTCTCTCTCTCTCTCTCTCTCTCTCTCTCTCTCTCTCTCTCTCTCTCTCTCTCTCTCTCTCTCTCTCTCTCTCTCTCTCTCTCTCTCTCCAGTATTTTCTAAAAGGGACCTAGTTTCAACTAACCGTCATTGAAAGCTACCTAATAAACTAATTCACACTAAGAAGCCAGAGCCAATAACATTTTAATCTATTATCTTTTTCAACTGTTAAAATTTAATCAAAGATCTTAAAGAGTCATTGACTTTAGAAAGGAATTCATCTCAAATGATGATATTACCATTTTTGTGTGGGTAATTTGAGGAGACATACTTTGGGCATGTCTCAGTACCCCTAAAAATCAATACCACTTACTCCACGTATGCCTAAAATGGATTGAAGAAGAGTAGGTTGGGGAAGGAAATGAGCTCTGTCTTCAGGTATGAAGGATGGTCATTTGTTTCATGAATTTGACTTGATTCAGTTTACCTGTCAGGTGATGAATATTAGAATAATGACTTGAAAGGACTATATTGTTGGAGGTATTTTGTTGTAATGGACCATGTGCTGGATTTGGAATCAAAATCTAGAATAATATCTAGAACATTTAACTGCCTACACCACCCCAAGCAAGTGACTGTGACTCTTTGGTATTCAGTTTCCTTATCTATAACTTGAGGTTGTTGGCTCTAAATCTATGACATTAAATTGCAAACTAATAACTACCCAAGAAGGGTACAGTTCCCTTTCTCAGTCTGCCCTGGATCTCTGACTTGGAACTGGGTAGTGGGTGACAAATCAGTCAGTTGGCAATTGTGCTCATGACCTGCACAGATTGGACGAGTCCCTGGGATGGGTCAGGGACATCATCCAGTTCCACAGCCTCTCCCTGACCTGGAGTGCTCTGAAGCCCATCCTCCTGGCCAAACCCAGTTCCTCTTGTCCAGAGTCTTCTCTGTCTCCATATGCCAACCAGGATTAGGGGAAAACCACCACTACCACCACCAACCTTGTTCTGTCTTTTTCCTTGCATTTCCTTGTAAGGGTTTTGTCTGGTGCATTTTCTAGATCTGTTTCTTCTTCTTCTTCTTCTTCTTCTTCTTCTTCTTCTTCTTCTTCTTCTTCTTCTTCTTCTTCTTCTTCTTCTTCTTCTTCGGATGGGGGCAGAAGGAGCTCACTGTTCTTCATGCTTCTGTATCATCTTGGGCTCCACCTAGTTTCTTTATTTCTGAAAAAAAAAAAGAATCATGCCTGGCACATTGTAGATGCTTAATGAATACTGTTGCAGACTGACTAATTGAAGGGGTTGGATCATAAGACTTCTAAGGTTCCTTTCAATTTTACTTTCAGGATTTAATGAGTAGAGTGGGCATAGAATATTTTCCCCAATTTTTCTTTCAAACATTCTAATAATTAATAATTCTTCAACCACCAACTGCCTCTTTTGACATCCATGAAATCCTCTTATTTCACCCCTAAAATCATCTCTTCTATATATACCCTTAATTTTTAATTTCTCCTTGCCAAAATTTGTTATTGCCTACAAGGATGTCCTGGTCATCTAAAATTCTTAAAATAACACCATCATCATAATCATTATCATCATCGTCATTGACAACAAAAAAACCCTTCATTTGACTCTATCATCTTCTCAAGCTATCATCCTATATTTCTTTTCTTTTCATAGCCAATATTCCGATGAAATTTGTTTGTACTTTGTTCAGTCATTTTTCAGTTGTGCCCTACTCTTCATGACCCCATTTTGGGTTTTCTTGGCAAAGATATTAGAGAGTTTTGCCATTTCCTTCTCTACTCATTTTGCAGATGAGGAACTAAGGCAAACAGAGTGAAGCTAAGCCCAGGGTCACAGTGCTTGAGACCAGACTTGAACTCAGGGCTTCCTGACTCTAGGCACACCACTTTATCCATAGATCCACTTAGCTAGCCTATGACTGGCTAATTAGTTGATATCAACTGATAGTTATTGTGGGGGTGCAAAGTACAATGGCAAAGGCTTATGATTAATAGTATTAGAAACACAACCCCCTTTTCCTTTCACAATTAAAAATCAAGCCCTGAGGGAACATAGGAACCACCTCTGAGACAAAATCTGCCAGTGCAAGTGTGGGTTAAGAAAATAGTTCTAGAGCTTACTGTTTAACCCTCAATCTAACGTCAGCTCCTTAAGGAAATGGGTTGTCTTATGCTTCTCCATATTAAAGATTCTGTTTCTCTAACTACATCTTAGATGGAATGAGATAGTTTTGTTGCACTTGAATGTACAATCAGTCCAACTGCACCAGTTCTCTAATTTGCCTTCTTCAGGACTCCATTCACCTTCAACTTCCTTAAGTCTTTTGATTACAATCATACTAAGAATGTGATTATGGATATTAATTCCCCTTAGTAGTGGATCAACTCATTTGTCTCTGGACCTTGATCTCACAGAGTATTAAGATTCAAACTAATATGTAGATAGTGTAAACACTGTGTGATTCTGAGCTCTGAATAATGATAAACAGAACTCTAAGATTCAAAATGACGAATTCATTTTGTAAAAGATTATAGAATTAAGAAAATCATTTCAGAGGTGTTGAATGATGGAAAAAAGTTTTATGGTCTTGCCTTGGTTATAACTAACATGGTGTAGGAGAAAAGATACTGGATTGGGAATCAAAGTGTCAGCATAGCTACTCTGGGACTCAGTTTATCTGTAAATTGAGAGGGCTCAACTAGTTGATGTCTGAAGTCCCATCCTACTCTAAATCTAGAATCTTGTTTTGATCATTATTTCTTTGCCTTTTTATGTTGTCTTTGCCACCACAGCTACCTTTCCTTTTATTTTTACACTTTAATTTCCTAGAAGCTATGAAATAGGAAATGCAGTATTTTTAGATATTTCTTATTGGGTACTTTTAAATTAACTTCTGCTAAAGCTTTTAGGTACAAGTAATATCAGTGAGTTTTGATAGGAAAGCAGATCATCATCTCAGATTGTTTAAGTGCCTTATTGATGCTCAAAAAGATATTACCGGGGGATTGGAACTCAGCTCTTCCTGATTCCAGTTCCAACATATTATCGACTATTCAGATACTGCCTCCCAAATAATAGAATAATGTTTTTAAATTAGTTATATCCAAGCTAATTATGATAAACATCCGAGATCTTATGAGATTTGAATGACTAGTTGCTTTCCCTAACAAATCCAGTAATTCTTATATTACAAAGGGATAAAGAGAAAACCAGATGACTGGCTACCTTGTGTGACTGCCAAAGCCCAGCATTTAAACATAATCTCTCCTTAATTGATATTTACATTTCTCTCCACTTAGTCATATGGCATGCTTTATAATAAATGTGAAATTATATCTGCATTCATAATGCAAGTCAGTCAAAAAGCACTTTTACATTTCGTATCAGGCCTGGCCTTCCCCTTCATTTATACATTCCATTTAAAACCCCAAAGCATTATTCTGACATTGTCAAGAGACATATGTGTTATAAAGGTTAAATACTGTTTGAGTTCCCCTATATGTATTCATTGAATGATGATATCAGATCTTGTTGGCAGTCAGAGGCAAACAAGCTGATTTTAGTAGTGGCAGCTCTTTTTTTTCCCCCAAATCACTGAGTAGACGCACATATGGACAGATTTATCCTTGATTTAAATTAGAAAACAAATAATAATACATATGTTGCTTTGCATAAATATTAGCTTCCTGATACATACTTATGCGGGTAGTATTTCTTCCTGGGAATGCATATAAACATGTATACAGACACATACATATGGCTCTTGCTGCTGATAAGATGCAATCTAATTGAAGGTCTATTGGCATTAATGAGCCATTTGGTGAATATGCCAAATAATGAAGAAAAAATTCAGAAAATTTTAATATAAAATTTCACCAGATCAGGATAAAACATTTTGTAGATACCTGCATGAAGTTAAATTTATTTTTAATAGATCTCCATTTTCTTGCTCAGTCTCTCTCCTACACAAAAATACCATTTCATGTCCAGTAGTGGGTAAGCATTGCTTTTACTAATAGCATACATTATAATGAACTCTTTGAAGGATGAAAAAGATTAGGTGAAAATAAGGCTATACGCTAATCATCCAGCTGCATTTAGGAATGTACAGCTACTCCAGCATTATTAGTTAGCTTTGGGCATCATTTTAATTCATTCCCCCATTCCAGGTTGTCTTCTTCAATAACAATTGTAAAAGAAAAGTAGCTCTTAGAAGAAAACTCAAATCGGACAAATTCCGTATCTGGTGTGGTGGCCGTGGCTCCTATATGTAGGAGTTCTTGCAATAATTCAGAGGTCTATGAATTTACGAGTGGGAATACCCCTTCTTCTGTGCATATTGCAACCCTTCATGGTCTTTATGAACTGATGTGGACAAAAAACAAAACAAAACAAAAAAACAAAACAAGAAACAAAAAACAACCAAACCACAGCAACAAACAAACAAATAAAGATCTCCTGGGGTCAATCTTGTGCTTCTCCCTGCGTCTCTTGAACTTATCTAAGCTGATCCTTGGATGACAAATACAATTCTGGTGCACGATCTACGATGAAAAAAAAAACTTTCTGGATCAATAGATGTTTGGAGAGCTTATGCTCTGCTGGCCCAGACGTTGAGTGCAAAATGTCATCTCTGTGATTCCAGGAAATGGCATGAAGGATGGGATGACTATTATATAATCAGACTCATTAACCAATGTGGTTTATGGAATTAGGCTCTTTTTTTGTGTAGTTATGTGTATACATTAATCAATAAGCATTTATTAGGCTCTTAATATGTTCCAGACACTATGTTGGAACTACAAAGAAAAATAAACATAAAAGAATTCATACCCTCAAGGAGCATATATCCTGTTGAAGGAAAAACATGTACACATATGTATACTTAAAATCAGTACTAAGCAAAATAAATTCTGGGAGAAGGTACTAACATTTGGGATGGGGGATCAGAAAAGGTATCATTTTGGAAATGGAACTTGAGTTAACCCTTGGAAGGAGTCAGGAATTCAAACAGGTGGAGATAAGGAGGTAGTGACTTCTAAGAATTGAGAGAGCGCGTGTTAAAAGATGGAGACATGGGACATGGAATTTCATAAGTGAGAAAGGGAAGTTTGACTGGACCACTAAGTGCGTGAAGGGAAGTAATGTGAGAAGATCCTGAAATGATAATCTGAAGCCAGTTTTGGAAGGGATCCAAATTGGAAACAAAGTTTACATTTTATCTCGAAGGTAAAAGGTAGCTATTAGAGCCTCTTGTCAATGAAGTCATATGGTAAGAGCTGTGCTTTAGGAATATTACATTGGCAACTCTTTAGAAAATGGATTATAAAGGAAAGAAGGACAATAAAATAGTCCAAGTGAGAGGGAGTGGGAACCTGAACAAAATGGCGGTCATATGCTTGGTGGAAAAGGACAAAGGTGAAAGGAGTTGTGGAGGAAGACTTAATAGGATTTAGAAAATGAATGGCTGTAGGGGATCAGGGAGACTGAGGAGTCAAGGCTGACTATAGCAGGTGAAAGATGAAATGACTGAGGTAAAAAAAAAAACGTTTCAAGCTTTTTAATATATCAATTTATTAGGCAATGCATGCCAATTGCTCAATAAATTGGTATTAGTTGCCTTCCTCAGCTTTGGAACTTGACCCAGAATACAGGGGGAGGCAGACTTTTATACATTAAAAATAATCAAATAAGATCAATTAGGTAAAAGAAAACAACCAGGATACAAAATTAGCTAATCAGATTTCTAATTGGAGGAAAAATTTAGGGACTTTCCAAGTTGGGAGTGGAGAGCTAACAGGTTCAATTCCCCAAAATTAGAAAAAGAGGTGTCCCCCCACCAAAGTGTCTGTATGCAGTCTAAGGAATATGGAACCAGTAACTGATTGATCAGTAGGGGGCCAGTCTTCTGATAGGACACATGGGTTGCTTGAGATGTACAAGTGTTAGAAAACTCCTTGTACCGGTGTTTGGACCTGACTGGGTCAGTATAATTTAGGTCCTCAGTTAAGGGTCTAAGTAGCAGGTTTGGGTGGTCCAGCTTCCCAAGCCACACAGGGCTGGGTTCAAACAATACAATAAAGTTTTCTTTCAATTCCCACAATTGAATAAAGTTTTGTCACAGGAAAGAATTTGGACTAGAACCATAATTGAACAGAAAGAAAACTGAGATAACTCCAGAAGTGAGACACAAGGTAGAGTCAGTGTGGTTCACTCAATTCTCACAATTAACTACTTGCTGTTGTAATCTCCTCAATTCACTTATGACTCTGAGGCAATTCTCTCACAAACCTGAGTATCTGGAAGCATAGTGATGCCTTAAAGAGAAATAGTCATGTTATGAAGAGGAGCAGGTTTAGGAAGAATAATAATGAATTCTTATTTATATAATGACATTATTTAAAAAAAAACAACTTTGAAATATTTTAAAACTCTGATCAATGTGATGATAAACCATGAATTCAGAAGACTGAAAATGAAACATGCCTCTAACCTCCTGCCAGAGAAATGAGGAACTTAAAATGCGGAAAAAGATACGTTTAAGTTATGAGCAATGTAAGGATGTGTTTTTGTATGTTTATAATGAGAGGTTTTTACTTGTTTGTTTGTTTGTTTGTTTTTCCATGAGGTCAGTGCGAAGAACAGATCATACATATATGTATTTTTTAAAAAAAACATTGATTTAATTTTATTCTTTCTATCTATCTATCTATCTATCTATCTATCTATCTATCTATCTATCTATCTATCTATCTTTCTATTTTGGTGAGGCAATTGGGGTTAAGTGACTTGCCCAGAGTCACACAACTAGTAAGTATTATGTGTCTGAGGCCAGATTTGAACTCAGGTCCTCCTGACTCCAGGGCCAGTGCTCTATGTACTGCACCACCTAGCTGCCCCAATATTATTAATTTTAAACATTCTTTTTTTTAAAATTTTGAATTCAAATTCTCCCCCCCCACACCTTCCCTCAGCCACTGAGAAGGTAAGCAATATAATATCAATTAAACATGCAAAATCATGCAAAACATATGTCCATATTAGCCATGTTTTTAAAAAAAGCAAGAAAAATATAATGAGAAAATTATTTTAATTTGCACTCAGAGTTCATCAGTTCTCTCTTGGGAGGTGGTCAGCATTTTTCACCATGAGTATTTTGGAATTCTCTTGAGTCATTGTATTTACCAAAGTACCCAAGTCTTCCACAGTCCATGATGATTACAACATTGCTGTTATACTTAACAATCTCCTGGTTCTTCTCACTTTGCATCAAATTGATATAGTTCTTTCTTTGCTTTTTTTTTCTTTCTGAACCTGCTCCCCTCATCATTTCTTATAGCACAATAGTACTCCATCACAGTCATGTGACACAAATTGTTCAGCCATTCTCTAATTGATGGAGCATCCCATCAAAATTTAGCACAAAATTTTACCAGCACAAAAAGAACTGTTAGAAATAGTTTTGTTCAGGGGCAGCAAGGTGGTGCAGTGTAGAGAGCATCGGCCCAGGAGTCAGGAGGACCTGAGTTCAAATCTGGCCTCAGACACGTAACACTTACTAGCTATGGGACTCTGGGCAAGTCACTTAACCCCAATTTCCTCACAAAAAAAAATTAGTTTTGTCCATATAGGTCCTTTTACTTTTTCTTTGATCTCTTTGGGATCCAGACCTATTAACAGTGTTGCTGGGTTGAAGGGTATGCAGTTTTATAGCCCTTTGAATATAGTTACAAATTGTTTTCCAGAATAGTTTGACCAGTTCACTACTCTACCAGCAGTTCATTAGCATATCTTTCCCCCCTCATTCACTCTAGCATTTGTCATTTCTGATATATATATATATTTCTTCTTTGAACCAATTCCAGTGAAAGTGAAGTTCAAGCATTACCAGCCACACTTCCTTTCCCCCCTCCATTGTAAAACTATCTTCCTTGAATGCCTCTTTTATGTGATAAAAATTTTCCCCATTCTACCTGTCCCTTCCCTCTTCTCTCAGCTCAACCCTCTTTCTTACCTCTTTATTACTTTTGAGATCATTCCAATATAATTGACTCATGCTCATGCCCTCTGTCTATGCAAACTCCTTTAACTACCCTAATAATGATAAAGTTCTTAGGAGATATAAGTATCATCCTCCTATGTAGAATGTAAACAGTTTAATTTTGTTGACTCCCTTATGATTTCTCTTTCGTGTTTACCTTTTTATACTTCTCTTGAGTTTTGTGTTTTAATCTTAAATTTTTAATTTGGCTCTGATGTTTTCATCAGGAATGCTTGAAAGTCCTCTATTTCTTTAAATATCCATTTCTCCCCAGATAGATTACACTTAGTTTTGCTGAGCAGACTATTCTTGGTTGTAATTCTAGCTCCTTTGCCTTCCAGAATATCACATTCCAAGCCCTCTGATCCTTTAATGTAGAAGCCAATAAATCTTGTATGATTCTACCTATGGTTCAACAATTTTTGAATTATTACTTTCTGGCTGTTTGAAATATTTTCTCTTTGATCTGGGAGCTCCAAAATTTGGCTGTAATATTCCTGGGACTGGGACTTTTCATTTTGGGGTCTCTTTCAGGAGGTGATTGGTGGATTCTTTCAAATTGTTTTACCCACTTTCTAAGATATTGGGGCAGATTTCTTTTTCTTGAAATATGATATCTAGGCTCTTTCTTTGATCATGGCTTTCAGGTAGTTCAATCATTCTTAACTCATCTCTCCTCAATTTATTTTCCAGGTCATTTCTTTTTCTGAGATGTTTCACATTTTCCTCTTATTTTTTTTAAATTCTTTTGACTTTGTTTCTTAATGTCTTATGGAGTCATTATCTTCCACTTGCCCAATTTGAAATTTTAAGGAATTATTTTTTTGAGATTTTCTACCTCATTTCCTTTTGATGTATTTTGCTTTTTTAAAAAGTTTCTTTTTCCTTCAGTATATTTTTGTGCTTCTTTTACCATAAGACCAATTCTGATTTTTTGAGGTGTTATTTTCTTCAGTATTTTTTGTGCATCTTTTACCAAACTGTTAATTCTCTTTTCATAATGTATTACTCTCATTTCTTTTTCCAAATTTTCCTCTGCTACTTATATCTAGGAGGACTAGTACCTTTTCAGCCTTTGTTGTTCACTTGGCACTCAACTCTCACTTATGGCTCCAAGAAGCTGTAGAATGCACAGAAGCCACACCCTGGTAAATTGTCTTCACAGACGGGCTAAACCAGCTTGAGGGTAATTGATGAGCCACAAACCCATTGGTTTAGTTAGGGGTTGTTAACTGAAAGCACAGGAAGAATTCAACTGGTGGAATGGGCAGAGCAGAGCGCTTTGTTGCAATGGCCATGAAGGTAGCTGAAGCAAGTGCTGTGGAGTGCTTAGAGTACGGTCAGATAGCAAAGACACAAAGGTTATCTCCTACATCCTGGGTCATTGTCAGTCATCCTGACTTTTGTCTTGCCACTCGACTTTAATGATTCTGGAAGAGACTGATGACTTAATGCAATTCTGCCTCACTGAAAGCTAATTCATGCATGAATCAAGATATTATCCTGTGAGGTTATTAGTCTTCTTGTTGTGCTTGCTTCCAACTAGCATTTTTCTTTGAGGCTTTTTTGTAGCCATTTTCACATTGTTGTTTTCTCCTGAGTTTATGCCTTGGTCTTCCCTGCCACTGTAATAGTTTTTATGGTCAGAGACTTTTTGGTTGTGTGCTTGCTCATTTTTTCCAGCCTATTTCATGGCTTTGAACTTTATGTTAAATTTGGCTCTGCTCACCCGAGGATGAGGAGACACTATCCCAAGCTTCAGTTTTTTTGTGTTGCTCTTTTCAGAGATAGTTCTGAGGGTCTGACAGTTTTTGGTGCTTCTCAGGTGGTGTGATCTTGGGAGAGGTATGGTTTTTGTTCTCCTGATCTGCACTCTGGTCTTTACCAAGGAAGGGCTCCTCTCATCCCCTGCACACTGTAATGCTCCTTCCTGATTTGGTACTGTGAACAGGACCCCTGCTCTTTTGTGACCAACCACCAGTGCTTTTCTCTGCCCTGAAACTGTGACCCAAAATTGTATATGAGTAATTGCCAATCAATACCAGCTATATCCAATGCCATCCAAAGGTCCCCCGTAATCTCTTTCTAAGGAGTTCTCTGAATCCCTCTCTGTCTCTGGACTGAGAGCTGCTGCTAGTCATACTATTGTTGCTGCTACTACCACTGCTGCTGTCCCAAGTGTTTGTTCTGGACACACCTTCACCAAACCTCCACCCCAGTGTTATAGACTTTTCCTGTCTACCTTTTAAATTTTCCTAGGTTAGAAAAATATACCTCACCCTGACTTTTTGTTGCCTCTGCTGCTCTAAAACTTAATTTGAGGTATTATTTTAAAGTTGTTAGAAGGAGACTGTTGGGAGAGTTAAGCTGGTGGCTGCCATCTTGATCCTACCCACCCACACACCCACACCCTCACACATGTAAATTTAATCACTTTATTGCTTTAAAAAAGAAATATGTGCTTTGTTTTGAACATGTTAAATTTGAGGTGGCCACTGGATACTGAATATGATAGTTTAAAATATCCCATATGTAGTTATTCATAAGGAACTGGTGCTTAAGAGAAATTCTAGAGCTGGATCTATAGATCTTGGGATCAACTAAATAGAAATGATAATTAAACCCATAAAGTTGGTGAAGTTACCAAAAGATACAGCATAGAGACAGAAGTGAAATGAATCTACAGCATAGCCTTTCAGATATCTATATTGAGGGGTAAGATATGAACTATGGTCCAGCAAAGCAGACTGAGGAATGGTTAGACAATTTAAGAAGAAAACCAAGAGTGAGCATATGATAAAAACCCAGAGAAGGAAGAATATTCTCAAATAGAGGATGATAGACTGTCAAAATCCTGAAGAGAAATGAAGAACAGTAAAGCTTGAAAAAAAGGCTAGTGTATTTGGTAAATAACAGATCATTGGTCATTTGAGGAGAGCTGTTTGAGTTGAGGTAGCTCGAGCTACCACATGCTGTAGTGGATAGTCAGCCTCAGAATCAGGGAGACCTGAGCTGAAGTTCTACTTCTGATACATTCTGGTCGCTTAATCTGAAATAGGTCACTTCCCTAGCCAACTCTCAAAGGTCACAAGTTGTAAAGTAGGTAAAAATCTCCTTTGGTAGACAGAGTTTTTTCACTATTTCTTTTCTATGACAGTAGAATCACAGGTTTGGTCAGAAGTGTATGTGCATGTATATACACATGTATATATGTATGTATGTATATGTGTGTTGTCTATGTGTGAACACACACAAACATACATACGTGCATAGTGTGTGCATATATTTATAAGTATGCATGAATGCCTAAATACCCGTATATACCCATACATACATGTATATATGCACACACATACACATACATGTCTATTTCAAGGTGCCATCCAAAACTAAGCCTCTAAATAGAGACAGGCAGTGTTGGGGAGAATTTGTTGCCTTCAATTTTCAAAAAGTGGGGAGTACTACTCTTCATGCTTTTGTCTTCAAAAGCAGTAGCTACAGGTTACATATATTTCTGGAGATGTGAGGAGCTAAATCTTCACAGACATAACCTGTCTCTTATTAGAAGCTTGGCTTTTGCTGGCACTTTATCTCTAGCTACAGACCTTTCCTTGGAGACTGACCTGAGGCACCCTCATCTGAATCCTTCTAAAGATTATGAACAATGACTTTTATGTACCTATGGAAGAGCCTTGATCTATGGGTATTCTTTTCTCTGCTAATTTGGAGAGATGAAAATAAATTATAGAGTTTTAATATTACTTAATAAAATCACGTCATCTCCTCAAGCCCCTTGGCAGCCTTTACAACTAAGCTGGAAAGGGAAACTACCCAGTCAATTAAATTGTATCTAGTCCAATAGCCAAAGGCTTCCCTATTTGCAGTCTCTAAATGAAATTAAATGCAAACATGCCAACCAATTACCATCCATCTCCTCTTTTATATAGAGAAAGATAGAATTAAAGTACTATTGAACAAGCAAGGAACAATTTAAAAGGAAATGGAACTTTAGACATAAAACTACTTTTTAGCAGAAATGGGAGGAGGGAAGAGAAAGTGGATGAGAAGTTAGAACTCCATTAGCTGCCTTGATTCTCTATGGAATCTCTATGAAATTCTCTATGGTGGAAAAGTTCACCAGTGATTATATTTCACTGCTGTCTTTTCTTACTCTGGTGGATGAGGATGCTGAGTGTCCTGGCGGAGACTGAACTCACCTATCATTATTCTCAGCCTCTGTCATCCACATATCTTGGCATCACCCCTGACTCTTGGTATCAGACTAGGTCAAAAAAGCTTCTAGATTGGCATAACTGTATTCTGCTAACTATCCTCTGAGGGTAGTTTTATCTTATTCCTCACACTGGGTAGGGGAAAACTAGCAAAAACTAAAAGCCACAGAAATCTCAGCTAGGTTTTAAACTAATTCTTTCATGGGAATTAAACTTTTATGACACGTGGAATGGTATAACATCTTGTTAACAATATTCAAACACCATTTGGTAATTTCTGTAATTGTGGAACAATTTTGTTTTCCAGTATATCAATGTATTTATCAATATTTATTATTCCCTCAATGGGGATAGGACATCCAGGTTCCCTGGAAGTGAAAAAAAAAATTCCCCCCAAATTTTTTCAGGGCATAGATGTTTTAAAATCTGATGGAGATTACAATTTTCCTAGCATTTTGACAACAATTTCAATTTGGATTTGAAAGAAAAAAGTTAATTTATTCAGTAAGAATTATTTTTATCCAAACTCTAGTTGTATATTATCTTTCTCATTACAAGTATTTTTTTAAATTTCCCCTTTTGTAGCAGCTGTTCTTTGTTTTGATTTTACTGGTCTTCTTGCTATTCTTCCAAATTCAATAACTCTTTGTCATTCTGTAGAGGATTCAATAACAATTTCTGCCACTTTCAAGTCACTGTGAAGGTTTTTGCTGGTTTTCTTAGGATTAATTAGGGTTTTGTAGCAATGGTTTCTCAATTCTTGGCATATTTTTGGTTGTTGTTGTTTTTTCAGCTCTACTTTTCTTTGTACTTCAGGATAACTGAACTTGTTTCACTGTGTGACTGAATAACATTTGATTCCTCCATATCAATAGTGGAAATTTCTTTAATAGTCATTCAAGTCATTTAAGTAATAGTCATTCACCTCTTTAAGAGTTACCGCTTTTGTATGTTTCCTTGAAGTATTATCTATTCTTATGAAGCACAGGATTAAAAATACCACAGAAGTCTATGAAACACATGTGTATGGTACAATATTTATAACTCGACTGATAGAACAATGTATGGGCATAAGTCCATATATGTATATGTATATATGTTTATGTATATGTGTGTATGATTTTTTTCAGCAACATGATTATTATGGAAATGTTTTGCACACCTACACATGTATAACCTATATCAAATTGCTTGCCTTCTCAATGAGGGAGGGTGGTGAGGGAGGAAGGGAGAGAATTTGGAACTCGAATTTTTAAAAACAAATGTTAAAAATATTTTTACATCCAATTGGGAAATAAGATATACAGACAGTGGGGTATAGAAATCTATCCTGCCCTACAGGAAAATAGAAGAAGGGGATAAAAGAAGGAGGTGGTGGTGATAGAAGGGAGGGCAGATTCAGGGAAGGGGTATTCAGAATGCATGCCATTTTGGGGTGGGGGGGAGGAAAGAGAAGGGGAGAAAATTTGGAACTCAAAATCTTGTGGAAGTGAATGTTGAAAACTAAAAATTAATTAATAGAAAAAATAAATAACAATTGAACAAATTTCTCCATTAGGTCTGTACCAATACAATGGGTGCCACAATAAATGCTGTATGAATTCTAAAAGTGTGTATGGATACACTACTGAGACCTCAAATATCCCTTCTCTCTCTCTCTCTCTCTCTCTCTCTCTCTCTCTCTCTCTCTCTCTCTTCTCTCTCTCTCTCTCTCCCCCCCCCCTTAATTTATAATTAATAAGGGAAAGCATCTCAAAGACTTCACTATATTTGTTCTCTCTGGCTTGAGTGATAAATGCCTCAAAGCCTACAGAAAGTAAACCCTGAATAATTTTGAAGAACCCAGGACTAAACAGAATGGCTTTACACTGAAGGAGTAGCAGACTGTCTTAGAAAATATTCAAAGGTGTGGAGACCTGGAAAGCCCAAACTACAATATGCAATCAGTGAAGAACAGAAATGTAAGATATCATTAAAGAATTGTATGACAGTTTTTACCAAATTTTCGTACAATTCCTTAATGATAGCTTAGATTTCTGTGGGGGTTTTTTTGTTTGTTTTTTTGTTAAAAATTGTTGGGAAAACTGAATGGAGTATGGCAGAAACTGGGCACAGACCAATATCTCACACCATTTATGAAGATAAGGTCAAAATCGACGCATGACCTTGATATAAAGAGAGATTTTACAAGAAAACTAGAACATATAACATATTACTTATCAGACTTATGGATAAGTGAACAATTTATCAATAAACAAGAGATAGAGATCAGTTTGAGGTATAAAATGAATAATTTTGATTACATTAAATTAAAAAGATTTTATGCAAATAAAACACATATAGCCAAGAACAGAAGGAAAACAGAAAATTGGGGGGAAATTTTATGGACAGTTTATCAAATAAACTCTCATATCTAACATATATAAATGACTTTGTCAAATCTATATATGCATATGAATCATTCCTCACTTGATAAATGGTCAAAGGATGTGAACAGGCAGTTTTCCAATGAAGAAATCAAAACAATGTATAGTCATATGAAAAATACTCTAAATCATTATTGATTTGAGAAATGCAGATTAAAACAACATTGAGATATCATTTTACACCTATCAGATTGGCTTAAATGATAGAAGGGGAAAGCGACAAATGTTGGGGAGGATGTGGAAAAATTGGGACACTAATTCATTGTCGGCGGAATTGTGAAATGATCCAATCATTTTGGAGAGTAATCTAGAATTATGCCCGAAGATCTATTCAACTGCTTATACCCAGCAATACCACTACTTGGTCTATTTCCAAAGATGATTAGGGGAAAATAAAAAGAATCTATAGGTTGTAAAATATTTATAGCAGCTTTCTTGGTGGTGGCAAAGAACTGGAAATTTCAGGGATGAAATTTCCCCATCAATTGGGGAATGGCTGAACAAATTGTGGCATATAATTATGATGGGATACTATGGTGCTATAAGAAATGATGAGCTCAATGATTTTAGAAAACCATGGAAAATTTATACAAAATAATGAAGAGTGAAATGAGCAGAGCAAAGAGAACAGTATACATGGTAATAGCAATATTGTTTTAAGAATGACTTTGAGAAAATAAGCTATTATAAATACCCAAATTAACTATCAAGGAAGGATACATGAAGAAAGACACTATCTGCATCCAGAGAAAGAACTGATAAACAGAAATATGTATAGAGTTAATTTGTGTGTGTTTGTGTATTTGTGTTTAATGGTAGCCATCTCTAAGGTGGAGGGGGGGAAAAAGAAGGGAAAAAAAGGGGGAAAAAACCTTACATGATAATTTTGTTGTATATTTGAAAAGAATAGCAAATTATGCATAGTAGATTTGTACAATCATCTTTTTATTACATTATGTTATGGAAATGCATGTGTTATTCCACAAATTAAACAAAATTTTTTAAAAAGTGAATTATGTGACAGGAAGAGAAGATGAGGTGGCCAAATGGTGAAAGCAAGAGATGATGACAGATGGACAACCAGAGTGATCCATTACGTCAGAAGAAAGCAAGTGAGACTTCAAGTATATTGGGTAATCCACTATGATATATACACTTAAGACAGTAAGTACTCTGATGCAGACAGCTACTACAGTAGGACATGGTTGCAAATGGCACAGGATTTGCATGCATATGTAGGTTACATCATTGGTAGAAACTTTCAAATCAGTGGGATCACAGTTGAATTTGAGTATTTGATCTTTTTCTTTTCTATTTAGACTAAATCCTGTCCTGAGGAATGCTCAAAGTTTCCTGGATGCAGTTATGTTTGAGAACTAACCAGTTGAGTTCCCCATCCTGAATACCGCACATGTATGTTTGGTTTAGTGAACAAGCATGTTTTTTTTTTCTTCTTTCCTTTCTCTCCCTGGAGGGAAAAAGAAATGAAGTTTAAAAAAAAACATTCTTATAACAAATATGAATAGTCAAGCAAAACAAATTTACATATTGGCCATTTCCAAAACTAGGTTTTTCATGTTTAGTCCAACTCTTTGTCAAAAGGTTGAGTAATATTCTTCATTAGCAGTGTTCTGAAACCATAGCTGCACGTTAAAATGATCAGAGTTAGTCTTTCAAAATGGTTTATTTTTACAAAATTATTGCTATACTATTAAGTTACATTATAAATTGTTATTTTAGTTCTTGTCACATTACCATGTATATACATATATACACATACACACATGTTATTCATACACACACACATACACACACATATATGCATATATATGTATATATCTGAAAACCACTATTACTGTTTGGTTCCCCTGCCTCAACTTTTCCTTACCTAGGAATGGTTTTTCAAACAAAGAGAGGAATATAAGAGTCAGCTATGAAAAAAAGTTAATTAAGTATTACCATAAAGAAACTGTTAATTCTATGATGAAATAGCTATTTTAGTATTGGCTCAGTATGCTCAGTATTGATGTATAATATAGAAAAGTGCACATTTAAACTCGGAAAATGAGCTGGCAAAAATATTTAAATAGTCAAACACTTAATTCTAACAATTGATTTTGAATCAATAAAACTGATGAACAAAGATTAACCTTGTACAGTATTTTATTTTTAGTATGTAAGTAAAAGAAATCATTGGCATATATTATAACAGTCTATATGGTTCCCTATAATCATGATCTGTAACTGAAAGTAATCTTACTGATTGCTGTAAAACACAATAGTTAGCAATAGGCTTTATATTGTATAATTTTTTAAAATCACCAGGTAACATGATGTACGCTAATGGAAGAAAGCCTTCCTGGTACCTTCTCATTTATTTTTAACTAACATTTTTTTTTTCCCTATGAGTAATGATGTTCTCTCCTTTGTAGTCCTTTGTTAAAGAACTATTTAGTAAATCAAGGACATGACATGTTGTTCAGGAATGCTTAATAATGTCCCTTAAAGGTATGTTTCTTTTTTAAAATTGACTTCTATGAAAAAGTATAGATTAAAACATTGAACACCAATTAACCTTAGATAAAATGAAGTCATTTGTTCCCCCTTAAAGGCAGAATTATTCATTCTATACCACTTGTGTCCTTTAACTAATTCATTATTTTTATGATTCTACTTGGAAACAAGTTTCTCTCTTTTAAAAGCTCTTAAATTTTTTTAAAAAAGTAATTCTCCATTTTCAGCCATCCAAGTTGCATAGTATTCATACCAAATACTACATTTCATCTGAATTTTCATTATCTATATCCCCTATTATATCTTTCCTTATTAGCTATTTTCTTCCCTAATTTTCTTTTTTTCATTCATATACACATGCACACATGCACACATACATGCACATGCATACACATAAACAGGATCATATATCTAAAGCTGGAAGATGCTTTTGAGACATTTAATTCAAACTATTCATTTTACAGATGGGGAAACTGAGGGCCAAGTGGTTTAAGGGACATATTTAAGGTCAACTAGTGGTAAAAGAGAATTTGAACCCAGGTTTTCTTTGTTTATTTTTTTTTTATCCGATAATTAAAAAAAAAATTTAAGTGTTTTTTTTTAATTGCACATCAAAACAACTTTTAGCATTCATTTTTACAAGATCTTGAGTTCCAGATTTTTCTGCCTCCCTGCCTCCCCTTCCCTCTTCTTGAAATAGTAGGCAATTTGTTATAGGTTATATATGTGAAGAAATGTAAAACATATTTCCATATCAGTCACAGTTGTGAAAGAAGAAACAGAACAAAAGAAAAATGAAAAAAAAAGTGAAAAAAGGGTGCTTCAGTTTCCATTCAGAGTTTATCAGTTCTTTATCTGGATGTGGATAGCATTTTCCATCATGAGTCCTTTGTACTTGTCATGAATCATTGTATTTCTGAGAAGAGCTAAGTAATTCATAGTTGAACATCATACAATGGTGCTGATATTGTGTACAATGTTTTCTTGGTTCTGCTCATTCCACTTTGCATCAGTTTGTACAAATCTTTCCAGGTTTTTCTGAAATCTGCCTTCTCATCATTTCTTATTGCACAATAGTATTCTATTACATTCATATGCCACAACATGTTCAGCCATTTCCCAAGTGTTGGACATCTCCTCCATTTCCAATATTTTGCCACCACTAAAAGAGCTGCTATAAATATTTTTGTACATGAAGGTCCTTTTCCCTTTTATATGATCTCCTTGGGATACAGACCTAGTAGTGGTATTGCTGGGTCACAGGGTATGCACAGTTTGGTTTCCCTTTGGGCATAGTTCCAAATTGTTCTCCACCCAGGTATTTGCTGACTCCAGAGCCAGTGTTCTTTCCAACATATCATACTCCCTCTCCCCTTCTATGAAAAAATAAAATGTTTTTGGGAAGTTCAGTGACTCACTCAGTGTCAACTAACTAGTAAGTGGGTACATTAAGACAAAAAGTTAGGCCTCCTAACTGCTGTGCTTTTTCTGGTGCAACCTGCTGCAAGCTTCCATCTCCCCTTCCCCATTCCTGAGTCCGAACCTTGCCATGACAGTTTTTAATAAGTTGCTGATCTCTAGCATATCAATTCATTTTTAGTTTTAGGTGGAAGATGGATGAAGAAGGCCAGTAACATCTATTAAGATGGTGTATTAGGCAGATTATGAACACATTTCATATTCTCCGTGTCAACTTTTCCAAACCTTTTCTCCAGACCTTAATTCCCTAGAGGAATTCACATTCAACATTACAATAAAGCAAATTACTTAGCCTTCCACATGATTGAGATGACTGAGGCCATATCACATAAGCTGCATTAGCCCCTACATTAATTCCTTGAAATTTCTCAGTGATATGTTACCTATTCTCTTCTCTCCAGTAACAGAGGATACTTTCCTTAGTCAGATTCTACCTTTATCTTTGGTCAGATAGACTGTAAGCATCTTAAGGAAAAGGGCTGTCATTTCTTTCTTTATATTCCCATTGCCAATCAAAGTGCCCAGCACATAGTAGATACAATATAGATATAATATCTATATCTATATCTATCTATCTATCTATCTATCTATCTATCTATCTATCTATCTATCTATCTATATATATTTGTAACAGTGTAATCCATTCCAGTATATCTTTGAGTTCTTATTCCCTCTTTCTTCATTTATGTTCAGTATCTCCAGCATCATTTCCATCAACCCAACTGTCTATGAACACATTCAGTTCTCCTTAATTAAAAAAAATATAAAAACAATAAAAAACCTTTGACCTCATAATACATTTAAATATCATTGTACTTCTTTTGTTATTGATCTCAATTCTCACAATCTGGATTTCATTGTAAGCACTATGCTTAAACTTCATAGGTCAACAATGACCATATATTATTTTTTTTTAAAGGAAGGGAAATACCATAAAGATCTGTATGAAATAGTTAACACAATTTTGATTGTAAGGTAGGTCTGGATTACTGAATTTCAAAGAAGATGAGGTTACTGCATGGAGAACTGTCTGAGGACAGAGGGAGGTTATTATCTACAGTACAGATCTATGCTTTCCAACATTTGGGAAGAGAAGTAGGTGATGGTGACAGAGAAATGATTGGAAAAGTAGAAGAATTAGGCAAAAGTGATATCTTTGAAGCAAAGGGAAGAGAAAATATATAAAAGGAAAGAGGGCCAATGGGGAGAAAAAATTTGTTGATTAGGTCATTGCTGGCTTATGCTGTTTCAACAGAGTGTTTGCAATGGAATTCATTACCTACTTCTCAGACCTACCTCAGGCACACAAAAAGATGGTCATGATCTTGCCATCACCCACAGATGTACCACCTCCATGTGCAAGAATTCAAAAATCACCTTATTTGACCATAATCTATTGGCTTTCCACCTCTCCTCCTGTCTTCCCTTATTAAACCCTACTATTTATCCACACTACGAAATCAAAACCCTCAACCTCTAAGTTCTCTTCCAAGAAGTTTCCAAGCATTAGCCACTCTCTCCTTTTTTCAAGTCTTGAACCTCTGGTGAACTAGTTCAACCTCATACCATTTTTTTTTTCCTTCAGTTCCTGGCTTCCTTATCATATCAGCAATTGGACCTTGCCAAACCTTAGCTTTGGATCACTCCCAGCATTTGCCACCTTCACCCCTTCATAAGTATTGCTAAGTGAAGATGGAGAAAATTGTGCAACTGTTCTGACTAGATATGCTACAAATTTATGCAACATAACCTCAACTGGGCCCTTACTGATGCTAGGTACTATTTCTACACCTCTCTCAACTCGTGGCCCTTCTGTGGAGGCAGCAACTCTTCCAAAACTTTTCCTCCCCACTCAAATTTCCCATAGCTCTTCTTGTCCACAAACTCTTAGCTAAAAAACTTGCCACATATTTTACAGAAAAAAAGAAGTCATTTGTCATGTGTTCCCTCTTCTCCCCACTTCCTCATCTCATTCAGATGACTTCTACTAGAAGAAGCCTTACTCCATACCTTAATTCTTATCCTTGGGAATGTAAGGATGGGATTAACATTTTTTATTTGTTTATTTATTTTTTTGGGGAGGCAATGGGGTTAAGTGACTTGCCCAGGGTCACACAACTAGCAAGTGTCATGTGTCTGAGGCTAGATTGGAACTCAAATCTTCCTGATTCCAGGGCCAGTGCTCTATTCACTGCACCACCTAGCTGCCCCTAGAATTGTTTTAAGGGATATAAGAGCACCCTCTCCACAGAATAACCAGTTCATGGTTTTACAACTACAAGAAAAAGTTAACCTGAAAAGTGAGCTTGTAATAAGTATTTGTTAATGTAATTGTATATTTGGGAGTTTTATAAATTAAAGTCAAGTAGGAATCAATTAGGAATAACTTTTGAATTGGTGTGTGTTTTGAACACAGAAATTTTGCTGTAAATTATATCAGACTTGTACTCATTTACATAATAGATTCAGATTTATTATTTTAGAGCTAAGAAGGAAGGAGAGACAACCTCCAAATGTATCCCTCCAGTTCTTGCCTCCCATTAGCTTATGAACTGGGGAGGTTTGTTAAGTGTCCTATGCCTTTAAGTTTTAGAGGGCAGATAGCACATGTCTCAACTGTGTTGAACTGATAGCCTTCCACCCAAGCTAAACCACCTGTCCCTTGGAAGGGAATGTAAGCAACTCGGGAGACAATTAGAATTTATCCTTAACCTAGGTCAATTTAAGAATTTTTACGTAAATAAAAACTAGGCATAACAACAATAGCATAGCCAGAGGGATTCCCTTGAAAGAGTCAGCCCAAAGAAATAGAAAATGGAAAGGTAATTAGACCCTCTCAAATTTTCTCCCCTTTGTCTAATCAGGATAATATGATTTCTATTAGATGACACAAAACTTTCTCTCTCCACCTGGAGAAGTAACCTCCCTAAGTCTGATGAAGTTTCAGGAAAAGTCAAGAAGAGGGTGAAAATCCTAATCATTTCTACAATAGGCTATGTGAAATTGCTAAAACTGTATGTGAGGCTAGACCCCTTTAGTCCAGGAGATGCTCTTACTATCTGCACCCATTTCTTAAAAACATTTCTGTAAACAATAACTCTAGTTGTATGTATGCTTCTTGGGCACATCAAGTATGTTGCTTTATACAGTTTCTATGAGGAAAAGGTAGGAGAGGAAAAAGAGGGGCAGAAACTGGAGAAAGATCACGCCTCAAGATCCCAGCCCCAACTTTTCTCCAGATGGTCTCTTCACCCTCTTTTGCCATCATTTTTAGAAGATTGAATAGCTTCTTTTTCTATTGATAAGGTACCCAGTAGAAAAATAACAATGTCTAACACTAACTGAAGCTGAGAGTGGAAAGAAATTTTGTTTAAACTCAGAAGCAACTGTTAGAGAGTAGGTAATCTCCCTGCTTTTATGGTGGCCAAAACTTAAATTGGAAAATGATCTTGAAAATGGAGTTTGTAAATCCAGGTTTAATTGGATCCCCACCCTACATTTTGTAGATTATGTTCAATTTAAATCTGGTAACAGCCTGGCAGTGGTGTTTTGTGTCTGGCCACAGGATCCTTCTCCCTATAATTGCATACCCGATATCTGACATCAAGGCAATGTGTTTAAAACTGCAAAATAAGATTGTTTGTTTTTCGTCCTCTAAGGCACACTTTGATCAAGGTTTTTCTGTATTGGTCCTAAGTGCAATCACTTTAGAATTTTAGCAATTTATATTTAAAATGTATATTACCAGTGTAAACGCTGTTTGCATAAGAAATATTGGTAAGAATTGAAAAATATAACTCTCTTCACTTATGAATTACAAAGTATTTACTCTCTCCAGTTTCTGAAAAGTGACAAGCAAGTAATAGAAAAGAAAAGAGAGCTAGTATGGTTTAAGTGGAAAAATGCTTTGAGTTGATTTTTGGACCTTGATTTTTAATTGGGCAGTCAAGGCTTTGTAAACTATAAACAGGACTGGGAGTACCTAGAACCCCACTCCCATGTTTCACCAGAATCATAAGCCTTTTCAGGATTCCTGAAAGTTTTTCTAATAACTAAAAACATCTTAATGGATTTTTGAGGGTCCATAAACTTCTTATGTCCTGACTAGGAATAGGCAGTGCAGGTTTCTATATCCTTTTAGGGAAATGAGAGAGATTTAGAGTTCTTTGATCTAGAGAACACCTGAATTGTAACTAATCAAGCAATGGAGTGTAATTAGTAAATGAAAAGTAAATTAGTAAAGAAAATCACCTGTGTTGAAATGAACTCTACAGCTTGGGAAAGCAAGGTTCTGGTAAGTTACTGGGTTTTCTTAACAACATGGGCTAAAATTAGCAAGGGACTGCTTCCTGGAGAGAATAGAGTCTGGGATATGATTGAAATGCAGGATCTGAGCAAACAAAGGAAAGTTATGTAGCCTGAGTAAAGGATTTTGGAGATTTGGAAAGAGAGAAATAAGAAAGAAATTAAGTGAAGACTATGGAAGGTAATAAAGAAGGGTTGGATTTTCAAACCACAAGAGGGATGTATAAAAATGAAAAGAAAGTTTCAGCATATTGAGAAGGTTTGAGGAAGTTTGATTTTGTTTAAGTGGAAAAGTTGTGAGCTATGGTGGTAATAAAAATTGCAACTTAATTTGAAAGCAAATAGATAAAGGTATACAGGGCTAGGAGTAAATTGATAAGCAAAGCGTTTGTTCTGAGACTGTAGAGGCCAGATTTAAACTAAATTATGTTGTGCTCCTATGTGTGATAATTGGGGCAGATTACTGCCACTTTTAAAATCTTTGGCAGGACATTGGTTGGAAATAGAGAACACAATAATATGACGTGCTTGGAATAAATAACCCTGGTGTAAAATATAATACTAAATAATGGAAATTAGGAATTGAGATTCTGTTTGATACTGTTTGGAAAATAGACCCCTCATTTTAAATGAAATGTGTCTTTCTTAGAACTTATTATACTATTTGGTCTTAAGACAAATTGAGAAAAAGTTATGGATCAGGAAACTCTCTAGCTGTGTGGTCTTAAGACAAGTTACCTCAGCTTACCAATATATTAATGGTATGAAAATAATGCCTAACATTAAGCGTGCTAATTCATTGTATTAGAAATATGGATTAGAAAAGTGGGGTTATAGATTTAATTGTTAAAAGACTGATGCAAATGTTTTAAAACAAACTCTTTAGAAAAAGAGAAGATAGTAATAATGGTTTTCTATGAGGTTGGTATAGCAACAACTCCTTAAAATGTCCTTATTTATAAAAAATGGAATACTAAGATTTTGCCAATTCTACTAACAGTTATGAGATTTTATTTCATTCGAGAGCTAGAAATTACAAAAGAAAAAGTTTCAATCCCTACCCATGATACCACACTGTCTATTTTCTTAGGGAGCTACAAGTGAAATAAGTATCTGGTAGTTGTGCTCACCCCCTTTTCAGGATGGTTTGTAAAGATGACTCCCAAGGATTTTGGCCTGGGGCCCTGTCGACAACTAACCTAATTCCTTATAGCTTTTCTGCTTGGGCAGAAACTCAGTCATCTACTTAGCCCAGCACACTTTTAAGTATAAATAATTACTTTTAATAATTTGTAAGTAGAAATAATAACAGGGGTGAATTCAAACTGGTAGAGCTGTATAGGCATTTCCTAGTATTGCTAATGTAGAATTAAATACATGTCCATGTTTTGAAACTTTGTAACACTAACACAGATAGGAAAATAAATTCTCTTGTAATTTAGATATTACTAGGTTATGAATTAAGTTGTTAAAGAATTGTCTAAAAGTTATTAACTCTTTGTTAAGAGTATTTTATTTTACTTGTATTACAGTAATGGGAAAAGAAAACAAAAGCTATTTGTTTTATCCAATAAGATGTTTGGCATGGCTATAAGTTTGTTTCAACTCTGCTGGTGACATGGTGTAAGTTCTATGATGTTTAAAAAACTGAGAGCTAAGGGCAGCTAGCTAGGTGGCATGGTGGATAGAGCACTGGCCCTAAAATCAGGAGGACCTGAGTTCAAATCTGGTCTCAGACCAAACACTCGACACTTACTAGCTGTGTGACTCCAGGCAAATCACTTAACCCCAATTGTCTTTAAAAAAAAAAAAGAAACAAAAGACAAACAAAAACAAACACACAGAGCAATATGGATGAAAAGAGCTATAGGCATACCTAGTTGGAATGGAAATTTTATAGATCAGTTTATATAAGTTCCACTAAAGTTTGTTCAGAATGATTTTCTGTGTATGTAAATTTGGAGACTCATTCAACTGAATTGTGGTTACCTGACTAGAAATGGGTTTTGTTTCATCCTTCAAAGACACTGTTAGGGACACAGCTTCTATTCTAATCTAGATGTTGCTAGATTATGAGCTGAACTGATAAAGGAAAAGAAAATGTTTGAAAAATTAATATTTCAAAGTACTTGCCTGTAGGAAAGAGGAAGCATTATTGTCTGTGGGGACTAAAATTGCCCATCCTACAAGCAGAACTGATGAGGCAGAGCTCTGAGCCAATGACACTTTATTAAAGGTTCCATGGTCCCCTCTAATTAAGCGGTCCTCAGATCTTCCTTATGATCTAAGATGCCCCCTTCTTCCAGGGCCTTATTTTTATAAGACTTGATGCTAGATTTGATACTAAAATACCTTAGAGGGGCTACATAAAGTACAGAATCCCATTGAATAATAGACCTTGCTTTGAGGGCCAAAAATGAGGTTACAGCCAAAGAATGGTATATCAGTGGGGGTGGGGAGAAATGTCACAGATTAGGCAAAGCATGGAGCATCTTCACTCACGAAGTGGTCATGAGATGGTTCGTCTGCTCATGTTGGACAAGAGAGAGTGGTCTGGAGGTACAAAAATAAGTTGGGAGACTTTCCATATAATTGAGTCATCTCCATCGTGCTGGTCATCACGACAAAGAAAAACAAGGGTGGAAGGCCTCTAATTAGCTTCCTATGACTAAGCAAGTGAACTTACAATCTGCAGTTGACAATTCTGATGCCTAATATTCACAACTTACTTATAATCACTACCCTTATGGAATCATATCAAACTGGGGTCCAAATGAATTATTTCTCACATGGCTATCCACCTAGACAACAGAATCCCCTCCCCCATTACATACACTTTGAGAGTGGGAGTGGTAATTAGGAATTTATTTATAGTTTAAGATTGGGTATTGTAGATTATTAAGTTATATCTGTAGTGGGCTATACTGAAATCATATTTTAACCAACTTAGTCATAACCAACTCTAGCCTTAAGGATTTATTTTTGCTTTAAGAGTTGAATAGAGATAGATATCCGTCAATCTGGAGGTTTACAGCCATTGTATGTTCACTAGCTATGTGAACTTAGAGAATATTATTACTTCGTTAGATTCTAATGACTGCCTTTTTACTTCAGAATGGATTTCAAGCTGTTTTTGAGGAGAAATACTAGTAGAAAGGAATGTTAAGTAAAAACCTTTTGTATGATTTTTAGAAGGCCTGATAACTTTTTTATTTGCTAGCTAATTTATTGCGACAACTTGAGAGTATTAATAACAATTTTGTTCAGCTCTCCTGTGATTAGCGAGATTTTGCTGTTTGAGGTGAAACCTTTTGGGACCCTGAATATACTTTTTTGAGCCTCATTTTTAAATTTGTTTTAGCCGTAGGCCAATGTTTGCCTACTAGTTTAAGAAAAAATGCCAGCAGCTCAATGAGAGTGACATCTGAGATCTAAGGCCAGGAGATATTTGTCCCTGGAAATAAAGTGGGGATGGCGACTTTGGGAAGGCTAAGGATGGACTCTCCCAATTCATCTTGCCACATGAGAAATCTTCCCACCTAGTTAATTCCGAACTTAGCTGTGTATCCTGTCATGTACTTGGTCACTTATACTATTCTTATGTTGAGTCGTTCTGAGCCCTTGGACTTAGGTCTGAAGGATCAGTATTGATGCTGTTATATGCATGTTCCTGCTTTCTTCTCTTAAAGCAAATTTCTCTAACCAAGGCAAGTTAAGCTGTGATTTTTTTTTTTATAAAGAATCTTGTTGCTAGTTAAATATTCCTGTATAAAAGAGTCCTTTAATATCTTACAATGGTATGGGACCAGTTAGACAATAATGTAAGGATTTGAGACCAGGATATAATTCTGTCATTTAGTGAGGTTAATATCATGTATGTTTTCTGTTTTGTGTTAAAAGAATTTCAGCTCTTGCCCTCAAGGAGCCTATGCTGTCGCACATAAACACACTGAGCTGTTTCATGGGGGAGACAGCTTATAAACAGCTGGGTATGTTATGCACAATATCACAGTCATACATATACACACACACACACACATATATTATATATATATATATATACATATATATATGTATATATATATAAACACATATGCATGTATATTTGCAGAGTGAGGGAGAAAGACAGGGAGAGGGAGAGAGGGGAGAAGGGGAAGACAGAGAAAGAGACAGACATAAAGGAGAGAGAGAAACAGGAAGAGAAAGACAAAGACACAGAGAGAGAAAGATAAACATGTATATGAAAGGAAAAGGAAGCTCTTTATGTAAGATGGAGTTTGAGGAAAGTCTTGAAAGAAGGCAGACTAAGAAGAAGTGGTAAAAAGAGAGAACATTCCAGTTGGGGGACAGCCATTGAAAGGATAGGGAGATGGAGTGTGGTGTCAAGGAATACCAAGTAGGCCAGGGTCTGAGTAGGACCATATGGTATATAGATGGACACAAAATATAAGAAGAATGGAAAGGTAAGGAAAAGTTTTGAAGGTCTCAGGTACAAAGGGGTGTGGAAAACTGGATTCTTTCCCCATGAGGGAACTTCTGTTCATTAATATCACAATCTGGCCGCTGAGATTCTTATTTTCTGAGGATAATTTGGCTCAATACTAACATTATGTTAATCTAAGTCTTTTAAGGAATTCCTACTCATAAAGTTTGCTCCAAAGAATCATTTATACAGTGTAATCCTGAATATATGTTTGAAAATACACACATACATGTACACATATATGATATATATATATATATACATATTTAAAATATACACATATATTTAAAATATACAATGTATACAAAGATATACACATTTGTAAACTATATATATGTATATATGTATATATATATATATATATATGTATATATATATATATATATATATATATATATATATTTGCCTTTCTTAGTTAAAAACTCTTTTTGCTTATGTTTTCAGTAACCATTGCTTTGAAAAGCTAATTCAGGAATTTAGGAAGATTATTTTACTGTTTGTAGGTCACACACATAATCTGCTGGTCTCAAACACTAACTAGCTTTGTGATTCTAAACATATCACTTAACCTCTATCTCCCTCAGTTTCCTTATCTATAAAATGTAGGTAATGATAGTATCTGTCTCTGAAAGTAATTTTAATAATAAAATGAGATATTTGTAAAGTTCTTTGCAAATCTCAGTGTTATATACATGTTAGCTATTATTATTTCTGTGTTATATTGTTTCTTGATTGTATTCATTGGAAGATAGAAAGAATACGTGACTCACTAAAATAAAAGAAAAATATTCTTGATTTTAAAGCAATTAAAACAAGTCAGAAGGGCACAGCAGAACTCATTTATATAGGGTGGGTGCTTTGGATATAAATGTATATGGTTGATACAGAAATGTGTTGTCAGACCTTTAGAATGAGTTGTTTGGGTGAAAAAATATATAAGCTATATGGTAATGAATTGGCTTCTATTTATGTATCCCCAAAGTAATTTAACCAATATCTGTTTCCCCAATGTGTCGTTTGGCTTGGCCTGTAATTTCTTTGTTCTCTCCCAATCACATTCTCAACCAGTAAAGAGAACTTGCTTCAGTTTGGCGTAGTTTAATCTGTCTCATGGGAGACCCACTGACCTGCTTGTCCAAAACACTGAGAAAATAAAAATACCTTCTATAACTTTGTGCCCCAAAGCCAGAAATCAAATGAGGATCCCTGTTCAGAGGCTGAACAGTTCCCATACTAGCTGCCAGGTTTTTGGGGTTAACCACTCTGGTGTTACCTTTAGGAGGTTAAATCCAACCTAATTAACCCATAAACAAAAAGAAGTAAACCTAGTCTTTGGTGATGGGCTATTTTGGGCTAAAGAAAAATACGGTTGCAGTTTTCTACCAAGGTATACTTATAGTGTAGGTAATCAATCCCCCTCATAGCTTACCAGGCAATATTTAATATGTTTCTACATGCCATGTGCTTTTCACGTTAGCGGTAGGGAAGAAATAATGCTAAGCTATATTTAAAGTAGAATAGACACCTCATCTAAGATAAATATGAAATACACTACCTACCTATACCATTCTTCTCTATGTATTTTTTTTTCAGCCAAAGACAGGGTTTATTAGAACATCCATCATATTGGGTAGACTCTTAAGGAGTCTAAATGTTAGCGAGCTATTGGCTAGATTATAAGAATTTGAGCAGTGGCTAGATTATAAGAATATGAGCACCTTAAAGGAGACAAGCTGGACCTTATATATGGAAAGACTGTGGAACGGATATAGGAGTGGCCAAGTAGTTTGGGGTAACTAGAGGAAGGGTCTAAGGAGGATCTGGATGGAAGTGTCCAGTAAGCTGGGGTGAACAGAAGACCTGGGACTGGACTACTTGGCTGAGGGAGAATGGAGTCTAGCTAGGATTAAGGGTAGGAAATGGTGTGGGGCCATAGGGAGGTAACAGAATTGAGAGATTGGGTGTAGCCACAATGAAAAGCCAGTTGATGGGAATTATAGCATCAGGCAACCACCAGAGATTTGGACTTGTGGGAAAGGAGGTGTTTCAACCTCCTTAATGATCTATTACAAAACCTCCAGATGTTTTTAGCTGTTCTAACTTTTCCCTGTAACCTCCTTGAAGAAGAATTTAAGGTTGTAGAGAGAAGGGAGTAAGTAAGCCTCAGGGAACCAAACAGCAACTCCAGTTTTCCCCAATTCCCTAATGATGAGAGAATTGACAGAATTGAGCACACACTTCCAGATAGGGCTTCCGTCCTTGTCTTCTCTCTGCTACTGAAGGTGTTTTCAGGTCCATGGCCTTGAACCTAACCAGTGGACTAAGAGCCTGACAGCGTCAGGCCAAGTGTGAGACAGCCTCTTAACTGTCTGCCTGAAAAGCACCTCCAAGCCTTGGTGCTTGGAGGGCAACCCCAACTGCAGAGTAATAAAGGAGGGGCAGGGAAGGCTTACATACCTTCCAATCTTGGCTAGAGAAGAACTTGGGGTTAGACAGTTTCCCCATATGAGCCACCAAAATGTTGAGCTTCAGGGGTTTGGGGTGCTGGGGCACCAATATCAGAACACATGGATTCTGTCCAAAAGAATTCAACACAAGTCTTTCAGCCAAAGACAAGGTTTATTAGAACATCCATCATATTGGGCAGACTCTTAAGGAGTCTGAATGTTAGTGAGCTGTTGGCTAGATTATAAGAATCTAATTCTTCTCTATGTATTTTCAATTCATATCTCTACCCTGCAGTAATACTTTTGAATTAAAACCAAAACTATCTCAAAGATTCCATTGTTGACTGTAATTGCTATAACAGTGTGATAACAGCTGGTGACAGTGATAGTGGGAAACTGGCTAAAAAGTTGGGGCAAACAAACAAGTTATTTTCTTTTTAAATTTCATTTTTGATTTTTTTAATTTGAATGCAAAAATTACTTTGTTTATCACTGAGAGGACTAATTCAACCAACAAATATAATTTAAATAATAAATATAGTACTTGTTAAAAAGTAATTGATTAGGTAGGTGACCAATGTAATGCCATTTAACCTTTCTGGGTGTCAGTTTTCTAACTTTTAAAATGGGCTCAATAATACCTATAGCCTGTACTTCAAGGGGTCTCTGAGAGGACCAAATAAACTAATTGATGTGAATCACTATGCAAGCCTTAAAGTACAATAATTATTAATTACTATTATTATTATTAAACACTAGTTTAGGAGTAAAAAGTGAGTTTTATTCTGCTAATCATATGATTTCTTGGAAGTTACTTAAACTCTTACTCTTCAGTTTCTTCATCCTTAATACAGGCATGATGAATATGCCTTTTCCTCTCTGCCTAAGCTTACAAAAATCATTGGAAGGATCAGTTGAAAAGAATGTATGCAAAAAATGCTATGTAAACTATAAAGTGAAATATAAATATGAGGCATTTGTCTTTTTTCATTACTGCTATACTGATGTTTTTAATATTTATAGTTTAATATTAATTTATACTTTATGCTTTAATTTAACAATATTAATAATTTCATTCTCATATTTTCAGTGGGAGTTTTGATAGGAAGAATCCTGGGACAAGTTGCTATCTTGCTTTCACTGCTGTTGGTAGTGTTGTTTTGTTTTTTCAGTTGTGCTCTAGAATTGGTAACCAGCAATTGCTAAATGCGCACTGCTGATGCAGATGAATAAATGAATTTGCTGCAAAACTTTGTTATTGATGGATCCTTTAAAACTATTTAACAAATTTAATTTTATCTCTATGCAAAATTGTAGGCATTCATTAAGAGTAATCATTAAGTCCTGCATGAATAAGAAAGAAATATGAAAAGGGAAAAGATAAAGAATGAGCAAGAGTACATTCCATTTTTATCTTATCCAAATCGCATTACCTATGCCTTATATTAATGCAGTAGGAAAAATGATCTGTCCTTCAACCAGCATAATTTAATGCTGATGTAATGGGTTCCTTGTTTCCAGTCTCCATCAATATGTAATCTATTGGCAGGACTCATTCAACAACTACTAACTCTTCTAGTCTATTACTGATATCTATTGTGTGTTTAGTCCTATGCTTGCTAAGGAAAAAGATAAATGAGTGATAAGACCTGCTCCTAAACATCCAGGAAAAGTACTGTTAGAGTTCCAGGCAAATATGTTGCAACAAGTCCCAAAATATGAATGAGAACAAAAAAAAAAAATTAATCCTGGCCAGTCATGTGATCAAAAAGTGGAAGAGACAGTAATGATGGATGCAGGAGAGCATGGATGCAGAGACTTCTAGGAAGTTTCTGTTCTCTCAGGAAAGGTGCCTAGAAGCTTAGCTTAGGTTAGTTTTCAACAAATGGAATTTGCACAGTGCAGTGATCTAACTGGACCTGGGATATCCAAATACGAGGAGGCTTCACAATCTAAGCCTGTGAGGGAAAACATGAGATGGGACAGTGTAAAAGGGGAGGGATCAAATAGCGAGGAGGGAATTTTAGAAGAAAAAGACTGAGAAATAAAACACACACACACACACACATACACACATACACATATACACACAAGAAAGGTCAGGTATAAGCTTCATTTCCAAGCATATAAATTTAAGCAGTTAGGATGAAAAAGACAAAAGGAAAAATAAGCACGAATCTACCCAAAAGTCAAAATAAAATTGATAAGTATTATGTTTTTAAAGGAAAAGAAATCCCATATTTTTAATGAAAAGGAGAGCATGACAATAAATTCTGTGGATTCCCCAGAGATTGTAGAACAGTAACAAGCAACTCCAGAATATCTTAAAAAGGAAGGAAAGAAAGAGACACAGAAAGAGAAAGGAAGAAAGAAAGCATTTAAGTGTTTACTATGTGCTAAGGATACATATAAGAAAAAGAGTCCCTGTTCTCAAGGAACTCACATTTTAACAAGGGGAGACATCACATAAGATGTTTCAGTTGGAATCAGATGGAAATACCTCAAAGATCCTTAAGGTGCAGTGAAAAAGCAGATGGTAATACATATCTTTAATGTCATTTCCATCAATAAAACAGTATCAGTTTCTCATTTGAAGCTATTTGAGAGTACCAAAGACCTTCATGGTAAGAATTGTCTTTTCCAGGCCAGCAGTAGCTTTGGCAGCTGAGGAAGCAAAGCTGTAACTGAATTATTTGCCACATCTTACCTCTACAAAGGTTGCTTTGTTGTATTGTTGTAAGGGGTCAGGTCAGAAGCAGGCTCAATAATGTGAAGGATGCTGCTGTTCCTAGAGATCTTGGACCACCTGTGCTTGACAGCTGTTCAGTGGGTGGTGCTGGTGATTGTGGGGATAGAATGCCTCTTCTATGGTTGTGAGTCCAAGGTTCAAATCAGGGCTGGTTCCTGGGGCTTTTAAGTTGACCTAACATGGCTAGTAGTTGGTTAACTGTTGGTATTTGTAGTGGTGGGATAGTTGACTCCTTCTCTACAAGTGTTATCCCCCTCAGTGATGGTAGATATACCAGAAGCAGCACCTGACATCTAAGAGAGGTATTGCTCTCCCTGGGATCTTGGACTTGTGATAAATGATTCATTCAGACCTGTACTCTATTCTAATCAATGTTAATCAGCTTGATATGATTCCATAGGGGTAGTGATTATAAGTTCTGTATATTAGGCCCCAGAGCTATGTACTGAGGTTGTCAGTTCACTTGCTTAATCAGAGCAAGGTAACTAGAGACCCTCCACCCTTGTTTTTCCTTATCATAGGGACCAAGCTCACTGTGGTGGACATGACTCAATTACGTGGACAGTCCCCCAACTTATTTTTGTACCTCCATACCACTCTGTCTTGTCATGAGCAGATGACTGTCTTATAGCCACTTAGTCAGTGGAGATACCCAATGCTTTCCCCAACCTGTGACACCCCTCCCAACCCCGCCAATATACCATTTTTTTGGCCCTCAAAGCTATCAACCAATGGAATTCTGTGCTTTGGATAGACCCTCTAGAGTGTTCAAGTATTACATCTGATATCAAAAGTTATAAAAATAAGTCCCTGGAAGAAGGGGGCATCTCAGATTCTGAGGAAGATCTGAAGTCCATTTCATTAGAGGGGATTATGGACCCTTTAACAAAATGTCATTGGATCAGTGCTCTGCCTCAATTTCTTTTGTTGTAAGTTAGACAATTTTAATTCCCATAGGTTCAGGGTAGTGGACTATGTCTATTCGGTCCTAGCAGGAGATTGTAGAAGAGGTTGTGGTAGTAGTTTGACCAGCACAAGCCAACTCCTATGTCTCAATCACAGTGCTTTGCTGCTCCAGGTGGGCTTGATTGTTTGCCTACCTTATTAGGGGCAATTTTGTTGGCTGTGGCTTTGGTCGGCTTCTCCACAACTGGCGCACCTCTTGGTATTGGCTTCCCCAATTAGTCTAGAAACCTGGCTTAAGGTCTAGAAGGCATGACTATTCATGAGACTTTAGAGCTTGTAAGAGATCTCATCTATAACATGTGGAGACTCAACGAGGAGGCCTCTGAGATCTCTTCCATTTCTAATGCTGGAATCTTAAACTATCAGTATGCAAATTAGCTTGGCCAGCTTTCAGAGTCCCAAAAGACAAAACAAAAGTTTGAAAGGATAAATGGCAGAGTAAGCACTCTACTGTATATGTACTGTAAGGGAAAACATGAGATGGGACAGTGCAAAAGGGGAGGGATCAAATAAAGAGGAGGGAATTTTAGAAGAAAAAGACTGAAAAATAAAACACACACACACACACACAAGAAAAGAAAAGAAAGGTCAGGTAGAAGCTTCATTCCCAAGCAAATAAATTTAAGTAGTTAGGCCAAAAAAAGAAAAAAAAAAAGGAAAAACAAGCAAGAATCTCCCCAAAGTCAGAACAAAATTGTATACAACAGAGAATCTCTTCCAATAGTATGTGAAAATTATATATTTATCTCAAAAATAAAGGGAAGAAAATATTTAAGAAGTGGAATAATGCAAATTTTTTTGAAGTAACATTAATTCTATATGAGGTAAAAGCCACTGACTATGAAAAAGATCTATGAAATAAGTTAAGGATCACAGGTCTCCTGAAAAAAACATGAAAAATTAAAAATCCTGAATTTTACATTGCAGGAAAAAGAAGATAAATGTTCTCATTTTTTTTTTAAACAGTGATTTACTGATTGGAAGAATTTAAAGATCCAAATTCTAATTCCAATATCTCTAGTGTTTATATTTCAGAATTTCAATACCACATATGAAATTCTATTAGCAGCCAAGAGAAAATCCTTCAGTTATAAAAAAAAAAAAGAATACAGTCTAGTAGGCTAAGATTATCTTGTAGTGACAATTAGTCTGATCTCAGATTATAATATGAAATTCCAGAAAGCAAAGGAGATCAGAATATACCCCTAAACAATACATCTTGCAGATACAAGTTAAATATTCAATAACAGCATAAAAGGACTATCTACAAAATTGAATCATTCCATCAAAACTACAAAAAGCAAATATTTAACTGGTAACACTTTAAAGACAGGAAAAAAAGCAGGAAAATACTATAACAACATTAATTCTTTCTTGTATCTAAGACAATAAAAGACTTTGTGAAAAGAAAAAAAAAAACAAAGATATCTGAATGTGTTTAATAGAAAGAACGAAGGATTTTCACCAAAGGGAAAAATGATTGAATAAGTTTAATTCAAGAATCAGAAAAGGGAAAAGTGAAGAATGTAATCAATATTTCATGAACTAAAATTCATGCTGTCTTAATAATGAACTAATGTGTGTATTTGTGTGTGTATGTGTCTATGATAGCATGTTGGGAAGTCACTGCAGTGAGGAGGATGGAGACTAGACATGGGGGACCTGAAGATGCACACCAGTCTGGCCTACATGTAAATAATCTCTCCACCAACATGGGAATTCCGTGGGAAACTAACAAAAAAAAAAACAGTCGTGAGAAAGGAATAGTGAGTGTGTGTGGGAGGAGTGGGAAGAGGCTAGTCTATCACTAGAAGGGCAAGATGAAAGGATCCCATTAAAGCTATGAAAGAGACAGAAAACTCATAATGGTTTTCATTGGGAGAGAATGGGTTGTGTAGTAGACTATTCTATTCAAGCAAGCTTTGTGCTTTCCAGAACTGAATCTTACACCTGGAATTGGGTGTATATGGCTCCCTACAAGTGAATAGCTTTCATGAAATTGGGGTGGGGGATCCAGTGGTGGGATATTTTAGCCCTAACAGGGTCAGGGGAAGGGCAGAGAGTAGGATTAGGCCCCATGACTCAGAATATTGAATGACTTTCACAAAACTATATCATCTCTTGAACTGATCTCTGTAGAACTTAGGCACATCAGAGGAAGACCACTATCAAAACCCAAAACAAAGAAAGAAAGAAAAACAAGAGAAGGAAGAATTTAGTGAAATTTACAGATGAAATAAAATGGCAATGGTAGATAGGACAGGGCTCAACTTTTGTGTCCTATATGCATTACCTTTCAGGAATGATATAAAGAGCATATATAAAGGTATAAAACATGAATGGCAGAATAAAATTAGAATGCTGAGATAGAAGCAGAAATAACAAAGGTAAAATTTAAAAAAAAACATTTCTTAGGGGAGCTGCAAAAGAACATCACCTTTGTGGAGATGCTGGATAGGGAAGAAGTAGGAGAGATACCTTTAAACCACGCTGTTTTCCAGGTGAGAAGAGAGAAAGATCGAAAGAAGAAGAAATAAAAAAAAGTGTATAAACTATTTTTAAAGACTACAGAAATTTCAGACACTTGTCAGGAGGGGAGATCCTGTGACCATATAACTGCATCAAATATTATAAGTAAAGTTAATTGCAAGGACAAAGTGATGACTTGGGAAAGAAGTTAAAATCTGTAGAGAATAATTAAGTGGAAGAAAATGAAAGCTCAAAAAAATATAGACTTAAATGTGAATGCCTTAAAAAACCAACAGAATGAAGAGGAATAGAGGAATACATTTTTTTAAATAGCAAATTAATATACACAAACATTGAAAAACAAAATGAAAATGGAAAGTATGAATAAAAACTTAGTTTGTTAAAATTAAAGTACAAATTGTGATCATGCTATAAGAAAAAGGTAAAAAGAAACATTTAAAATATCAAGAAGATAAACAGAAAAAAATACCACATTTAAAAGTAACATGGACAATGAATCAGTATCATTGCTAAATATGTGTGTGCCAAATGGAAAAAATATATATATATATATATATATATATATATATATATATATATATATATATATATATATATATATATAATGTAATAACATATGAAGGAGACTTTAATGTTCTTCCCTCAAAGGTAGATAAAGCAAAAGTTTTTTTTTTAAAGGAAAATAGAACTAAATAGGTTTTTTGAATGATGTAGCATCTTTTGAAAAAAAGATTAATTATATAAATGCATATATATATATAATAGATGCTATATTAAATAGTATACATCTCCATACACATATGTACATTATATAAAATGTATAAAATTGATATACATATATGTGTATATATTTTTATATAATTTCAAATATAGTGCTCTTATTTAGAAGATGCCATATCTTTCAGATCTAGCTCTGGCAACAATCTCCAGTTCTAAGTTTTCCTTCTGGGTTTTTGGTTTTCCTTCCCCAAAAAAGGAAAATTAAAGTTTATCACAATTGTATAAGTATGTATGTGTGTGTACATACATATACATACACACATATACATATAGGTACACATACACACATATTCTTCACATTCTTTTCATTGATATCTGTGGACACAAAGACCATCAACTAAATAATTTTGCATATATATTTACTAAAGCCATTGGTTCATTGTCTACATATCTTTATATTATAATTTCCTTGTTTATTTCCCTTGGTAGTATGAATTTTTGTCTTTGCCTTGTTTGATGCATGATAAGGAAAGGGAAGGGGGAAGAGCATAAGCATTTCTAAAGCTCCTACTATGTGCCACACACTGTGTAAGCATTTTACAAATATTTATATCCCTGGGAGGTAAGTGTTGTTATTATCCTTACTTTACAGTTGAGGAAACTGAGACAGAGTGACTTGCCCAGGGTCACATAGTTTGTAAGTATCAGAACTAGATTTTAACTCAGATCTTCCTGATTCCAAGCCCAATGCTGTATTTTTTTTTGGTAACCAACTAATACATAGTACATTTTTGTTCTCAACTCTTTCTCCCCCTCAGCCCTCTGTATCATTGTCTTTAGATGTACTTAGACTTAAAGGTGAATTGAATAGTAGAAGTAGAAAGTAGTAGGGCTGGATAAAATATTATATGTAAATACATGTCACACATATATAGTGTATATATACTTCTCTGTAGAGTATATTTGGAAAGTACCTAATACTTGAAGATGTAATAGAAAATGAACTTTATATTTATTAAAAAATATGCATCAAAGAACATGTAACTGAAAGGAAAAACTAACAGAGATTAAAAAAGATAATAGTAAAAACTTTAATGGTCCTCTCTCAGAGTTAGATAAAGCTAAAAGGTAAACAAAATTGAATAGTTTATTAGAAAATATAGTTCAAAATTTGACATTTGTCTGAATTATAATTTTAAACTAAATAAAAATGTTAATGTATATATTTGTATGTATCACATGTGATATGACATATTACAATAAACATGTATACATGTACTTATATATATGCACATATAAATATATGTATATAAATAGAAAATACTATATGTGGTATGCAGCATGGAGACTTTGGCAGCAGAGTCTAAACATGTTGGTTTTTATGATTGCTCATCAGAATACATTATAAGTAGAAATATCCACATATCTCTTCCATTTCATATCCATATAGTCTCTTCTCTAGGCATTGCTTACTTATTTGTTTTCTTATTTTTCTTCCTAAATCTTTGTAAAAGTTTATATAATTTAATATAGGTCATATTTAAATTAACTTTGAACATAACAAATATTTGGAAGCATTCTTAATCATTAGGGATATATAGTTAAAAAAAACAACTTAAATCTATGTTACGGAAATAGTGTTATAAGCCTAGCTTTTATGATCTGGCTAAATGAATCATTATTTCTTACTTCATGAATATTTTCAAAACAGCTAAATTCTGGCATTAGAAAATTTCACTAATGGCCTGCATGGCATAATATGAATGCAAATTTTGTGTTTGTGTTTTTTTTTTTTTTGCTTTTAAAGTCAATTGAATCAAACTCTTAAGAAAGTAAGCAAAAGTTAATCATAGGCATAAATAAAATATTAAAGTGGAAATTTTCCATAAAATTGCTTTATTAGTTATAAAATCAATTCTGTGTGAGGCTTTCATGTAAAATAGAAATAGAAATACACAAGCATATATATGCATATATTGTACAATATAGTGGATATAGTTGACTTCATGTCTTTTGACTGTGTGGAATAAAAGTCTTACCTTAATTGCTTTCTTCAAAACGTTAAGTATGTCTCATACATATGCTAAATTTATACAAGATTCCCTGACAGATATAATTACTGAATAACAGTATCATGTAAAATATAATAGACTTGTGTTTATCAATGCTGTGGAGACTGTCATCTGCAAAGTACAAGTAGCAGATTCCCTACTGATGGCAAAATTTTTCAGACACTTCTGTTTATGGATGACATTATTCTAGTTGAATTAGGCTTTGAAATAATGTATTTCTTTTCATCAAATCTATGCACACATATACTGTCAATCTAGGCATCTAACCTGATGAACTGAAGGGTGACTAAATTAACAATGGAGATTATATACAAAGAGAATATTAAGTAGACTGAGCCATAATTGCTGACAATAGTGTGTACATGAAAAATGTGAAAGAAAATACCAAAGAAATGAATGATTGACAGAAGTGAACTAGATATGCTGAAAGATTGAGGGATGATTTATGGAAGAAGCACCTCCAGTGCTTCCCTGGGATATGAACATGAAAAGAACCATGTGAAGATCTCTAGCAAACTGAGTAACTCTTTTGAGGAGACTCTAAGGAAGGATATGGAAAATACCCTCACAAAATGAGAAGTTTGAAGGGATCAGGATGTGCACTGCTGGCAGACATACTCAAACTAATGAGAACTTGGGTCCTTTAAGTATTTAAGTAATGCTTAAAGGTAGTTTCCAAACTAAAATGATTATGTTTATTTTAAAAAATGGAGATGAAGGTTTTTGTTTTTAATTTAAATATCAGATGTTTCAATTTAATTTTTTGGGGGGAAGAGCAGTAATCTATGACACAGGAATTAAGAGAATTATTTTGCAAACACATTTTTAAAGCACATAATTAATTATACTTATTACAATATAGCTTTCCAGTGAGTGATGGGCTGTTTTTTTTTTTTAATTTTTTACATTTAATTTTTTTTAAATCCCCCTTCAGTGCCAGGATCTGAGCTTGGCATAGAATTGTTATGTGTGTTATGGTCAAAATGAGGCAAACTGAGGCTCAAAGTTCTAAATATGATCAATTTGTTAATAAAGTGTGGATTTACCAATAAATAAGATCTTGGCTTCCCCAGCAAAGGTAAGACCCTGAGGTGGGGAACGGCTACTCTTCTTACAGTTTTCAGGGAAGAAAAGGAAAAAGAACAAGGCTTTGTAGTCAGGGAACTAGTTATGATTGGTTAGAAGAACTCAGTATCACAGGTAGTGTAATCAATGTGGTTGGTTACAGAGTTGAGGCATGGAGGACAATACCATTGGTTGGAAAATGGAAATGAGGAGCTGACAAAAGCTTCCTCCTTCTTGCCTGGGACTAAGAAAAGTTTGTTGTTTGAGTCCATCTGCAAGGTTAGAGACTTCTTTGGATAACAAACCAGACATCTTTGAAGGATAGCTTGGTGGTATAAAGATACTAGATCATACTCCCTGGTGTCCACCTGCATCCTTCAAGGTTAACAGCTTTCTTTGACGCAGGAATAGGACAGTTATTGACAAGAAAGATGGATTTCTAAACTAAACCATTACAGGACAGCTATATTTCTGAACTAAGTTCAGAGACAAAGAATCATGATTTAGGCAATTTACAGGTTAAAAATCAATTAATTGCAAATAGGATGAATTTAAAATGATGCAAAAACAATAAAATTAGTTCACTTATTAAATATTTTGGTAAATAAATGATTTTTTTGGACCAGACCTATGTTTGTATTGGTATAGAGAACTCCCAAGGCAGAAACTCTCTCTACGACTGTAGTTCTGAATGTACTCTGCATCTTACAGTCTTAGTTAGTTGCCTGGGGCACTGAGGAGTTAAAAGACTTTCCCAGGGTCATAGAGCTGTATTGCTAGAAATGTGACTTAAACTCAGATATGTCTGAGTCAGAGGCTGGTTCTCAGGAATGGATGCATGAATCAATATGAAAATAAAGGGGCACTTTTTGTATCCTAAATTTAGAATGGTGCACTGGTTACTAAAAATGTGATTCAGGAGAAACACAAAGAACTAAAATCAGTGTTGATACAGTTTATCAAAAATAATTTGTATGTGTTTCACAAGCTTCTTGGATCCCTTTGGCAGTATAATAAAGGCTATGATCCCCTTGTGAAAATATTATAAGTACATAGGAAATGAATTATGTGGAAGTAGTGATCAATTATTTTTTTCAAATCACTGAACTCAGGAAAATTCTATTGCTCTAGAATAAGGTAACTTCTCTATAACTAAAAGTGGGATTTTTTTTTAATACATTCAACTCTTAAAATCGTGCGCAGAAGCAAATAACCAATGGAGACTGAGAGAGCTAATGTCTAATGGTGCCTAGGGCTGAAACCTATGGCCAGATTGACATTTGCACCATCCATCAGCACAGGCTGACAAGTTTTATTAGAAACTGTGTGAACATGGGAATGCATAATTAGAAAAAAAAAAAGATGAACTAATTGTGTGGTAAGGGCCAAATGAGTCTTGAGTACTTCATTGAGATTCCTGGTCTGTTCGGGGGGAAAAAATGGAGAAGGTTTCTAGTATGTTTAATGTACATCCTGTAGCAAACTTATGAAAAGATATGAATAACATTTGCACAGGTTGGGCGGATAAGGATATATTGAAATTTTCTACCTTTGTTGGGAATGTGTAATAGATAAGGTCATAGATCCATCTGAGTGTGCACATAACTTTGCATCAAATATTTTTCATCCAAGAGATTTTATATCTCTACCTATCTATCTAGATAATGTATTATTATGTATACACATGTATTACACGTAGTGGGTCAGTCAACCATCATTTATCAAATGCCTGCTATGTGCCAGAAACTGTACTAAGCACCGAGGAGAAAAGGGGAGAAAACATCATTGCTCTCAAGGTGCTCACAGTGTCATGGGGGAAGAACTATGTACCAACAAGCTAGAGACAGGATAGTCTGAGAGAGAAAGTACTAGCAGCACACTGGTCAATGTTTAGCAATTGAGGAGATGTGCACGACCCGCTTCCTAATTAATTAATTAATTAAGTTTGCAAAATTCACTTTTATAAGATTTTGAGTTCCAAATTTTTCTCCCTCCCTTACTTCCCTCACACCTCTCCAAGACAGCAAACAATCTTATATAGGCTATACATGTTAAGTATGTTTCCACATTAGTCATGTTGTGAAAGAAGAATCAGAATAAAAGAAAAAAAACATGAGAAAAAACAAACAACAAAAAAAGAGAAAATAGTATGCTTCAGTTTGCATTCAGACTCTGTGGTTCTTTCTCTAGATGTGAACAGCATTTCCCATCATCAGTCTTTAGGAATTGTCTTGGATGATTGCATTGCTCAGAAGAACAAAGTCAATCATCACACAATGTGGCTGTTGCTGTATACAATGTTCTCCTGGTTCTGCTCATTTCACTCCGCATCAGTTCATTCAAATCTTTCCAGGTTTTTCTGAAATCTGCCTTCTCATCATTTCTTATGGAATAAAAGTATTTCATTACATTCATATACCATAACTTGTTCAGCCATTCCTAAATTGATGGGCATCCCCTTAATTTCCAATTTTTGCCACCACAAACAAAGCTGCTATAAATATTTTTGTACATGTGGGTCCTTTTCCCATTTGTATGATCTCTTTGGAATACAGACCAAGTAATAGTTGTATGCTTTGTTCTTCATTCTCAAAGAGCACCATGAGCTCAGGAAGATGAAACCGTGACTTGCAATTGAAGTGGATTTGAGTGAGGGATGGCTGTGCAAAGTCACCAGCTCACTTTTTCCTCTAGAGCCATCTGGGTCCAGTGGCCAGATGTAAATCCTTTGTCTCTGATCTCTTTGTAATGATATTGCTGGGTCAAAGGGTATGCACAGTTTTATAGCCCTTTGGGCATAGTTCCAAATTGCTCTCCAGAATGGTTGGATCAATTCACAACTCCACTAACAATACATTAATGTTCCAATTTTCCCACATTTTCTCCAACGTTAATAATTTTCCTATTTTGTCATATTAGCCAATTGGATAGGTATGCATGGTACCTCAAAGTTGTTTTAATTTGCATTAGACAGCTTTAATTTCTTCATCAGAAAACTGCCAGTTCATATCCTTTGATAAATTTATCAATTGTGGAATGACGTGTATTCTTATAAATTTGACTCAGTTCTCTGTATATTTTAGAAATGAGGCCTTTATGAGAAACAGTGGCTGTAAAAATTGTTTTCCAGCTTTCTGCTCTCCTTCTAATCTTGGTTCCATTGGCTTTGTGCAAAAATGTTTTAATGCGATCAAAATTATCCATTTTGCATTTCATAATGTTTTCTATCTCTTGTTCGGTCACAAATCCTTCTCTTCTTCATATATCTGCCAGGTAAACTATTCCTTGTTCTCCTAATTTGCTTATGGTATCACCCTTTACGTCTAAATCACTTACCCATTTTGACTTTATTTTTGCATAAGGAGTGAGCTTTTGTTCTATGCCTAGTTCCTGCCATACTATTTTCTATTTTTCCCAGCAGTTTTTGTCAGACAGTGAGTTCTTATCCCAGAAGCTGGAGTCTTTGGGTTTATCAGTCAGTAGATTATTATATTCCTTGACTGGTGTGTCTTGTTTACCGAGCCTATTCCACTGATCCACCGCTCTATTTCTTAGCCAGTACCATATAGTTTTGACAATTGCTGCTTTATAATACAGTTTTATATCTGTATGGCTAAAACACCTTGCTTTGCATTTTTTTTTCATTAATTCCCTTGATATTCTTGACCTTTTGTCCTTCCAGATGAATTTTATTATTTTTTTCCAGCTCTATAAAATATTTTTGGTAGTTTGATTGCTATGGCCCTGAATAAGTAAATTAATTTAGGTAGAACTGTCATTTTTATTATGTTAGCTTGGCTTCCCCATGAGCAACTGATATTTTCCAATTATTTAGATCTGACTTTATTTGTGTGAAAAGTGTTTTGTAATTGTGTTCATACAGTTCCTGGGTTTGTCTTGGTTAGATAAACTTCCAAGACACGGTTTTAAGTTTATTCTGGTAACATCTGATCAATTTTTTAAACTCTGGAAAATACTCTTCCTCCTCCTCCATTTCCTTCTCCTACTACTACTCTGATTCACAGAATCTGGGACTTCTGCCATATAAATGCTCACACAAAATTAACATTTAGCTCTCCTGAGCAAAGCCTGCTCAAGCTAGCTTCAGCATACTCCCAGAAGGCACTAAGATTAAGAAGGACTAAGAAAATATTGTCTTCTTACAGAAGGTAGGATTTTATCTGAGACTTGAAGGAAGCCAGAGAATCCAGGAAGTATTGATGAGGAGGAAGAACTTTTTAAGCATGATAGCCAATGGAAATGCCTGGAGTCAGGAGAGAAAGTGCCACATTTGAGGAACGACAAAGATATCATTGCCACTTGAGAAGAGTTTAAGGGGGAGGCGAGATATAGAGGCTGCTAGCTTTGGCAATTAAAACATTGTTAAGTAACTTTGGAGAGAACAGTTTCAATGTAATTATAAGCTAAGAAGTCAGCAAAGAATTATGAAGAGAATGATTTGAAAGAAGGAAAGGATTGTAGATGACCCTTTCAAGAAGTTCAGCCGCAAAAGGAAGAAAGAAATGGATGATAACCAATGGGGATGGACAGATTGAGTGGGAGGGTGTTTTTTTTTTTTTAATATGGGAAAAACATGGATAAATTTGTAGACAGAAGAGAATCAGTTATCAAAGACTAATGAGTTTAAGAATGTTAGAGGGGGTTGAGTGGAACCACTTGTATGTGTATAGGAGTTTGCCTTCAAAAAAATAAAGAGCCATTTATGAAATGAAAGTAAAGAAGGAGAGATGGCAGAAGGTGTCTGCGTGATGTGAGATGAGGAAGGAATAAGGAGGAAAGGTAGATTTCTGCAAGAGATCTCAAAATTTTTAGTGAAATATGAAGCAAGTTCTCAGCTGAAAGGGTAGGCTTGGAGGGGGAACCATAACTCTCCAAGGGAAAACAATGAAACAAAACAAAAAAACAGCTTTTCAAATCATTCTCAGGGTGGTGATTTTAATATGTGTACCTTTTTATCTATTCTCCAAGAAATTAGTATGTCTTTGCTTTCTGACGTCTTTACTTGTGATCATATTTCCTTCATTCAGGCAATGGATAAAAACTGGTCTTCTGGGAAACTCGTGTTCCAAGAAAAAAGAATACACTCATTTCAACTCAGAAAAGACATAAATATTGCTCTGAAAGGCCACAAATGACTATTGGCGTGAGAATTAGCAAGAAATATTGAAACAATTGTTATTCTTTTGGTAAAATGAATTAAATTAAAAGGAAGCAAAAACTTCTCCCAAATGACCCCAAACAATTTTTTTCCTCATTCACACAAAGAGTGATGTTAGCTCATTGAAATATCCACCTATAGAAAATTAAATCAGTATTGTGGTTTGTAATCAATTAGGGAAGCTGGTACCTAGGCCTGTGGTTTCTATGCACAATGGAGATTTTTCATTCTTTTTCTTGAGTCTTCTTGTACAAAATGACTAATATGGAAATGTTTTACATGATTGTATGTAACTATATATGTGACTATATGTAACTGCTTCCCATCTCTGGGAGTGGGGAGGGAAAGGGGGGAAGGAGGTTCAGATTTTGGAAATCAAAACTTAAAGATAAATGTTAAAAAAATTGTTTAAACATGTAATTGGGGGAAAAATTTAAAAATCAGTTGGAGGAAACACATATACATAGAGGACAGATGCCAGTTATTTACAAGAACACAAACTAAATGCGTAAATTACTCAGAACTCTACAGTGGTATAAAGGCAACCGGACATTGAGACACACTCTAGGGATATGAACTGAAGCTGTAATTTCCCTAGCAAAGGGAACTCCTGTGTGAGGAAGCTTCCTTTACAATATGGTCTGGCACCTTCTAGTTTCAGAGAGTTTCCTAGAGCAGTGAATAGTTAAGTGACTTATCAAGGGTCATACAGCCAGTATATGTGAGAGGTAAGATTCATACCCAGATCTTGCCAGTGTTAAGACTCTTTAGCCATTATGCACATGGCCTTTCAGGGTGACACACGTCCCCTCCTATTAAAGTATACACTTTTCTTCTATAATAATTGTACATGCATTTTCAGTTCTAAAAATGTGCTGAATTTATTCTATCAAAGCAAAACATGTGGCATACTTAAATGCCTATTTTTTAAAAATTTAAAACAGACCCTTAATCATTATTGATTTCCACACTGGTCCCAAACTAATAGGGCTTTGGTCTTGGGCAAGGGATGATCTCCCTAGCAGGGGTGGGGAATCTGCTCTAGGCCTTATTTTCTTCATCTGTGAAATTAGGAGGGTTGGATTAGACGATTTTTTAAAAAGCTTAGTCTAGCTCAAAATCCTGGGATACTAGTTTCTAAACCTTACATGATTACAGTGAGAACAATTCTTTGCAGGGCTGAAAGTGCTACACAAATGTGAGGTATGATTATTTCATTGTTCTCTTGATGTTTGGTAGATCTCAGGTAGAAATGATCTTGGGTCCAGTTGGTAACTTCTATTATTATTTTACGTTTGATTCTTGGTATATACTTGAAGAGCAGGATAATATGATTGATTGTTTTTAATTCAGTGGAAGTATTGTGAGGATACTGAGGTTTTAGTATGTTCCACTAAAACCCCCAGATCTTTTTTATATGAACTGCTGTCTAGTCACACCTCTCCTATCCTTGACTTTTAAAGCATATTCAATAATCAATCAGTAAGGTTTATGAAGTGCCTACAAGGTATCAGACACTGTGCTGGGTGCTAAGGATGCAAATGCAAAGATTAAACAATCTGTATTTTTTAAAGATTATAGAATCTCAGGGAAAGACAGTAAGAAGAAGCATGGGGTATTGATGTATTGATGGACTTGGAGTTGTCAGGATCTGGGTTCAAATTCTACCCAGATACTAACTGTATAAACTTGGGCAAGCTAATTAAACCTTTCTGTACTTCAGTTTCCTCATTGTATAAAACGAGAAGATTGGATATGGCCCTTAAAGTCCCTTTGAGCTCTGCTCCCATGATCCTAAACAGAATATGTACAGAATAAAGATAGAGAATGATTACAACTTAATACAAAGTAGAGAAATATATGATAGTTTGGGAGAAAAGGCACTAGGTATGAGCATCTGGAGACTTAGAAAAGTTTGATGTCTTTTGTTCAATCTTTAATTTCATCTTCTTTTATTCTAATTTCATCCTACCTTCTATCATATTTGTTCTCTCTCCCTCCCTCTCTCTCCACACATACACACACACACACACACACACACACACACACACACACACACTATATACATACAGATCTATCTATTTAGGTACATATAGATATGCATGTGTGTATAGGTGTATATATACACATACACACACATATATCATTTATATAAGATCCTATTCCCTCACTCAATCATCAGGCGTGACACAAAGTAGAAACTTTTGATGGTTGTTGAATTGGTTTAAATCGAATGGGTGGTTCTTAGTAAGTTTCCATATCATTAAAATAGATTCTTACTCAAAATGCTGCAGAATTGTTCCACATTTTTATCCTTTTTTTTTTTTTGTAGGCAATGGGGTTAAGTGACTTGCTAAGGTTCACACAGCTAGTAAGTGTTGAGGGTCAAGTGTCTGAGGCTTGATTTGAACTCAGGTCCTCTTCACTCCAGGGCAGGTGCTGTATCCAATGCACCCCCTAGCTGCCCCTCCACATTTCTATCCTTTAGAAAGCAAAATCCGTTCTCCAGGAAGATCTGGAAATATCAGATTTTCTTATGGATATTGTCACACTTGGGAATCAAGATGGCACACCATAGTGTCACTGAATGTTTTTTCTGTTTGGGAGAACACTGCAATTTCTGTCTGTGTAATATGGCTTCTACAGTAATAAATAACATTCATATAGCACCCATATTTGCCACTGTGCTAAGTGCCTGACAAACAGTATCTTCTTTGATCATCATAGCCCTGGAGGGTAGGTGCTGTTATTATCCCCATTTTATAGATTGAGGCAAACAGAGATTAAGTGAGATCACCCAGCTAGCTAGTTAGTACAGAAGTCTGAATTTGAACTCAGTTCTACCTAAGTCCAGGCCCAGAAGCCTCTCCCTTGTTCCACCAGCAGCCACAGGCTCTTCATTTTGGACCTTATGTGTTATGGTCCCTTTTGGCAGTCTGATGAAGTCTATATCAACCCGATCTCAGAGTAATGCTTTTAAGTGCAAAAAAAGTATGATTTTTTTGAACAATAAATATGTATCTCATAGATACAAGGAAACTAATTATATTTAAAAAGTTATTGATATGTTAAAATTAAATAAATACACAAAGGCCAAATCCCATTGGTGCACATGAATCAATAACAGACTGACCTTTTCCAATGCCCGTCAAAAAAGCTGGGTCATTTCTACAGCTTCATTTTGTGGGAAGAACAAGAGACCCCTTCTGTTTTAAGACTAAGAGAAGACAATTTTCTCTCTAATGGTCTGGTAGCCTAACCCCAGAGGTCAGGAATACCAGTGGGAAAATCAAAGAAGGAATAGTACAAGGGGTCAAGGTAGATTAGATGATGATAACAAATAAGAAAGACAGGGTAAAACTACTCCATTCTTATTTTATTTCTATACTTTTGTTTCTACCAATGCAAAATGATTTATGGACTGGGAAATACAAATCATAGTGGTTAATGGGAAATTGAAATTCAGGATAAGCGCATGGAGGCAATGAGTGTTTGAAAAGCTGTTCTATGGAATAGAAATTAGATGTGTTCTGCTTTGCCCAAGGGGCATAAGTAGGAACAACTGATGGGAGCTTCAAAGAGCAATATTTAGGCTTAATGTAAGGAAAAAGAACCAAACAAATTTATCCAATAGGTTGCTTCAGGTGGTGGTGGGTCATCCTTCAAATGGAGCTCTTCAAGCAAAGGCAAGATGGACATTCTTTGGGCACATTGCAGGGCAGATTCTTCTTTAGGAATCAGATTTGGTGGCCACTGAGGGACTTTGAAATCCTGTGACTCTTAGATTCAGGCTAAATATCCCTAGTTTCTTAATATTTCAAAAACTGGAGGTCCTTGGCCATCATATTATTTGTTCTTCCCTTAATACACTTTAGCTTATTTTATTGCTGTTGTTTTTTGGCTAAGCAATTTAAGTGACTTGTCCAGAGTTATACAGCTAGTAAGTGCCAAGTGTCTGGTCTGAGACTGGATTTGAACTCAGGTCATTCTGACTCCAGGGCTGGTGCTCTATCCACTGTGCCACCTAGCTGCCCAACTTTAGCTTATTTTTTTTTCTTGTCCTTGCCCAAATATAGTGCCCAGAACTCAATACTTAATTTTTTTTTCAAACATATATTTCTCATTTGGTCTCATCAGGCTTAATATTGTGGCACTATCACCTCCTTATTCTTGACACAAGGTCTTTCTTAGTGTTGCCTAATGCAGGCCCAAATATTTCTTTTGACAGCCCTGGCACTCCAGACCTATATTGAACCTACAATGCACTAAGACACTCAGATCTTTTTCATATGAATAGCTCTCTATACATCTTCCCATCTTATACTTGGTGAATTTGTTTTGGGAACCTAGGTGGAAGATATTACATTTATATCTGTTAACTTTAATCTTATTTGTTTCAATCTAATATTCTCACTTGTCAAAATGTTTTTGAATCCTGACTTTGTCACCAGTGTATTAGCTACCTCTCCCAGTTTAGTATCATCTCTAAATTTAATAAGAATTTCATCTGTACTTTTTACAATGATTTAGGGGAAAAAAAGTTAATTCCTCATAGTCATACACAAATTTTTTGTTTAATCTATTGGAGACCTGTTTCCATGTTGATATTGAACCATTCATATTTTTAGAGTCCAGTCATTCAACCAGTACTCATACTAGTACAACTGTAGTATTGTCTCAATAGCTTATACTACTCTTTCTTTTCCACAAAAACATCATAACCATTAAAAATGTTTTATTATAATCTAGTTAAACTTTTCCACAGCATCCCTTAGATTTACCAGTGTATCGAGCTGGGCCAGAAATGAAATTAAGTTAGTTTGGTATAACATATTTTTTTTTGTTGAAGTCATCCTACTGGCTCTCGGCAATCCTTGCTTTTTTTTTTTTTTTTGCAGTTGTTCACTAACCATCTCTTTAATAATATGTGTACATATGTGTTTGAATGAGTTCAACATTTGTCCTTCTCCAGTTTTATGTCTGCGCTTCCATTCTTCCCCAATCTTTCAAAGATCAGTGAAACAGTTGTACAGTCGCATATGTCAGCCTGCTTAGTATGCTGCCATATAGTTCATGTTGGATGACTTTAATTCATCCAGAGAAGCTAGGTGATCTTTTTTTTTTTTGGGGGGGGAGGCAATTTGGGTTAAGTGACTTGCCCAGGGTCACATAGCTAGTAAATGGATTTAAACTCAAGTCTCCTTGACTCCAAGGCCACAGCTCTATCCGCTGTGCCACCTAGCTGCCCCCTTGGTGATCTCTTACAGTATTGTTAGAACATTGAAAGTGGAAAGAACATTGGCTGAAGAGTTAGAAAACCTGGGCTCAGATCCTACAGTTAGAAAACCTGGGCTCAGATCCTACCTCTGATCTTTGGAACCTTGTGCAATTCAGTTCACCTCCCTAGGACTCACTTTCCAACACTGTAATATGATGAGGAAATTGGATTACATAGTCTCTGAGGTCACATCCAACTCTTAAGCTATGATACTCTCAACTCCCTGTTACTGATTTTCCTTCTATCCCTTTCATTCTAAAGCAATGATCCAAAGATCTCTTTGGCTGAGAAAACAAAAGATTTTATTCTAAGCTTTAATAATTCCATTTTTTTTGTAGAAGCCATACCATACTTTGTATCCATCCTCTTATAATTGCTCTTGCTTCCATATTCTGTATATGTCTTTAAATATCTAAGTATGAATTCAGCCTCAGACACTTACTAGCTATGTGACCCTGAGCAAGTCACTTAATCCCAATTGCCTCCAAAAGGAAAAAAAAAATCTATGTTGGTAAATTTCTTTGAGTTTGCCGTCTCTTCTTTCAGCTTGAGTCCTTCTCTTTGGCTTCTCTTCCCCATATCATAGAACCGTAGGATGTTAGCTATTGAACACAAAAGACACTAGGACTTATCTATTCCAATCCATTCTTTTGTTGATAAGGAAATTGAGAATTAAACCAGCATGCTTAAGTGACTTGCCTAGAGACACTAAGTGGCAGGGCCAAGATTTTGGTGAAAAAGTATTCTCTGATGACAAATCCAGTGATCTTTTCCACAGTGCTGTGGTGGCACAGTGGGTAGAGTCCCAGGTCTGGAGTCAGGAAGATCAGAGTTCAAATCTGGCCTCAGACACTTACTAGCTATGTGACTCTGGGCAAGTTGGTTAACCCCCTTTGCCTCAGTTTCCTCATCTGTAAAATAAGCTGGAGAAGAAAATGGCAAACCACTTTAGTATCTTTGCCAAGAAAACCCCAAATGAGGTCACGTAGAGACAGACACAATTGGAATAACTGAACAGACAAAAAAAGTGGTATTTCATCTTCTTTCTCTTCGTTATGAATCCATCTTCAGTTCTATCTCTTCTTTTCCTTCAGTTCTAGCCGTTTTCCTTCTTCAGTTGAGTTTCTCTTTCTCATTGAACTAATCCTCAAGTTATTCAAAATTACTCCTCAGATTGAATCTTTGGAGCCATCTTCACAACCCTATTGTCCTCTAAATCGTTTCACAGTTCCTTCTTCAGCTTTTTCCTTTAGCTCATCTCAAAACTTTTTCCATGGAAAATGAAGTAGAAATGTTTGTTTTCAAATCAGGTTATATGAAGTATATTGGTGAGAGTACATTGATCCTTGAATGGAATTTGGAAGAAAAATGAAGAAATTAAAAAAAAAAGCCCTTCAACATCTAAAAGAGTTCATTTATATTTTATGATGTAAATATTTCAGACATAATACTTCCTCTATGTAAATATTCACTAGTATATTTAAACAACTTGAAAGTATGCTTGACAAACTATTCACTAATTTAAATGCATATATATGTCATTTATGAATTTACTCCTATTCTGATCTCAGTTTAAATGTCGTCTTGGGGGGACACTAGCAATGTCATTGGCCATCTAGCTTAAAGGCCAAATGTATGTTTACCTAAAACACTGTGTCATGGAGAACTCCCACAGTGTAGGTAAGTGCTCACAGGGAAATCAGAAGAAGTGGTATAAGGACACTCTCAAGGTCTCTTTGAAGAACTTTCATATTAGTTGTAAAACATGGGAGACACTGGCATAGGACTACCCAGCATGGTGTGTCTGCATCAAAGAAGGCACTGTGCTCTATGAGCAAAGCAGACTTGCAATAGCACAAAGCAGCATGAAATGTGCATATCTAAAGACATATCCTTCCCAAACGTTCAAATGGACTATTTGTACCCGACCCATAATAGAGCCTTCTGAACTCATATTGGACTGATCAGCCAGTCATACACACCATACCCTGACCCAGCATCATGAAGTCATTGGTCCTCTTTGAGTACTAAGGACAAAAACAACAGCAGCAATGTCATTGCTCACTTTTGGAGACATGTTCCATCAGATTACTTAGAAACGTTCAATGTGTTTTTTTTTAAAATTTCATTCATCTGAAGGAATCAGTTCTTATGAATTACTTCATGAACAAACATGTCTCAAAAAAAGAATTAAAAACCTGATAATCACGTTAAATAATGTGTCATGCTACTAATAATGAGAAAAATAAATCCAAACAATTTTGGGGTTTCGCCTCACACCCAGATAATTGTCAAATATGAGGAAAGATGGAAATATTAGATTTTGGAATGGATGCAGAAAGACAGGAACAATGATACACTGTTAGGATCTGAATAGTTTCATTTTAGAAAACATTTTGGAATCATGTTTAAAAAAATCACCTTTACCTTTTGACCCACTTTTGGCATATACTCCAAGGAAGTAAAAAATAGAGACAAATCTTGTATACACCAGAATATTCACAGCAGAATATTTTTGTGTGATATTTAAAAATTGGAAACTAAATAGACTGAATTGTTTAAGGAATGCCTAAACAAATTGTGGCATGTGCATATCTTAGAGATATTTCTGTTCTATAAGAAAAGAAAAAAAGATATCAAGAATTCAGAGAAGTATAGGATGAGTTATATGAACTGATGCAGAGAAAAGTAAGCAGAACAAAGATAACTATGTACACAATCAGTACAACAATGCAAAATGAAATTAAAAAATGAATCCTAATAGTGAATTATAATGACCAAACTTGGACTTGGAGAAGAGATGAGTGAACATTGTTTCCTTACCGTTTTTGTGGTGGTACTGAGCTGCGGGTGTGAATTTTTGTAGATGCTGTCATAAGAGTTGGTATGTTGATTGATTTTTCTGGACATTTTTCTTTTTTAATCTTTGTTACAAGGAATGGCTTAGTGTATTGAGAAAGGGGGGATTGTGTATTTGAAAATTAAAATATATAATAATATATTTTAATGCAGAATATATTATATATAATAATATAATTAAAACATATAAAATATAAAGTTATATATTTGAAAATAAAAATATAAAATCCAAACACTGAGAAATATAAGTAACAAAATATGAGTTAAAATAGAAATATTTATGAGGGAAAATAAAGAGAAACATGGGGACAGGCAGACAGACATCACTGAAAACTTACTACAAAATATCAGAATCCAAGACCTCCAGAGAAGACAAGTCAGTGGGAAAGAGGGAAATGGTTTGCAAATAATTTTAAGTAAATTTCCTTTCTTTTTCTCTTTATAAAAATTAGAATAAAAATGATCTGACTTCCTTTTCTTTTCTCCTTATTAATATTTATATTCAGTATCATGGCCTGCTCACAAAAGCATGGAAATGATGTCAATATCTTTAATCTGTCGATTAGGTAACTCCCTGGTCCTGATTAGAAGATTCCATTTGCTCCAGAGAGCAAAAGCCAAGCATATTAACTCCCATTCACCAGCCTTAATTACTCATCTAACCCCTATATTCTTTGAAGGCTCTCAAGTCCTTTTGGAAGTCTTTACAGGGTATACCATTCACAATGATCTCTCCTTTGTTGGAACTCCTTTAGCACATATTGCCTGAATGACTCATTTACCACCTATTATATGCTGGCTTGTATGATGAGTTATCCTTTAAAAATGTGACCTGATTGCTATCCTTATTCTGGAACTCTGCCTTCTAGTTTCACCTTCTTCCTTTAAAGCTCAGTCAAAATCTCATCTTCTGTAAGAAGTTTTTGCCAGTTCTCTTTCATTTTAGTAACTTCCATCTGGCATTATCTGGAACTTATCATATACATGTAAACTCTTTATACGTAATTATAGCTATATAGTTATACATTTATAAATAGTTAATAAACAAAATCATTTGCATGTTGCCTCTACCATTAGACTGTGGACTCCTTTAAAGAATGGGCTATTTTTTGTCTCTTTGTGCACACTCAACTATTAGTACAGTGCCTGACACGTAGTAAGTGTTTAATTCCAAGCTTGTTGACTTGACTTGCCCTGACTCCCAAGCTTGAAGGTAAGCTTTTTGAGGAGGACAGAACTATAGCTTAATCATCTTTATTCTTGGTGATGATGATGTTGATGGTTGTGCTGGTGGAGGTGTTTGTCATGTTCACATGTTACCATCACCCACATATTGAGTTGTGGTGGCTAAACCTCCATCACCTATATGGTGCAATAACACTGCTTATGGCAGTCACAAGATATATAGGCTTGTAAATTAGAACAAAAATAGATACAAGTTGGTATAACATTTGCTTTATAAAAATAACCTATTGAGATTAGGGAATGGCATTATAGGCCTTATAAGTGTCTAGAACATGGGTTGGCAATTAACTGGCATTCTAAATGGTGAGCAATGTCTTCCAATATAATGTTTGCACTGAGGCAACCCTATAATGGATTTATTAAATCACACAATGACAGGTTTTTGAGAGTTAGAGGGATCACAGTGACCATCTAGTCTGACTTACACAAAAAAAGGAGAGAGGTTAGATCAGAATGTCCTCTGGGACATAGAGGAAAGATTTAATTTTCCCTTTATATTTGCCTTACCTTCGTCATATTTATATACCACCCATCAAAACTCCCCATGGCTTATTTTTATTTCAGTTGTAATGCTTGGCCCTAACCCTATACTAAGAACATATTCCATACTTACTCTCCTAATATTATTAGAGAAATTTCTGACTTCAACATCTTTGTCAAACACTTCTAAATATACCAAAGATGTCAATTTTAAAAAGCACTGAAGCTACTTTAATTTCGGGGTGAAAAAATGTAGACTTTCAATATGGGATTATTTTATGTGCAAAGAACATGCTCTGTTATCCTTCCCCTGTTTATAGATAAAACATGCATGGATAAAAGCAGTATCATATTTCTCTTTTGAAAAAACTTACTACTTAAAGATGGAAGAAAAATCACTGTGACATTTGAATACACTTTGAAGTTCTTTCACAGCTTGAAACTTCACAACTTTCATTTCTTTTTCATCAACTATATTCATTACATTTCCATATAAAGAAAGCAGCAGGCTTCTTAAGTGCTCTCTCCCTTCCTCCTCTCCCCCCTGTCCCTTTCTCTCTTTCCCCCTTCTCTCTCTCTCTCTCTCTCTCTCTCTCTCTCTCCTCTCTCTCTCTCTCTCTCTCTCTCTCTCTCTCTCCATCTCTCTCTCTCTCTCCCTCTGTCCCTCACCCTCTTTTTCCCCTCCATGTCCTTCTCTTTCTCTTGCTCTGTCTCTCCTTCTTTCTGTCTCTCTCTCTCTCTCTCTCTCTCTCTCTCTCTCTCTCTCTCTCTCTCTCTGTGTCTCTGTCATTGTCTCTGTCTCTCTGTCTCTTGTGTCACCCCCGGATGCTATCTTCCCCTTGTCACTTTTTTTAATTAGATTTTTTTTTATTAATTCCCTCACCTTTGTGAAGTCTGACAATAACTTGATTGCTGTATTTATACAATTAAGGGAAAGGAAAATTTAAAGGGGGCACATCTTTTTGCCTTTCAAATCAGGAGACCTTAATGAGTTTTAGAGATGAACACTGTTGGAAAGTTCCCATCTTCTTTGGTGTCACACCTATCTATGTCCCCCAGACTGCTCCACCGATGTCCCAATGACAATGATTAGCTATACCCCCCACTGACTGCAGATGGAATGAAGCAGAGTGATAAGGCATGCGGCCTTTCTCTCCTTCCTCAGATCAGCCGAGTGAGAGTCCTTCTTCACAGGAAGCCCAAGTGTAAGCCGTTTAAACAAGCGTGCAGGAAATATTGGGGTAATTACCAAGCACATGAGGGGGTCTCCAGCGTTGAGAATGGATTCAAAAAATTCATTCAGCAGATTAATTGATCCTCTCCCTGAAGCTTGTCTCTGGAAACAATTCCTATGGAAATTCACAGCTGAAACTTGGGCAAGTGTATTATATAAAAGATATTTTCATTACGGCTGTGCATATTTACTAATGTTTGAAGCTCCTTTACTTCTTCCAGACAAGTACTGACTTCTCTTCTGATCATCCATGCTTAACAACCTTGCTTTCTAATAAAAGAATATTAAACCCACAAAGGAAAAACAACCTTCATTTTTTTTTTTTTTACATTTTACTTATTGGAAGCTTTTAAAAGATTTTTTATTATTGGAAATATCTCAGTTAAGCTGTGCCTTTCAGTTTCATTCTGCTATAACCAGCTTGATTGTCATTTGAATTTACATTTTATCTAGAACCAAACCTGTTGTGAATCCATCTGAGCAGGAAAGACAAGTCTTCAAGGAGTGGGCCTGGTTTCCCTCAGTCCCTAAAGGTCACTCAAGTGGAACATCAGTGATGTGACAGGTTTGTTTCTGGGGAATAGGGTATTGACCTCTGTCTTCTTTTCTAAGCAACTGGCAAATATTTGGCACTGATGGCCAGGGATGCAGAAATACTTATGTATCTGACCAGGTGCCGGGAAGGGGCAGAAGGCATGTGTGTCAAAAAGCAAATGCAGGTGTGTCTCCCAATTTTTGTTTAATATACAAGACAGAAAGTGTATGTGTACGTGTGCATGGGAGGAGAGGGTGTCCTTTTCTGGGATGATATTAAATTTATTGGTCAGAAAGAAATATGTAATTTGTAGTCTACATACACTTTTTCACGCAAACTCATTATCAACTTGAAAAAAAGAAAAGATAATCTATTTGATGGAAGATAATGTTTAGGTATAAAAGCACCCTATTCTCCTGTCTGTCAGGACACCCACATTCACTGACGACACTGAATCAACTGAAAATGTCAGTTGTCATTCCTTATAAATGCGGAGTACATCAGAGTTGATTCTCCCTCAGTTACTGGAATATTGTAGTAAGAAGTAGAGGAGGAACAAGGATATATTTGAGTTTTATCTGTTTTATTGGACCCCAGAGAGCAGGTGATGATCAATGAGAGAAAATTTCAAAGAAAACTGGGCTTCCAGCTTCCAGACTTCTTAAACATTAGAGTTGTCAGAAAGTGGAAAGGTCTGCCTTGTTGGTGCCGCAAAATTAGGAGCAATTAAGAGATGGTATGGAATAAAAAAGAAAAAAAATTGGCTCAACAAAAGAAAAAAACTTCCTACTAAAACTAGTCCAAAGTGGAATGGATTGCCTTTGCATGTTGAACTACCCAAAGTGGAGAGTTTTTGTTTTTCTTTCACTTTTTAATAAATTTTATTGATGATTTGTTTTTACATCCAATGATTTCTACAAATGTTTTCCTCTTCAAAACTGAACCTTGTTTTATAACAAAGAAAAATAGTTAAAAGACAAACAACAACAACAACAAATGCCTATCTAATAAAATTCTATGGATATAGTCCTGTCTCACAGGAGATGATGGGAAGAGGTATGTTTCCTAAAATCTTCCTAGATCATTTCAATTACTCAGGGATCAGCTTCTACTTAATATTCTTTCTTTCATTTAAATTTTGTGATCATTATATATATTGTTCTTTGGTTTCTATTTTTTTTTCACTCATCACTTAGTAAAAATCATCCCATGTTTCTCTAGATTTCTCAAATCCTTCATTTTTAACAATAATATTCCATTTTATTCACATTTTTATTCAATTATCACTCAAGAGGTGGACATTCACTTTATTCTGTATATTATACTCCTGTGTGTATAAATATATGCCTATACAGATATATAGAAATAAGTATGTGTGGGCAGGCTTATATGTGCATATATGTATATTAGATGTTATTAAAAGTGCTGCTATGAATGTGTTTAAAGATGTATGTATACATGTATGTGTATGTGAGTGCATACACACATAAAATCCTTTTATTTCCTTATTATATGTGCTCGATAATATGATTGCTATATCTGGAAGTATGAATGAACTTGTCAGCCATTTTTCTTGCATAATTCAAAATGGTATACAAAACAGCTGGATACCTTCACAGCTTTGCCAACAATGTATTACTGTGCTTGTCTTCTAATAATGATCCCAATATTGAATATTGTATGTTCCCTTTTAGTCATATTTCCCAATGTGGATAAGATGAAAACTCATCATTGTTTTATTTTAATTTATTTTATTATTAGTGATTTGGGGTATACTTTCCTGGGCATTTATAGTTTGTAATTTTTCTTTTTAAAATTAATTTTCATATCCTTGACCATCTATATCAACTGGGAAATGGCTCCTGGACTTACTTATCAATCCCATATATAAGTCCCACATGTCTTTGACATATAATTAAATTAAGGGTGCTTGACCCGACATTCCTTTTTTATTCTATCCTAATCGATTTTTTTTAAAAAATCTTTTAACTTTTGAACTAACAAAATGGTCTTTTTTATACTTTTTGTTCACCTCTATCCATAGGATTTGTTAATAGATTTCCCATTTCCTCTGAAAGGTACCTCCTTCAATTCCCTTTTACTTTTTTAATTATGTAAATTTTAAATTCTGGAAGTGGGTATTGTAGAGACTTTCAAACAGATCCAAGGTGACTACCATCAGGATTGTCTTAAGGTCTGATAGATGGGGGTGGTACCTAAGAGTTGTTTTAATTTTCATTTTGCTAATCAATAGTGATTTAGAGCATTTTTTTCCCATATGACTATAGATAGCTTTGAATAACTTGTCTGAAAGCTGCTTGTTCATATCCTTTCACCGTTTATCAGTTGGGGTATGGCTCCTATTTGATTTTATAAATTTGACTCAATTCCCTATATTTTGAGAAATGAGGCCTTTATCAGAGAAACTTGCTGTATTTTTTTTCATAATTATGAACCCAGCACATTCCCCTCCATCCTATTTTCTGCCTTTTTATACTACTCTTTCTCCATTCAACCTGTCTCTCCTCAAAAGTGTTTTGCTTCTGACTAACCCCCAATCTTCCCTTCCTTTTATCAGACCTGACCTCCTAATCTTACTCTCTTCATCTCCTACTTTCCGGTAAGGTAAGAGAAATTTCTATGCCCAACTGAGTGTGTATGTTATTCCCTCTTTTAGACAATCAGTGAGAGCAAGGTTCAAATGCTTCCTGCCATTTCCTCTATTTCCCCTTTCAATGTAAAAGTCATTTCACACCTTTTTTGTGTCATTCTGTTCCAATTCTATCTTTCCCTTTTCCCTTCTTCCAGTGCATTCATCTTTCTCATCTCTTAATTTTATTTTTGATATAATTATTCCATTATATTCAGCTCACAACAGTGTCCTCTGTCTATTTATAGTCCTAACTTCTTAATAAATAAGAAAGTTTTTAGGAGTTGCAAATATCATTTTCCTATGTACGAATATAAACAGTTTAACTATTGAGTCCCTTATGATTTTTCTTTCCTCTTTACCTTTTTATGCTTCTCTTGAGTCTTGTATTTGAATGTCAAATTTTAAATTCAGTTCTGGTCTTTTTGTCAGGAATTCTTGAAAATCTTCTATTTCTTTAGATATCCACATTTTCCCTTGAAAGATCATACCCATTTTTGGTGGGTAAGTGATTTTTGGTTGTAATCTTAGTTCCTTTGCCCTCTGGATATAATTTTCCAAGCCCTCTGAGTCTTTAATGTAGAAGCTGTTAAATCTTATGTTGTGCTGACTGTGGCTCCATGACATTGAGTTGTTTCTGGCTGCTTGAGATATTTTCTCCTTGACCTGGGAGATTTGGAATTTGGACATTTTCATTTCGGGATCTCTTTCAAGAGGTGATCAGTTGGCTTTTTTTTTTCAGTTTCAATTTTGTCCTCTGTTTCTAGGATATGATGAAAGTTTTCCTTGATAATTTCTTGAAAGATGATGTCTAGACTCTTTTTTGATCACTAGTTTGATTTAGTCTAGTCATTCTTAAATTCTCTCTCCTAGATGTATTTTTCAAGTCACTTGATTATCCAGTAAGATATTTCACATAGTGTTCTATTTTTTCATAGTTTTGATTCTGTTTTATTGTTTCTTGATGTTTTGTGTAGATTCCACTTGTCCCATTGTAATTTTTAAGGAAATATTTTCTTCAGTTAGTTTTTTTTTTTAACCTCCTTTCCATTTGGCCAATTTCACTTTTTAAGGAGTTCTTCTCCTTAAGTTAGAATTGAGTCGTGTGCCTCTTTTACCATTTAGTCTATTCTGTTTTTTAAGGTGTTATTTTCTTGGGACCTTTATTGTTCCTCCTTTACCAAGCCATTGCTTTTTTCATGATTTTCTTGCATCATCCTCATTTCTTTTGCCAATTTTTCTTCTCTTATTTGATTTTTACAATTCTTTTTTTTAAAGTCTCTTCCAGGAGTTATTTTTGAGTCTGAGACAAATTCATAATATTTTGAGGCTTCAGGTGCTCAATTTTGACTTTGTCATCTTCTTTTGAGTTTTTGTTTTAATCTTCCCTCACCACGGTAACTTTCTATGGTGAGATTGTTTCCTTTTTTTTTTCTTTGTTTTTGTTTTGTTTGCTCATTTTCCCCCTCCAGTTTATTTCTTTACTTTTAACTCTATGTTAAAGTTGGGCTCTCTTGCTTGGTGAAGAGGGCACTGTCCCAGGCTTCATTTTTTTTTTTTTAATTAATTAATTAATTTATTTTTGTGCAGCTATATTCAGAGCTAGTTGGGGGGTCTATCAGTTTTCAGTTCTTCCAAGGTGTGATCTAAGGATAGTTGTGTTTATTACTCTCCTGTTGTGTTCTCTGGTCTGTGAGTGACCACAGGCACTCTTTTCCACCCTGAAACTGTGACCAGGATCCCCACTGCCCTGCTGTGGCAAGCTGTGATTGCTAGTGTTCCTCCTGTCCCTGGGACTGTGACCAGGAATGGGACCCAGATCCGCCTATGGCAATGCAACAGAGTCCTTTACTTAGTGCCAGCAAAGAGACTCCCTTAATCTCCTTCTGACTAGTTGTATGACATCTTACTATCTGTGGGCTGAGAGCTCGGGAAGCCACAGATGCCAGGTTTAATCACCCCCAAGTCCTGCTTTTGGTGCAATGTGAGATGACTGTGCTCCACTCTCACCCTGACACAACAGACCTTCTGCTCACCTTCAACATTGTCTTGGGCTGGAAAATTGTTTCACTCTGTCATTTTGTGGGTTCTCCCACTCCAGAATTCATTTTGAAGTGTTATTTAAAGTTATTTTGAGGGGAATTTGGGAGAACTCAGGCAAACCCCTGCCTTTTCTCTGCCATCTTGACTCTGCCTTTTACCCTAATTTTTCAAATAATGAAACTGAGGTTGAAAGAGATTAGTTGAGTTGTTTAAAGTCATACAGAAACTTAGTGTCTGAGGAAAAAATCGAACTCCAGTATTCCCGACTCTAATCCATCACTCTCTACACTGTGCCAACTAGCTGCCACCTGTGATGAGTATGTGATTATCCATTTGGTAGCTGATGAGATGACTGGCACTCTTGCATTGGTAATCTTTTGTCTGAACCACATTTCTGGGCCAATACACATCAGATTCTTTGGCTGGCTCCTCTCAAGTTCAACTAGCACATACTAACCTGGTGCGGTGGTCCTCTTCCAAAGCAGAAATTTTCATTGAGCCTTAACTGTCCTTCTGCCTAGTGCCTATTCAGCTTCCCATGGAACCTGAGTTCCTCCCCATCCGCTCAGCCATTGGTGCCACTGAGACAGGTGAGGGAATCCTAAACATAACTTCAAATGGCATCACATCAAAGAGGTCATTTGGGGTGCTGCCACTGCTAGTGGATTTAGGAGAGCCACCAGCTCTTTGTCAGGCTTTTCCAAGTTCTGGGTATTGATATAGAAGAGATCATCAAATGGTTATCTACCTGGTCCAAGTGGTGGCAGCTATTTCCTGATATCAAGGTAACCCCAGCCAGCTGTCCTGGGGCAAAGTATTTCCTAAGTGCTTGGTGGTCTTGAATTCAGGACTTCTTAAATTTTTTGTTTTACTTGCAACCTCTCCAGTGATTCTTAAACTGTGGGTCACAACCGCATGGGGTCTAGATGTTGTATGAGGTGAGGAACCCCTGGAGCAGCTTCATTATTTTTTGGTAGATGTATTTATTTTTATTTCATTTATTTATTTATTTTTAGTTTTCACATTCACTTCTTTAAGATTTTGAGTTCTAATTCCCCCCCTTCCTCTTCCCCTCTGACTAAGATGCCATGTAATCTAATGTAGGCTGTACATGTGCAATCATATTAAACATATTTGCACATTAATCACATTGTGAAAGAAGGATCAAAACAAAAGTGAAAAACCACACACAAAAAAAAGGAAAATAGTATGCTTCAATCTGCATTCAGCCTTCCAAGCCAGCCATGTGGTAATTGGGACTAAGGGTAGGGCAGCGTCAGTGGATTCCTGAAGTATCCTTTGAAGGGTAGCTCAGTGGCCTAGTCAATGCTACTGATCACATCCTCTGTGCTGGTCCCTCTAAACATTCCAGAACATTATGGAGTCTTTGCCTGACAGTCAACAAGCAATTTATTTCCCCAATGTCCAAGTAGGTCCTTACCCAATATAAATAAGATTGATTATGTGAGGTTATCATCAGTGAACTGTTTGTAGTCAGCAGCTATGAAGCTGAGGCTGTTGATAGAAATAGTCAGGGTCATGGGCATGCCATGACATATTAAGTTATTCCTCTCTAGGATGGAGTTGAATGAGCTGTCCCTTCCATATAGCCATCTTGGGTCCACACACCAGACTGATGACTTTTAGGTCATCTGTGTATGAATATGGAAATTCTGTGGCCACATTAAATGGTGTATCTCCACACTATCCATGTACCAAACCAACCAGGAAACACTAGTCCCCCTTACTTTGTGGCCAATCTTGAGTTGGCTTGTTCATAAACTTTCTTCATCAGTCTACTCCTCACTCCACCCCCACTTTCATTGGCTCCTTTCTACCCAAGTGTTGTGTAGTTTATTCATGTCCAGGGAATTCATGGCCCAGCTCAGTTCTTGAGGAACAGGCCTTGTGGAATGACCATGTCAGGTTGTATAATGGTCTCACTCTTTGGTTTCTTTCAGTAGGCACTTAAACTTTCTCCCCTGAAAATTTGAACCCAAGTTCTCTGACAACAAATCTGGGACTCTTTCCTCTCCTTCTCTGCTTGGTCATTCATATAAAGCTCCATTTCTCATTTCTATTCAATAAACATCTAGGTGGCAAAGTGAGTAGGGTGCTGAGGCAGGAGTCAGGAGGAGTTCAAACACAGCCTCAGATCCTTACTAGCCCTATGATCTTGGGAAAGTCACTTAACCTTTGTTTGCCTCAGTTTCCTCATCTGTAAAATCAGCCTAATAATAACACCTACCTCCCAGAGTTATTTTATAGTTCAAGTGAAACAATAATTGTAAAATACTTAGCACACTGATTGACATACAGTAAGTGTTATAAAGATGTTAGCTTTTTGTTACTATTACATATTAATACCTACTGGCACACTAGATCTGGCACTATGTTGAGCACGGGAAGCACAGTTAAGAAAATAAAAGCCAGTCCTTGCCCTCACAGAGCCTACAATCCCCAAAATGTTTCCCAAACTAAGCACTTGGGACAAAGGCATATGATGAATATAATAGAGTCAAAGAAATCTTATAGGGCGGGTTCTTGGTGCCAGTAAGTGATACAAAGCAAAACCATGAAAAAAACTGTTAAGTTCCTGATCGCAGACTCCTAGGAGAAGCAAAGCACATGTATTTTCTGTTGTTCTCATCAGCTCATTTTCCAGGATTTCTTTTGAAATCTATCATAGCATCTGAAGTGTTGCCTCCACTGGGATTCACACCACTTATTCAATCTATTTATACCAAATTAATTAAGTGATAATCCCAAAGTATCAGAGCACATATGAAGTAATAAATGTCTCTTCTACTCACACACACATTGAGACCACATGTTGAGGAGTGACAGAATGGAAAGCTGGTTTATAGGCTAATGATACACTCTCCTGTCTAGGGAATATTATTATTAAGCAATCTGTTTTCATTATTTTAAAAGCATTTGCTCTTTTCTTTGGATAAGCATTTTGTTGTTGCTCTTGTTTACTGATGATGTTTTGAAAGTAGATTCAAGACTTGAGTATGGGCATGAGTGAAATGTCAGCTTGAATGAGAGATTGAATGTTCTAGTTCATTGTCTTCAGTCATGTTCCTTGTCAAGTTCAATGCAATTTAACTATTTTAGTGGGCAAATACAATCCTAGAAAGGAAATGTAAATGTAAAACAAAAATGTTTTCATAAATGTAAAACAAACAATTACATAGTATTTTAAAAATCTTAAGCCAGTATGCATGTTAATGAAATGATATACTAGTTAACAAGTATTAAATATAAAAGTACACTACAAACTGGTCAAATCACATGCCTATTCATTACTCAAACCAGTAAATTGTCAACTCTATCAGTAATTTTACTGTTTACACTGTTCTATTTTTTGGTTGTTTTTACATATAACATTTATTTTCAGATTCATGTATTCCTTCCCTACTCAGCAAACTATCCCTTGTAACAGAATAAAAAAGAAAGAGAAAAAAAAATCAGTACAGTATATGCAAGATCCCAAACTCAAATTGTCAATTTCAATATAATTTAACTATTTTGGTAGGCAAAAAAAAAATCCTAGAAAGGAAATGTAAATGTAAAACATAAATGTTTACATACATGTAAAACAAAAAAATATAGTATTTTAAAAATCTTAAACCAATATGTGTCTTGTTAATGAAATGATATAGAAGTTAACAACTGATAAATATAAAAGTACACTATAAATTGGTGAAATCACATTCCTATTTATTACTCAAAACAGTCAATTGTCAAGTGTATTAATACTTTTGTTTACCCTTTTCTATTGTTTTGATATAACATTCATTTTAAGATTCATGCACTTCTTCCCTACTCAGTAAACTATTGTTTTTCAAAAACAAACAAAAAATCTTGTTACAGAATAGAAAAGGAAGAGAAAAAAATCAGTACAGTATATACAAGAACCCAAACTCATAGTCCACCATCTTTACAATGAGGATATGCCTTTTCGCAACTCTCTCTATGGGCCTAGTTTCGATGGGAATTTTTAAAGATTAATAAATGGTTGTTCAGCAGTTCTATCCTTGGTATTTTAACATATCAAACTGAATCCACTTTGTGATCAATCAATAAATATATATTAAACACCAACTATGTGCACACACATGCACACACACACACATCAAATCTATTTTAGGGAATAACCAATTAGTAGTTAAAAACAAAAGAAAATGTAAATGTCTTATCACTAACCAGCATTTTTGAGACAAGGTAAAGAGTAATTGTGGGAAGTCTATCTCCTTATAGATTTAGGGTGTCAGCTTTACACCAAATGAAACCTGTTTGAATACCAACTATTTAATGAGGCCCACAAACATCGAATACAACCAGAATTAAATTTATATTTTTAAATGAGGCGTCTGGATGAAATTCACTAGTTCCTGGCCCATATAACTGCATCACTAGGTACGTAAAGAATTGGTTTATGGGATTGCTAAACCATTGGCATTTGAAAGACAGTAGTGCTGGAAAGAGGACTAATGTCCCAATTAAACAAAAAGAGGGAAAAGAGATAAGAATGGCAATTTTAAGCTAGAAGCCGGGAAACTTGATTACAATTCCTTGGAAAAATCTAGAATATTATTGAAATGGAGAACTGGCCAATGGTGCCTATCTGTATGAGTGTGAGCAAAGTGCTCAGGTCATACAATACCTAGGTGGATTTGGAGACTTCACAGGCATTCTGTAATTTGTTCTAATCCGCTAATTACATGATGAACAGAAGCCTTCTTCATGGCCTACAGAGAGAGAAATGGTCTGCAGTCAAAAGCTACCAGTTGGCCTGAGTCAGTTTCTTTTTTGGAGTGACCTTTTCCTGTCTGGAATGTTCAAATGAGGGGTACCTCAGAGAAGCACATAAAGTCAGACAAAACAAGGAAAAATCCCTAAAAATGATACTTGAACATCCAAAGACAAGTCTCTAGAGGCATTATTTCATTAAGAATTAGTGGCAGAATAATCTTAATCCTACTCTTTACTGGGCATATCAGAGTAATATTGTAAATATAGTTTACCTAGACTTTACAAAAGTATTTGATTAAATATCTTGTGCAAGTGTTGTGGAAAATATAGAGACATATGGGTCAAATGATAGCATGATTAATAATATCTAACATTTATATAGCACTTACTAAGTGCTAGGTACTTTGCTAAGAACTTTACAACTATTTCATTTGATATTCACAAAATCTCTTGGAGGCAGATGCTATTATTATCCTCATTTTACAGATAAGTAAACTGAGGCAATCACAGGTTAAGTTACTTGCACACAATACTAGGAATTCTTACCCCACTATCTCCTTTCACTATCGTCTCACATGAAGATATTGGTCATTCCCCCCTTGGACTCCATTGACCCTGGGGAAAGAGTGTGGCTGATGACTTTGCACAGCTCTGCCTCACTTAAATCCAAGTCTGGTCCCTCCTCATGAATTCTTGACCCCATGCCCTACTATCTTCTCTAGGAGATTACCACTTCTGTCATCTTCATCCTCTCTCTAAACTTCAATCTCTTCCTATCTGCTAGATAGTTTCCTACTACCTAGTAACATAGCCAGCCCCAGTACTCTATACTAGGTAATTCTACTTCTCCTCTCTCTCTCCTCTAAACCCCTTGTAATATATTTCCAGCCTCATAATTCACTTGAAAATGCTGCCTCCATTTAATGGGTATGTAAATGTAAAGCCTATGTCAGATTGTGTGCCATCTTGGGGACGGTGGGGGGGAGGAAAAGGGAGAAAAATTTTCAACTCAAAAGCATATGGAAAAAACCCCATTAAACAAACAAACAAACAAATAAATAAATAAATGAAAAACAATCCAAAAAAGGAAAAAAGAAAATGCTGCCTCCAAAGTGACTAGCGTTCTCTTCGTTGTCAATTCTCAATTGACTTTTCTTCATTATGCTCAACCTATTTGTGGCATTTGAGGAAGTCAATCACCATCTCCTTTTGGATTCTCTTTCCTTTCTAAGTTTTCTCTCTTGGCTCCATGCCTAAATCTCTGGACTTTACCACCTTTGCATCACCACTCTAGAGATACCTTAACTCCTATAATACCCTTTCTCAATGGTAAATTCCTACCTGAGACCATCTTAATAAATGTTCTATCTATATGCATCTCTTGTTCTCCTCCTAAATGTCTGGCCACTCTTTCTTAGTGTCCTTTGCTGGATTTCATTCAAGTTACTAATCCTGAGTGTCCCACTCAAATTGAATTTGGACCCTCTTCTTTATCCCTCTATATTATCTCACTTAGTGATCTCATCATCTCTCATGGGTTCAATTATCATCTCTGTGCAGATCATTCCCAAATCTATATATTTATCACTATTGTCTCTTCTGAGTTCTAGTTCCACATCACCACCTACCTTTTGAACATCTCAATATGTTAAAAACAGAACTAATCATATTACTTTTGAAACCCTTTCCCCTTCCCAACTTTCCAGTTCCTGTCAAGAGTTCACATCTTCATGATCAACTTTGATTTTTAACATGCACTCTCTTTAAAGATTCAATATATTGTCCAATCTTGTCATTTATACCCTTACCACATATCTTTCTATCCACTTGTGTAGTCACTACTCTTGAGAGAAGCCTCATTACTTTAGTGATCATATCATCACTTTACTAAAACAAAACAAACACAAAACAAAACAAAATTCCAGGACTGTTTGACTTTTAAATTCCTTCCCAACCTGCCCTTTTCCTACATTTCCAGTCTTTTTGCACTTCCACTCCCCTCCACATATTCTGTGATCTTGCTAGCCTGGCCTTCTTCTTGTTCCTTACACATGCCATTTCCTCTCCCAACTCCATGATTTTTCATTGGCTGTCCTCCATATTGGAATGTTCTCCTTCATCTCTGTCTCCCAGCATCACTGACTTCATCTCAATTTCCACTGGCTATCAGGTCTTTCCTAGTCCCTTTACTATTACTGCCCCTTCTCCCTTTGAGATTATCCTCCACTGACCTTCTACATATCTTATGTGGTTACCATAGTTAGCAATAATAGTATTTTTATGTTTTCAAAATGTTTTAGACATATTGTCTCATCCTCACAACAACCCTAAATGGTTGGTGCTTATTATTATCCCCATTTTACAGATGTGGAAACTGAAATGGAATTTAAGTTAATTCCTAGGGTCACACACAGTTAGCTAGTAAGAATATGAAACCAGATATGAACTTAAATCTTTCTGACTCCAGGTCCAGTTCAATTCACTACCACGTATGTCAGCTCACTGAAAACAGTGAACGTGTTTTTCTCTTTATTTGTATATCTGATGCTTGTATTCCCAGCGTCTGTCACATAGTAGGCCCTTAATAAATGTTAATTTAATGACAGCTCTGTTGAATTTGAGTTGGTTAAATAAATTGATGTGAATATAGTCATTAATAATTCCAAATTAACTGGGAAGGAGGTCTTCAGAGAATGACCCATGATCCTCATCCTCTGCTGGTTAACATTTTTATTAATGATTTGAATAAAAGCACAGATGGCATCCATATACAATTTTCAGCTGTCACAAAGCTTGGTGGCATATAGCTAACACATAAAATGCCAGAATTATAGATTTGGAGAGTTGCAAGAGTCCTCTGTGTCCCTTTATCTCAATTCACACAAAAAATATACGAACCCCCACTATATTATACTAGTCAAGTGGTTTTCTATCTTTTTTTGTTGAAGAGTATCATGAAAAAAAAGAATCCATCACGTCTGAATTGAAGCCACCAATTCTACTTTTTAAAATTTTATTAATTTATTTTGATTTATCAACAATCACTTCCACATGCTTTTGAGTTGAAAATTTTTCTCCCCCTTCCCCCCCCACCCTCCCCAAGATGGCACACAATCTGATATAGGCTTTACATTTACACTCCCATTAAACATATTTTCACATTAGTGAAGTTGTAAGTAAAAATTAAAACCAACAGGAGGAACCATCAGAAAGATGAAACGAAACTCAACAGAAGGTAGAAATAAGTGAGAGCTATTTGACTTCCATAGTTCTTTCTTTGGATGTGGACAGCATTTTCCATCCCGAGGCCTCTGGAGATGTCTTAGGTCCTCATAATGCTGAGAAGGGTTCAGTTTAACATTCTTAGTCATTGCATAACGTTTCTGTTATTATATACAAAGTCCTCTTGGTTCTGCTCACTTCACTCAGCATCAGACCATATAAGTCTTTCCACATTTTTCTGAAGTCAGCTTGTTCATCATTTCAAATAGTACAATAGTATTCCATCACATTCATATACCACAACTTGCTCAGCCATTCCCAAGTTGATGGCCATCCTCTCAATTTCCAATTTTTTGCCACACAAAAAGAGCTGCTATGAATATTTTTGTACATGTGGGTCCTTTTCCCATTTGTTAGATCTCTTTGGGATATAGCCCTATAAGTGCTATTGCTGGGTCAAAGGGTAGGCACATTTTTGTAGCCCTTTGGACATAGTTCCAAATTGTTCTCCAACATGTTTGGATCATTTCATAACTCCACCAACAATGTATTAGTGTTCCAATTTTCCCACATCTTCTCCAACACTTATCATTGTCCTGTTTTGTCATGTTGGCCAATCTGATAGGTGTGATGTGGTACCTCAGAGTTGTTTTGATTTGCATTTCTCTAATCAATAATGATTTAGACTATAGATGGCTTTAATTTCTTCATCTCAGAACTGTCTGTTCATATCCTTTGACCATTTATCAATTGGGGAATGGCTTGTGTTCTTATAAATTTGTCTTAATTTCTATATGTTTTAGAAATGAGGCCTTTATCAGAGAGATTGGTTGTAAAAATTCTTTCCCAATTTTCTACCTTCCTTCTAATCTTAGTTGCATTGGCTTTGTTTGTGCAAAAACTTTTCAACTTAATGTAATCACAATTCTCCATTTTGCTTTTCATAATGTTCTCTATCTCCTGTTTGGTCATGAATTCTTGTTCTTCATAGATCTGATAGGTAAACTATTCCTTGTTCTCCCAGTTTACTTATGGTATCAGCCTTTATATCTAAGTCCTGAACCCATTTTGACTTTATTTTGGTATATGGTGTGAGATTTGGGTCTACCAATTCTACTTTTGGATAGCTCTAAGTGTTAGGATCTCTCCCTACCCCCACCCCATCCCACCCCCCAACAGTCAGGATCCAAAAAGATCATGACAGGGCAAAAGCATGGGGATTAATCTAATAAGCTGTTTTTCAATAGGGATAAACCTCATATCTTATGCTTGGGTTCAAGGAATCATCTTCACAAGTTTAAGATAGAGAAGGCATGGTCAGATAGCACACTAAAAAAGTCTGGGAAGTTTATGCACTGCAAAATGAATATAAATAAACATTGTTATGTAGGAGGCAAAAAAGTTAACATGATCATGGACTACGTTGAGAAGGATAGTTTCCTGGTATTGAAGAGCTCATTGTTTTGCTATACTCTGCCTTGGTGACACTATATCTGCCCCCCCCATGTCTTAGAAAAGCCATGTATAAGCTGAAAGGCTTTTAGATGAGGGGCAACAGAATGCTACAAGAGGGTGGGTTGAAAGAGATGGAAATGTTTAACCTTGAGAAAAAGAAGGTTCATGGGGAATACACGTTCAAATATTGGAGAAGTTGTCTAGAAGAGGGATTAGAATTGTCTTCCACGTGGTAGAACAAGGAAAACTAGGAGGTCCAGGCATATGGAAGTTCCAAAGGCATGACGTAAGGGAGGGTTATCTGTCACTGGAAATCTTCAAGAAGAACATGTTTAATCAATTAGCAGGTGTGTTACAATGAGCATTCTTTTTATGGGTTTGGGTAATTGTATTTACCCATAATTAAAAATGGTCTTTTCCAACTCTGAAAATTTAAGGATCCTATAATTCTTTAATGCATTCTAAGAAATAGTTATTAAGCTCCTACTGTATCCAAGGCATTCACTGTGCTAGTACTGAGTATATAATGATAAATTATTCCATAGTGAAATAATCTTATTGTTTGTTTGGGAAGTATGATATATATCTTTATCTATATCTTTATATACACACACATATATATTTATACATACATAGTGTATACGTGCACATATATATGTATGGATATCTATATATCTATATGTGTGTGTGTGTGTGTATATATATATGTATATAATGCAGATAAGTAAATGGAAGATAAGTTGAAAGAGAAAGAGAGAAACAAGTGGTGAGGAGGGATGGTTTCCCATACGAGATGGTACCTAAGTCAACTCTTGAAGGATGTTTCAAGTTTAGAAGTAAGGTAGAGCAGTGGCACCAAGACACAGATCCTGGTGATAAAGTATTGAATTTGGGGATCAACTACTAGTCAAGTTTGGTAGTAATAATGAACAAGAGGAATATGAAAATAAAATTTGGAAAGATAGTTTGTGAATGGCATTAAATTTCAATAAGAAAGTTTTCCATTTTATAATGGACATAGTAGGACACCACTAAAGGTTTTTGAACAAAGTATAGAAGATGAATTAGATGATGGAAGAGACTGAGAATTGAGTATGAGTATGACTGTTGCAACAATACAGTTGAGTGGTGGAAAGAGGTTAGGTATGTGAATGGAAAGAAGGGGATGGGCTTCAGGGAAGTTGTGGAGGTGGATATGTGAGTGTCTAGGTGAATAGTTAAGCATGAAGAGTGTAAACCTAATTCCTAGAATGATGGTGGTGACACAGGACTAGAATTAAAAAAAAAAAAGATCAGGGATCCACACAAACACATGTGTGAGGGACTTTGTCATAAAAAGCATGATCTAGCAAAGGAGACTTAGAAATAATAGATAGAAAGTAGAAAAAAAATACAGAGTACTGAAATACAAGCATTATGAGGAGAGAACAGCCAGGAGAACAGGATGGTCAAGAGTATCAAAAACTTCAAGAAAGCTTTAAGGAGGTGTAAGAATAGTCTATTGGATATAGTGTTTAAGGGATCAGTGGTAAACTTGGGGAGAACAAGGATATTTGAGTAGTGGGGTCACAAGCCAGCTTGCAAGGGGGTGAAGCATGATTGGTGAAGAATAGGAGAAAATGTATATTAATGTTTCTTTTACAAGATATATGACCATAAAAGGGAGGAGATATTTAGTATATCTTGGAAAAAAAGGCAAGGATGAGTGAAAAGCTGGTTATGCCTTCAGGCAGGCAAAACAGAGGCAGTATATAGAGAATGAAGATGAGAAAGGGAAGAGATGATTAAAGTAGAAAGTTCCTGCAGGAGACCAGGGTGGGATGGGATCTGGGGACAAGCTGAGAGTTTGGCTTTGACAGAGAAAAATTGCAGCCTTAGAAACTCTTTAAGTGATGTGTCATTCATGCATATATTAACATCATAGAAAATTTGATTAAGGAGGAAACAAAAGATTTTATTTTTTATTTTGTATTTTATTTTCCCCACTTACATATAAAAAAAACCATTTTAACACTCATTTTAAAAAATTTGAGTTCCAAATTCTCTTTCTTCTTCCCTCCACCCCCATTGAGAAGGCAAGCAATTCGATATAGGTTATACATGTGTAGTCATGCCAAACATATCCATAATAGTCATGTGAAAGAAAACACAGACAAAAAAATCTCAAGAAAAAATAAAAAAAAATATGTTTTAATCTGTGTTCAGACACCATCAGTTCTTTCTCTTGAGTCCTTCAGAGTTGTCTTAGATTGTTGTAATGCTGAGAATAGCTAAGTCATTCACAGCTGATCATCTTACAATATTGCTTTACTTTGTACACAGTACATTTCACTTTGCATCAGCCCACGCAACAAATTTTTTCTTCCCATGTAGGCGAATACCTTTGATTATTTCATTTATTTAATAGAAGCATTCTCAATGGCTAAAGGTGTTGAGGTAAAACAGTATTTTAAGTACTTAACTGAGGCAGAAGCTATTGATTTATTGTTATCTCCCACCCTTACAATATATTTAGAAATAATTTTTGAAGAACACATGCATGTTTTAGTATCTTTATCCATGTCATTTTTATTGATTTTAGATTTTAAATTCTGACAAGGTAGAAGCTTGTTAAACAATACACCTTATAAAACATTACAGTTAGTTGGTTGTCAAATATTTTTGAGGACAACAATGATGTCTGAAAGAATTGTAATGGATATGTGAGTTCTTTATAGGACATCGATTTTTTGAGAATGTGGAATTTCTTTAAGATCACACTTAGAAATATATTCCTTTTTGACATTATAATCCTGCACACTATAAATGAAAATATTCTAGAGATTGAAACGTATAAAGTCTAGTGGACAATCAATGTAGAAAATCATGGCATATAGATACGAATCAATTCATTTTTATCTTTCTCTTTCTGGGATTTATTTGTTCAGAGACTTCATTTTTAGTTTTCCTCTATTGCTAAATGAAGATACTTCTGTGAATCTGTGATCTCTTTGATTTGAGTGCACTTGGAGTTTTCCATATTTTATCATTAAAAATCATTCATTATATGATTGTCCCACAATACTTCCCACTCATTTTCTAGCCTGATGTATTTTACACCACTTCCCACACATAAGTCATTGTGGCACCTTCCCACAATCCCACTGAGGCACTTAGGTGATAGAGTGGATAGAGAGCTGGGTCTGAAGTCTGGAATACCTGAGTTCAAATCAAGACTCAGACACTTACTAGCTGTGAAACCTTGGACAAGTTACTTAACCTCTGTTTGCCTCAGTTTCATCAACTGTAAAATAGGGATGATAGCACCTAACTTCTAGAGTTGTTGTGATGTTCAAATGAGATAATAGTTGTAAAGCACTTAGCACAGTTCCTGACACGTAGTAAGCACTATATAAAAGCTAGCTGTTACTATTAGTATTAATGATATTTTGTATACATAAGTATATGTATACATACAGGTGTTTGTGTGCATCTCTATATAACACATATATCTATATGTGATAGAAACATGTCATATATAGATCAAGGAGATAATATTTGTATGTGTACATGTACATGTGTGTATGTATGTGTATACATATAAACACACACATATATATATGTATAATTGTTTATGGTCTAAGTCTTCCATTTTACATCTAAAAACACTGGGAATACATATTTTAAAAAGTAAAACAGTCCATATTCTCAAGAAGCTCACATTTTTATAGGGGGATATTACATATATAAGTTTCAACTGCAAGTCAGATGGAAAAGACCCATGGCCTAGGTTCATTGGCAAGGTGGATGGTGATGAATCTTCTTTTGAAGATTTCCGCTGATAAAACCACATCCAGTTGAACCATTTGATGGTGCCAGGGACTTTGGTGATGTGAATTAACTTTAGTAACTATGGCTGCTAAGGGGGCAGAGACTGCACCACATATGAAGACAGTTGTCAGGTCAAATCTCCATATATTTCCATGAATTTAGAAAGGTCCTATTGTTTCCCCCTGGTCAATTGATGAGAGGGGTAAACTAGAAAGCGGGCCATAGTCTGGGGCAGCTGCTGATACTGCTCAAGCTCTTTGGCTTATTCACTCCATGATGTCAGCTGGTTTGCAGGTGATATTAGTGGCATCAGTGACGGCAGCACCCTTCTCCCTGAGAGTTGCTTCCCTGCATGATGACAACAAGGGTGTGCTAGAACCAGGGTTTAGTTGTTGTGGTGTAGTTGTTTTTAATTGTGTCCAACTCTTTGTGACCCCTTTTCAAGGTTTTCTTGGCAAAGATACTGGAGCAATTTGCCATTTCATTTTCTTCTCCAGGTCATTTTACAGATGAGGAAACTGAGGCAAACATGGGTAAATAGCTTGCTAAGGGTCAAGCAGCTAGTAAGTGTCTGAGGCCAGATTTGTACTAAGGTGTTCCTGACTCCAGGCTCAGTGCTTTATCCACTGCACCATCTAGTTACCCTAGGGAAGGAGGAACGGTGATGTCCCCAGAGCTTTCCAGCACATAGTTCTGGGCTACACCCACTGGGTTCTGAAGGGAGGTATTTTCTTTTGAAGGAGATTGCAGTAATATGATTGTCTTGGCTTATCCACCCTGTCTCATCCTTGGGATGCCTCACTGCTTGAAGGAAAGTCTTAATGGTAGCATTTTGCTCTCCAGACACCTTAAAAATAGCAATCAGACAATAAACACAGTAAGATCTAGTGTTCTTTCAACATTTCAAATACGACTGAAAATATATTATGTTAAAGAATCATGCCTGTTTCCTTTTTATACCTTCAGAAAAGATGTCCTTAATGCATATTTAGAATGTTCTCATAAACAATTTATGGGAATGGGAGAGTATATTCATAGGTTGGTGGTGATAGGAATCTTGGTAGCTGTGTTAATTGACACCTGTTTTCCAGGCTATATTATATGTAACTGACTAGATTGCTGATATAGCTGCACCATCATCCATATATTCTGGACAGACACCACACACGTATACACACACACACACACACACACACACACACACACTCACAATTGAAAGGAGGAGAAGAACAGGCAGTATTGATTTGGGGAAATTGCAAAGTGCTTTTAATAATCTGAAGCTTGTCCCTGAAATAAAGTGACACTTTTTCAAAATCATTTTCTTCCAGTGATTTCACATTGCTAAAAATATCCAGGAAAAAAACACATACACTCAAAAAAATTAAAGTAGTAAGTCACCTGAAGGGCAATGGAGAAGAATATGTTGGCCTTGATTCGACCACACATTATGAAGAAACAATTTAAAAATGGAAGAGAGTAGAGTCTGAAAAAAAATGGGTCTGTGTGTGGGCTTGACTTCAATTCCTGACAAAGTTCTGCGATTTTATAGGAATGATCAGTAAGCATTGAGAAAAAGAATTGATAATTACAAAGAATAAAATATATGAAATGTATGACTTTGTGAAGAAGAGGTTATGGCAGAACTACCTTATTTCCATTTTTGGCAAGGTATATCGGGAATTTTTTTAAAAACATGATTTACCTAGATCTTGGCAAAACATTTGGCAATGTTTCTAATACTATTCTTAAAGGGCAAGATGGCAAGATCTTATATATAGGTGGATTGAGAACTGAACACATGTCCTGACCCAAAGAATCATCCATCATTAATGATTCAAAGTCACCTTGGATGGAAGGTTATTGAGGTGCACCCCAGTATCTGTGTTTGAATTTGTGCTATTTAACACTTTAATCAATTATTTGGATAGGGGAATTGGTGACATGATTATTATATATACAGATGACACAAAGCTGGGAAGGAGAGTTAATACTTAGAACAATGCAATCAAGATTCAAAAAGATTTTGACAAGCAAGGGAACACTGAGCTGAATTGAATGAAGTCAAATTTCATAAGGATATCGATAAAATCTTACAATTGGTGTAAAAAAATCAACTCTATAAATCTAAGATAGGAGAATTGTATAACTTCACATGTGCAAAATGAGGGAAGAAAGTTTGGATAATGTTCATCTGAAAACTGGGGACTTTAAAGGACTACATACTACTACATAAGAGTCAAAGGTGTAACGGCAGCCAAGAAAGTAAATTAAATCTTAGACTTCATTAAGAATGGCAGAGTATTGAGAAATAAAGTTACAATACTTTTGCCTTCTTCCTGATAAGACTGCATCTGCTATAGGTGTTTTCAGTTTTAAGTGAAATATTTTAGGAAAAAAAACCTAATAAGATGGACAGTATCCAGTGGATGGCCAAGAATTAAAGCAATCTGAAAGTAGAATGCACTGATAGAAGAGGCTGAGGACAGTTTTTAGGAAAAGTCTTTTAAGAAAAGACCACACATTGGGTTGTGATGTAGGTTGTATTAGATGTCCACTGAGCTCTCTTTGACAACAAAGATTTTACAGTTCTCTGACCTAGTAAATTGGGTAGGAAAAGCAACATAAAGGATACAATAAGAATGGTGACAACAGGAAAATTTTGTCAATCAACAGGACACAAGCACTTATGAAATGCTTGCTGGCATTTTGCTAAGCACTGGGTATTCACAGAAAGCAAAAATAGTCTTGTCTTCAAAAAACTCAGTTTCTAATGAGGGAGACAACATGTAAATAACTAAGTAGACATAAGATGTATACATAATAGATGCAGGGTCACCTCAAAAGGAGACGGCACTAACAGTTGGTGGGACCACAAAAGGCCTTTTAAGAAAGTGACACTTAAATTAAGTCCTGAAGGAAGACAGGAAATGGAGGTGAAAAAGGAGAATAGTCCAGCAATGGAAGGCATACAGTGCAAAGACACTGGGCAAGAAATATATTGTAAGTTTTTAATTTTCAAAGAGGACCAATGACATCACAGGGTGATGTCTTGAATTGCATGTGAATTAGATGTGTGAGGCAGAGTTGCACAAAGTCATCAGCCTCACTCTCTCTTCTAGAGTCATTGGTACAGTGGCAAAACAAGTGAGGAAGACTTGGCCCAGGATTCAGTGGATTACCTTGGCATCTTTGATGCCTAAGCAAGCTGTAAGTGCTCCACGGTACTTGCTTCAGCCACTTGAACAAATTGTTCTCATCTGACTATTTCACCCAGGAAAATCTTCACATGCTTGGGAACATCCACCCCCAAAACTTACTGACAGATGTGAGGCCTGTTGGTTACCCTCCATCTGGTTTATCCTGTCTGCCCAGATGATTTACTGGGGCATGGCTGCTGCTGTGACATCTTGGAATCACAGGTGAGAGTTGGGTGAAGGTGGACACCAAATGTGGATGAGCAGCCTTGGGTGGGACTTGGCAAGCCCTCACACCAGAGGTGCTAGTCCTCCCTGAGGACCCTACACACATGTATAAGTAGCAAGCAGGCTTTGTAGTTGTGTATGTGGAGAGGAATACAGTGTAAGAAGACTGGAATGGAAGAAAAAAGGTCTAGGTTATGAAGAGTTCTGAAAGCCAAACAGAGGAGATTGTATTTGATCTTGGAGTTAATAGGGAGCCATTGGAATTTTATCTCTCCACTTACCTATTTATCATCCATCCATCCATCCATCTATCTATCTATCTATCTATCTATCTATCTATCTATCTATCTATCTATCTATCAATCATCTTCCTTTTGTCTGTCTATGTGCCTGTTCGTTTGGGGGCTGAAAATGACAAAGTTACACCCATCCTTTAGGATAATCAAGTTGGCAGCTGAGAGGTGGACTTTGGCCCACTTATGTAGTATGAAGAAATTCATGCCAATGGACAACCTATGTATTTTATTTGGTATGCATGCAACATTAGAAGAAATATAGAGGAGGGCCTCAATCCTCTTGGGTTGACCCATTGTGGAGCATTTTCAGGGAAAAATGGGCAAAGATTTCACCTGATGAGAGGATGAGGAGTGGTTAACTTACAATCTGGACTTTCGAATAGAGTACTCATAGTAGTGAGATCACACTTCCACTGAAGAATCAGTCTATTAGTCTAGGTTTTATAATTAGTATCATAAGGGTAGGGCTAAAGCAATAGCCTTTTAACCATGTCTTGGTGGGAAGTTTGTGTTGAAAACACTGAAGTTTTTTAAATATCTCTTAGCATGATCTCCCTAAGTACATACCCATGCAGATACACACACACACACACACACACACACACACACACACGCACACACACACCCCACCTACATCTACATCTGCCTGTGAGCTCAGCTCACTATCCCCCTGCCATGCCTGTACTACACTTTGTTCTTGGAGTGCTAATTTCATAGAAGGGTGGTCACTAGGGAATGAGCTTCTGTGTGTTTTGACAGAGTTGTTTCTAAGCTACAAACCTAAAATATGGTTCCAGGCCATATGTAAATTCTTTCCAGTTCAAAAAGTACTGTCAGCATATGGACACTTCTAGTATAGCCTTCAAGGCCCCAGTCTCATCTCTATTAAGATGAGCCAGCAGTGCATGACTTGAGTGAGAAGTCCTGACAAAATTATATTGAGCAGGAAAAACCTAGTGTTATAACACATATCTAAAAAAATGTTTTCCTATTCCTTGATTTTGGGGAAAAAAATTGAATTAGTGTATATATGTGTGTGTATATATAAATATATACCCAATGTTATAACTCACATGTGGGAAAAAAAAAGTATTCCTATTTCTTGGTTCTGGGGAAAAAAAAGAAAACTGAAGTAATGCATATGTTTGCATAAACATATAAACACATATATATGGACAGAGTAGTATATCCATACATACATAAATGTGCATACATATACATATACATACTTACATACACACTATTTAAAGCTTATATGTTCTGAATAAATGAGGAAAATATATTCAGGGACTGAAACCTAAAAAATCATCTTGGTTGGGAGCATTTGGCATCTGGTTTACTTTAGTTATATGAAGGATTAATATCTATAGAAAAAGAGATTGCTGATAAAATTCATTTTAACACTGTAAACTGACATGCTCAACTTACAAAGTAGAAGATATGTTAATAAGAATTTTAGAAAGAAAACAATTGTTTTAGAATGAATTTGCTAATTGCAAAGAAAACAATCCTTAAGTAACACAATAATTTATTTTCCATGTCAGAACAATGTTTTTTAATTAATTAGTTTTAGTTTTCAACATTACTTCCACAAGATTTTGAGTTCCAAATTTTCTCCCCATCTTGTCCCTACCCCCACCCCAAGATGGCATGCATTCTGAATACCCCTTTTCCTAATGTGCCCTCCCTTCTATCTCTCTCCTGCTTCTTTTATCCCCTTCCCCTTCAACTTTCCTGTAGGGCAGGATAGATTTCTATACCCCATTTCCTGTATATCTTATTTCCCAGTTGCATGTGAAAACAGTTTTTTAGCACTTGTTTTTAAAACTTTGGGTTCCAAATTTTCTCTCTTCCTCCCTCCCCACCCACCCTCACTGAGACGGCAAGCAACTCGATACAGGTTATACATGTGTAGTCATGCAAAACACTTCCATAGTAGTCATGTTGTGAAAAACTAAGTCAGAACAAAATTTTTGATTGTTATATGTTGCTTGCCATTGGCATCATCTTTAACATTATGGGATAACCATAAAGAGACTCATTGTGTGTAAAATTTGTTCTGAGGTCACCAACTGGAGATTGCAACAAAAAGTCGTGTCATCTATAATCCTTTTTTGCTTGTTACACTTCTCTTTTGGGCTTTCTTTTAAAGTCAGATCTCTCACTTCCTCCTTTTCTCCATTAAATTAAGAAAATGAATTAATTTTTAAAAAAACACAAATATACAATTAATGTAATGCTTATAACATTTTTACTATATCATTAACATTTTTTTTAACCACTTTGCATGGTTAACTTTTGTATCATTCATATCTACTCTTTGAAACCTTAACACAACACATTAAGAGAAGAAAGGAAGAAAGCTATTTTTATTCCATTCCAACTTAATAATTTATCAATATCTTTGCTATAAGAAAATAATGAATGTCAAAGACCACAAAATTGTGTGTATATATAATATATACATATATGTTTATAAATAGTAGTCTACTTCTACTACTAAAAATTCTCCGTCAAGCTCAACAGTATTATTCCTAGCATATCATTATTGAAATCTTGTTATTCTTCCATGCCTGGTCACAGTCTCTCTTCTAATCTCCATTATATAGAAGAGGAAATAGTGATTTTGTCATTGGGCAGGATGCCTAAAATTTTAGCCTGTCCCTCAATTATTATTAAATATTCCCTGAACACTTTGATGTTAGTGAATTTGAGACCATTTCCTTGAACTATGATTATCTTATAAACAGAAATATCTTTCATTTAAAAAGCCCACACATTTAAAAAGGAAAATAATTAGATTTAAAAATTATAAAGTTTAAAGCATGCTAAATGACGTCTTTACAATTTTGATGTGTCTACAGAAAGTAAGAACTGCGTTACTTTATATTTTGAAGTAGCTGTTCCAATGGGTTTCAGATATTAAAAGATAGCTCCAACAAATACCTCATAATTTTGCAAATATGTCATACTTTTGCAGATATTGAAGATTCTGGCTCACAACTAAAGTATCCAGAAAGAACAAATTATGTCAGGATAATTTTCTTTCATGACTGTGATAAGCCGTGGTGATTAGAGTAAGGAAGGAAGATTAAAATTCTATGACTTTTGATTCTGTCTGTGAGACATGCTCATAAGTTTTCTCAGGCTACCCAAAATCTACTTAGTAAATTGCCACTTGCAGCAAACAGAATGCTAAAATATATCTTAAGCAGACTGACATAACGAATATATCTATAAAAGATACTACCTTTCTAATAAAATAATTCCAGAGCTTCTCACCTAGGGTTTGGCATGGGGGTGGGGAAGAAGGAATTGGAATTTCTCAGCAAGGTAAAAATATAGTCTGTTTGATTTTGCTTTTAAATTGGGTTGATTGGGAAATAAATACACACCCCCTGAAGAATTACAAGGTTTAAAAGTTATTATCTATTGAAGACATAACCAAGTTAGGTTGATTGAGGCTTGGTTCTGAGATTCAAATTTAGATAAAAATGAAAGAGATTGCAGGGCTTTAACAAAAGCAGAAAAAAAAATGGATGTAACAGCAAGAATAATTAGTTGAAACACTTAGCTACCAGACAGTTTACTTCCTCATTTTCTCTCTGTTCTCCAGGAAATATTTTCCCCAGGCTAACCTTGTCTCCCCTGCCTCAATCACATCTTCCCCAAATCTCTCCCAACAGTGGCCCTGAGGAGTCCCAGTACCTCTACCCATGGGGAAAATGTCTCAGCGGAAGCACTAGTTTCATTCTATTTCCCTGGGTACAGATTTGGTGTCCCTGGAGACAGGAGTAAACAAAAAATTCTAGCTAATACTCTAAAAATATTTAATAAAAGTACTCAATAAATAATGAAAATATTAGTTCTTTACCAGGATAAGACATGTGTTATTTTAAATATCCATTTTGTGTATCAGTCAACGAACAAGAATTCATTAGCACCTGATATGTGCCAGGAACTATACTAGGAACCTGGGATACAATTACAAAAATAAAATAATCTCTGCCTTCAAGGAATTTACATTCTATGTGTTGGAAACGACATATAAACAAACTCTATTCGGAGCCTCTTGTCTATTCTGCACACTCTCTCTCCTGGCAGCCTTATCAAGACACACACAGATACACACATGTGTATATGTATATACATTATACCTGTGCACACATATATACATGCATATAGATATATATGTATATATTTATGAATATACATATATATGCATATAATACACATACATACACATATACACACAATTAAGTGGTATAGTGGATAGAGCCCTAGGCCTAGAGTCAGGAAGACTCATCTTCCTGAGTTCAAGTCTGGCCTCAGGCACTTAGCAGCTGTATGACCCTGGACAAGTCACTTAACCCTATTTCCCTCAATTTCTTCATCTGCAAAATGAGCTGGAGAAGGAATTAGCAAACTACTTTAGTATCTTTGCCAAGAAGACCCCAAATGGGGTCACGAAGAGCCAGATGTGACTAAATGGCCAAACAACATTAATCAACCATCCATCAATTTATCCCCCCCAACATATATATATATATATATATATATATATATATATATATATACACACACATACATACAAGCACAAACTATATGTATGTACAACAACATTCATCATCCATTTATCTCTCTCATATGTGTATGTGTATGTGTGTGTGCATATATGTATGTATGTATGCATATAGTGGCCAGGTGCAAAATTGTTCATCACTTCCCTGTCAGGAGGTGGATAAGGTGCTTCGTCATAGGTCCTCTGGAGACAAGACTAGCTATCCCATCAACCAGAGTTCAAAGTTGTTTTTCTTTGCAATCTTGGTATCCTTGTGCAAATTATTCAGGTTATATTCATTTAATTCTTCACCAGTTCATACTTCCTAGTGCTGTCTCAAATTATTGCTTTCATCATTTCTGTGGCCCAGTAATATCCCATTATGGCCATATGTCGTAATCTGTTTAGGCATTTTCCAATAGTTTGAGAGACATGCTATGGCACCACCTTAATTTTATGCTTGTATTTCCCCACTTTTACACACTTCAGGGTCAAAAAGATTGTTTCACTTGAAACTATATTGTTCCCCATGATTTCTTTCCTCTTCACCTCATTTCCCTATCTTCACTTTCCCCTTATTGCTTTGTCTATTTCTTCCCCACACTCTTTGTATATGTGTATGTTTGAATGCAAACTTCCTTTTTCCATTTCAAAAAGCTATGGTTTATCTGAAGCCCGCTCCCCTGTCACTTCTTCCAAATTTCTATGCTCTTTTTCTTATGAACCATAACATGAGAAATACCAAGTTCTAACCCATTTTTACATTCTCCTTTATTTTGGCTCTTCCAACTCTCAGAACAAAACCAATGTATCCTGAGACCCTCACCTAATTTCTGTGTTTTTTTCCCCCTAAACTCTCATATTATTCATTTAAGTTATTAATGTCTACTTTCCCCCCTGAAGGATTATACTCAGTTTTGCTGAGTAGGTGATTTTTAGCTGTAATCCAATCTCCTTTGCCCTATGGAATATTATATTCCAATTGTTTCTTCTCTTCTATTAGAATGTTAGCACTACATCATCATCATATGTTCTCACAATTCTTCAAATTCCTTATTTTTTCTAGATTCCTGTGTTTGCACTTCAAAGTTCCTACTCAACTCTAGTTTTTTAAACAGAAATACTTGAAAGTCCTTTATTCCATTAAATATATATTTCCCTCCCCCCACAGGATTATACTGAAGTTATTCTTTTTAAAATTTATTTTATATTAATTTATTTGTTTTTAGTTTTCAACATTCACTTCCATAAGATTTTGAGTTCCAAATTTTCTTCCAATCTCATCCCTTCCCCCACTCCAAGATGACATTCCTTCTGAATACCCCTTCCCCTAATCTGCCCTCCCTTCTATATCTCCTCCCCCCCTTCTCTTATCACCTTCCCCTTCAATTTTCCTGTAGGGCAGAATAGATTTCTATACCCCATTTCCTGTACAGCTCATTTCCCAGTTGCAGATGCAAACAATTTTTTAAATATTTGTTTTTAAAACTTTGGGTTCCAAATTTTCTCCCTTCCTCCCTCCCTACCTACCCTCATTGAGAAGGCAAGCAACTCAATACAGGTTATGCATGTGTAGTCAGGAAAAACACTTCCATAGTAGTCATGTTGTGAAAAAACTAAGTATATTTTGCTTAATCCTATACTGCCCCCCATTTATTCTAGTCTCTCTTTTGACCCTGTCCCTCCTTAAAAGTGTTTGCTTCTGATTACCCCCTTCCCCAATCTGCCCTCCCCTCTATCATCCTCCTGCTCTCTTGCCCCCTTCCCCACTATTTTCCTGTAGGGTAAACTAGATTTCCAACCCAATTAAATGTGGATGTTATTCCCTCATTAGGCCAAATCTGATGATAATATGATTCACTCATTCCCTCTCACCTTCCCCCTTTTCCCCTCCACTGTAAAAGCCTTTTCTTGTCTGTTTTATGTGAGATAGTTTACCAAACTCTACATCTCCCTTTCTCCTCCTCCCAGTATAGTCCTCTCTCACCCCTTAATTTTATTCTCCAGATATCACCCCTTCATCTTCAACTCACCCTGTGTCCTCTATCTATGTATCTATGTATCTATGTATCTATGTATCTATGTATCTATCTATCTATCTATCTATCTATCTATCTATCTATCTACATACATATAATTTGTTCCCTCCAACTACCCTGATACTGAAAACAGGTCTCATAAGTTACAAATATCATCTTTCCATACAGGAATGTAAACAGTTCAACCTTAATAAGTCTCTTATGATTTCTCTTTCCTGTTTACCTCTTCATGTTTCACTTGAGTCTTGCATTTGAAAGTTAATTTTTTTATTCAGCTCTGGTCTTTTCATCCAGAATGCTTGAAAGTCCTCTATTTCACTGAATATACACTTTCCCCTTGAAGGATTATACTCAGTTTTGCTGAATAGGTGATTTTTGGTTGTAATTCTATCTCCTCTGAAATATGGAATGTTATATTCCAAGCCCTGTGTTCCCTTAATGGAGAAGCTGCTAAATCTTGTGTTATCCTGATTGTGCTTCCACAATACTTGACTTGTTTCTTTCTGGATGCTTGCAATATTTTCTCCTTGATGTGGGAACTCTGGAATTTGGCTACAATATTCCTAGAAGTTTCCTTTGGGGATCTCTTTCTGCAGGAGATCAGTGGATTCTTTCAATTTCTATTTTGCCCTCTGGTTCTAAAATATCAGGGCATTTTCCTTGATAATTCCTTGAAAGATGATGTCTAGGTTCTTTTTTTTTGATCATGACTTTCAGATAGTCCAATAATTTTTGAATTCTCTCTCCTGGATCTATTTTCCATGTCAGTTGTTTTTCCAATGAGATATTTCACATTGTTTTCTCTTTTTTCATTCTCTTGGTTTTGTTTTACATTGTCTTGATTTCTCATAAAGTCACTAGCTTTCAATTGCTTCATGCTCATTTTTAAGGAAGTATTTTCTTCAGTAATCTTTTGGACTTCCTCTTCCATTTGGCCAATTTTGCTTTTTAGGGCATTCTTCTCCTCACTGGCTTTTTGGACCTCTTTTGCCATTTGGGTTAGGCTATTTTCTAAGGTATTACTTTCCTCAGTATTTTTTGGGTCTCCTTTAGCAAGCTGTTGACTTGTTTTTCATGATTTTCTTGCATCACTCTTATTTCTCTTACCAGTTTTTCCTCTGCTTCTCTTACTCACTTTTCAAAATCCTTTTTGAGCTCTTCCATGGCCTGGGACTGATTCATATTTTTCTTGGAGGCTTTGGATGTAGGAGCTTTGACTTTATTGTCTTCTGGTTGTATGTTTTGATCTTCTTTGTCACAAGGGAAAGATTCCATGGTCTAACTTTTTTTTGTGAGGTTTGCTCATGATCCCAGCCAGTTACTTGAGCTCTAAACTCTGTTAAGGTAGGGGTCTGCTTCCAATGTGGAGAATGTACTGTCCCAAGCTTCAAGGGCTTTGTGCAGCTGCTTTCAGAGATACTTCTAGGGACCTATAAATTTTCAGTTCTTCCAAGGTGGTGTGATCAAGGGAAAGGTGTTTACTCCTTTCCTGGTCTGTGCTCTGGTCTATGAATGACCACAAGTACACTTTTCTGCCTTGGAACTGTGATGAGGATTTTCTCTCTACCACCACTACAAGCTCCACCACACCATCACTCCTCCATGCTTTGGGATAGGCACTCAGAACTGTGATCCAGATCCAAGCATGGACAAAGCAAGAGAATCCTGCCTCAGCACCTGCAAAGGGATCCTGCAGTCCCCCTCGGACCAGCACTAGATTTCCCCTTAGTCTGTGTGCCAGAAGCTCTGGAAGCATCCGCCGCTCTGCAGCCAAGCATTGGGACTGTGACTGGGATTGAGTTTCTCTCTTACTTCAGTCACAGACTTTTCCTGCTGACCTTCTAAGTTGTCTTTGGTGTTCATGGGTTGAGAAGTCTGGAAACTGCCACAGATGCCCATGATTCAGTTCTCTGAGGGCTGCTCCAAGTTCACTGAGGCCTGTTTTGCCTATGTGCCCACACTGAACTGTATTCCTCTTCCCGCCCAGCACGGGAATCATCCAGGTTGTCTTGGGCTGGAAATTTATTTTCCTCTGACTTTTTTGTGGGTTCTGCTGCTTTAGAATTTATTTGTTTGTTTGTTTTTTGCTAGGCAATGGGGTTAAGTGACTTGCCCAGGGTCACACAGCTAGTGAGTGTCTGAGGCTGGATTTGAACTCAGGTCCTCCTGACTCCAAGGCCATAGAATTTGTTTAGAGCCATTTTTTACTGGTATTTGAAGGGGTTTGGGGGAGAGTTTAAGCCACTGCTGTTACTCTGCCATCTTGGCTCCGCCCCTCATAATAGGCTTTCTTTGAAAAAATAAACTGAAGTTATTCTTGATTGTAACTTCTATATCTTTCTTTTTTGGAATGTTGTATTCCAAGATCTCATCTAGTTTATGTTAGAAGCTGCCAGTCTATTTATGACATGACTATATTTCCTTTGTGTTTGAACTGCTTGTTTATGTAGGTTGAAATACTTTTCGTTTGATGTGAAAGCTCTTCATTTCGACCATTTGGATGTCCCTTTTTGTCATTTCTTTCAGGAGGTGAATGGAGGATTTTTTTTTCTATCTTCATGCTGTTTTATATTTCTAATAGCTTTGGAAATTTTTCATTTATGATTTCTTGTAATAATATTGACATTTTTTCATTGAGTTCAGTGATTATTAATTCTCTCTTCTTGGTCTGTTCTCCATGTACCTAATCTTCTATGTTTTTTTTTTCAGTTGTTGAATTTGTTTTAATGTTTCTTGCTGTTTCATGGTATTGCTTTCTGTCCATACTACTCTCATTTTCAGGAAGCTTGTTGCTTGAAAAAAAAATTGCCATTTTCTCTTCCCTTCCATGGTATTTATTCTCTTATTCTTTCCTGCAGAGATTTTGATAAATTTAGTTTTTGTCTCATTTCATTTTAATGTAGTTTTTGTGGAAAGCACACTTTTTTTTCTTTGAGTACTTGCAGTTATAAAACTACTCAATATTTTGGGGGGAATTTCTAAATCTATGATAATTTTTGTTGGTAGTTAGTGTTTGCTTTGCTCGTCTCTCTAGCTTTAATTACTGAACTGGAGTTTTGTGATAGACCCAGACTCTTTCCCTTGCTTCACTTTTGGCTAGAGCCAGCCTGTACTTGATCATGTTCTACAACATTTAGTTTCCCCTGTTCTTATCTAGGGTTAGTCCCTGGAATGCATCTTTTTGTTTCAGAGTAATGTATCTTTAGGGCCCTTTCTGACATCTCCCGAGAGTGTTAGTGAACTCAGAAGTGCTGGGCCTATTGTGATCCTTGGGCTGTGTCCTCTAGCATTGTACTGGTCACTGCTTATTGACATCCCCCAGGACTTCTGATGTCCCAACTCTAGGTCTTTCTGACCACTCTGGGGCTGCTTTGAGCAAGCCCTCCTCTTTTGCTGCCTTACCACAGAGTTTGAAGGATGTATGTGACTCTGACCAGTCTGTAGGCATTCTGGGAAACTCCTTTCCTCTGCAGGACTTTGTTGGTAGCCTTTTTTCCCCTTTGCCCTAAGGCTTCTGGCTGACCTCAATATAGTTCTAACATGGACAAAGTTTCTCATTAATTTTCTTGGTTATTATTCAGTCTGTTGTAAACTTTAGGGTCTTACTAAAATAGAAATCCAAGATCCTGGCAAGCTGCTTCTTATTCAGGTAGCAGCCATCTTGGCCCGAAGTCAACTCATTACCTTTCCCTCAAAAAATGACACCTCTTCCAAATTGCCCAGTTTTTATCAAAAGTGCTTCATTTTTTCCAATCTCCCAGGCTCATAATTTCAGCACTGTGTTGGATTCCTTACTCTCCTCACCCCATATATTCAGTCAGTTGTCACATCTTTTCATTTTTACCTATATTAAAATCTCTTCCATCAAACCTTCCTCTCTATTCCTATAGCCAACAACTTTAGTTCTGGCCCTTATCACCTCTCACTTGTATTTTTGCAATGACTTTCTAGTAGGTCTCTCTGCCTTGTCTGTCCCCAAGCCAGTCCATCTTAAACACTGCCGTCATCAGATTTTCCTTTAATGTAGATCTTACCAAGTTACTCATCTACTCAATTGACTCCAGTGGCTATCTGTTGCTTCTAAGATACAATATAAATTCCTATGATTAACTTTCAAGGCCCTTCACATCTTGGTCTCACTCCCTATTGCTAGTCTCATTGTCTATTAGTCTGCTTCCTGCACTTTGAAATCCATCCAAACTTGTCTTTTCTGTTTCTCACATACGATACTCATTTCCAACCTCTGTGCCTTTGCATGTTATTCCCCATCCATGGAATGCAATCTTTGTTCACCCTCACCTCACAGATTCCCTGTCTTCTTTAAAACACAGTTCAAGCATCACTTTATGAAGTATCTCGTGATCTACCCAAGTGCTGGGACTTTCGTTATAAATTACCTTCTATTTATCTCTTTTGACTTATTTCTATTTCTCTCTCCATGTACTCACTATATATTTCTCATTCATTCCCTCCTTGCTCGTTAGAATGTAAATTGCTTTAGAGTAGAAAATAGTTAATTCTTTGCATTTGTCTCTTTGCCATCTAGTACAATTTCTGGAGATGTTAAATGGCATGGCATGTGTGAGAAACAGTAAGTAGGCCATTTTGGCTGGATCTCAAAGGATTCATCGATGTATTGAGTTAGGGATATGATGAGTCTGGAAAGGCAGTCTGGAGACAGACTTTACATGACAAAAAGAATAATTTTTATTTGATCATAGAGGCAGGAGGGAGTCACTGGAGTTTTTTAAGCAGAAGTAACACAGTCAGACCTGTACTTTAGGAGTACAGTTTTGGCAGCTGTGCAGAGGTTTAAATTTACTGTTCTTAGTTGTATCACATAAAATCTTTTTAGGACCATTAACTTTGAAAACTGTTATCAATAATGAAGATGCTTTCTATTATAAATAAAAAAATATTAGCTTACAGGCAAATAGGGTGACA
>NW_027556402.1:36993792-37233792 GCF_003287225.1 Phascolarctos cinereus
AACTAATTACCTTTCTTTCTAAACCTAAATTCCTCGATACTCCCTTATTTCTAGTGAGGGCATGGCCTTCCTTTTGGCGAGGGCACCTTCTTTCTTTTAGTCACCTCTCTTCACAAATTCAGTATTGTCTCTAGCTATCCCTTCTCTTTCACAAACTATAAATTCAGTTTACAATTCTCATGAATAGTATCACTGCACTATCTTGCCAATCTCTATCTCTGTACCCCTTTCCCCTTCATAATATTCTTAAATACATGTCATTCTCATACTCAAAAGGTCTATAATGAATCTCTATGGCTTCTAGTGTAAAGTATAACCACCTCAGATTGTCCTTAAAAGTATTTTCCAATTTGGCTCCCAGATAGTTTTCCTGACTCATTTCACATTAATCCCTTCATGATTTCTACATTCCAATTGGATGTTCCAACTCCATCTTAGTGGCTTGGCCCAGTGCACTCTCTTTGCAGTCCATTCTTATCTATGTATCTTAAAATCACTAGCTTCCTTCAAGGCTCAGCCTAGAAGCCAAGTAGCTGCTTAAGAAATGTTTGTTGAATTGAATTGATATTTTTTAATATAAAAAAATGAAAAACAAATAACAAGCAAACAAAAACTAATTCAACATTAGTTCTTTTGCATAAGATTAGGAAGATGATAGTTGCACTGTATCAGAAGAGAGCTATAATACTGTTTTCTGACTGTTACATTCTAGGAGTGTCTACAATAGGGCATCTAGGGACTTCAAGGGAGTGAATGAAATTGACTAAGGAAAAAGTTATGAAAAAGAGTAGATAAGAGTCAAGGAGAAATGTTCAAGCTCCTGAAGAAGAGAACATCTTTTTCATTTTTTTCTTCATATTTCCCCCCCCAACTCAGTACCCAGTGCAATACACTGCACATAGTAAGCACATTAGAATTAATTTAAATATAATGTTATTTGAGGCTCATAAGATCATGATTACTAAACATAATTTAATCATTTCAATAATTCATTTAGCACTCTGTCCCTCATATTACTATAGCATACTTCCAATTAACCTACTTGGATATACTGTATCCTCCCTGTAGAATGCAAGCTCCTTGAGGGTAAGGACTCTTTTACATTTTTTTTTTCTTTGTGCCCCTAACATCTAGTGTAATACTTGGCTTGATGAATTGAACTAAATAAACAGTTCTACAAGAGAATTATGCTAAGTGTGGGATATAAATATGAAAAACATAGACTCTACCCTCAAGTAGGATAACCTGTGGAGTTACGGAGATAATACATTCTCCTACTTTTGGGGGGGAATGGATCTCTGATTTCATTGGTATAGGAACCTTCTCTACCAGCACAGATCAATGCTAGCTCTTTGACTTGCAATATTGGAGCACTCTTTGAGTGACTGAGAAATCAAGTGACTTATGTAGGTTCACACCATCTGTACATGTTCAAAGGCTAGACTTGAATTCAGGTATTCCTAACCTGGGTTTCTGACTCTATCCAGCATACCATATAGTCTTTTAAGACATCCATAGTGGCAGGTAGGTGGCACAGTGGATAGAGCACCAGCCCTGAAGTCAGGAGGACCTGAGTTCAAATCCTGCTTCAGACCAAACACTTGACACTTACCAACTGTGTGACCCTGGTCAAGTCACTTAACCCCAATTACCTAAAAGTAAAAAAAAAGACATCCATACACCACAATTTATTTAATCATAAATATACTAAAACCGCTTATAATTGATGGACTCTATTAAATTGTCATTTCCTAAGCAACCATAGGAGCTATTTTCCAAGATCTAAAGGGAGAAAATAGGTCTTGGTGAGAGAGATATGAAGGTGGACTTTGAAAAGCATGCATAGCCACAATTCAATTCCAAGCCTGCAGAAAAGGTTTTAGTCAGTTCTTCTAATTAGTATCAGTGTCAGGGTCATCTGCATGTCATTAGTCACCTAGTATGAGAGATTTTCCTTTGCAACATAAGGATTTTATTTCCAAATATATACTAGAGATATCCCCTCCTACTCTAGCTTTTTACTCTTATTAAAGTTTAAAGGGATTCTATATAAAAAACAGATGCAGTAAGAGACTACTGTCAGATCATAAATAAGACAACCAGAAAAGCCAATGTTCTTTTTGATAATGCTTTCCTAAGGTATGTGTTGATTGCCAAAGCTGAGCAAGTAATCACACTATGAGCAAACAATTTCAAGATAAACCCCCCCAAAAGGAACTTAATTTCTAAGTTGGTCTTTTCAAAAACAGGTCAATCACCACTTCATTATATGAAAACTATAACCTATTGGTGGGTGAGAAGGGAGAAAGACAGAGACACAGAAAGAGATAGAGACTCAGAGACAGAAACAGACAGAGACTGAAAAAGAGACAGAGAGGCAGAGAGAGCAGAGGAGATAATAGAAGAGAAGAGGAGGAGAAAAGAGGTTGTTTCCATTTAATACCTCCATTACTCTCTCGATTAGGCAAAGTGCCTTAATAATCTCATCTCACAATAAAATGTTTGTCTATTATATATTATAGACATTCCATAGTAAATTAAAATTATTACCTCTATTAAGCCCTGGAAAGCTCACATAAATTGTTTTTTAAATTACCATAGAATTTCAAATAGCCAGGAGCAACAAAAGATGAGTTTGGTTAAATTATAACTGGAGACTATATTTAAAAAAAAATACTAAGTAAAATGTTCATCCTATTTTATTTTTTGATCAAGGCTAATGCTGCTGTTCTCAAATAAGCACCCATTAGGAAATTGATGTGAGATATCAAAACTGAACATTTTAAGATTGATCATTTAATTACTTGAATGAAAGCAGCATTGCAAACTATACAAGTATTCCTTTTGTTCATGTGAATTATTGTTCTTTGATTACTAATAAAAGAATGATGTGTTCAATGTGTAGTTTCTAGAATTTTTATTTAAAACAGTTACATAATCAGATTAATATGCTCATTTGTGGAAAATACGGTTTTTGTCCCCTATAATATAATGATGGTATTACTAAAATTTTACCTAATTTTAAACTCAACTTCTAATATATAAATTGACTTACATAAAAACTTTGGGTTAATAAATATTGACTTGTAAGTGCTGTTGAAATAACATAAAAGTCTCCAGAAATGGCAGTTAGAGGACTATTAATATTATTATCATTATTTTTCCTCTTTTCTCCCTCCCTGCCTATCCCCTTTCTTCCCTTTTCCTCCCTTCCCTTTCCCTTTTCTCCCTCTCTTCTTCTCATTCACTTTTATTGCATAACACAGTGTCCCAGGTACTGAAAAACAGTTAGAGTTCTTCTAAAATATTCAGCATGTAAAAATTATAATAAGCCTAATCAAATTAACATTGCAAAAGAAAGAATCATTTGCTGAATTTCAAAAGTCTCTCATAGTAAATAGCCTAAAGAATTATCTCTTTCAGACCCTCAGAATTAAACAATACATCTTAGTGGCCTGAAAAGTAATCTTCTTTCCTTTACAAGCATCTGATCAAATAATTTTATTACTAAACAGAGTGTTTAAAAAAAACATGCCTGGGTAGCTTCTGAGGCCTGGATAGAAAACATCCATGGACTATAAAGGATTGTCCTGGCTTTAGATTAAACATACCTGGATTCAAATGCTGTATCTAATGTTTCTACCTGGGTTATTCTTGACAAACCTCTTACTTGACCACTCTTGGGCCTTAATATGTTCATTTGCAAAACAAGGAAGGTGGATTGACTAATGGGGTTCTGGAGTGTCAAGTTGCATATCTAAGATCTTAAGATTCTACACAGGCTGTATCCTCCCCACCCGCACATACACACATGCACCCAATGCTCTGGAGTTGTTCTGAGGTCCTAGAAATCTTCCCCAGAATTTTGGAAATTGCCCAGAAGGGAAAGAAGCAAAAGGATTGAAGGAAGAAAAGTCCTGATGTCCAGCAGAGATAACAACAATAATGAAAGAGGAGAAAACATAAAGTTCCTTCTCATGGAATTTACAAAAATTCAGCTTGTTCAGTGTTCCCTAGGAAATCATTAATTAGTAATTTGCTATGGTTTTGTAGTAGAGAAGAAACAATTTACTATTAGTTCCCTGGTGCTCTTAAGGAGTTAATTTTCATCACATGAATGAGCACTTTATTCCCAAATAGTATCTTAAATAATATCGCTGACCAAGGAAACAGGTGCACTTCAGGGAAATACTGAACCACTTGGAAAGAACATTAGGCTGTATTAAATAATTTCTGCGCTCACTCATGTGCTGTAAATTAGCTCAATGTATTCTTTCAGCTTGTCAGATAAACAGCTCAATATAGAGAAAAATATAAATCTATATTACAACTTTAATAACTAAAATCAAGCAGTCCACTAACAACATGGGTTGACCACCTATTGTCTGGAACATAGGGGACTCCCAGGAAGGGTAAGTAGCTTCAACATTAGAACAGCACAAATGCAAAAGCATACCAGGACTGCGGTGTTTCTTGCCATTGATAGTGAGCCTTCTCTCCCTAGCTGAATTAAATCAACCTGTGAACATAGATAATGGTGGACAGTCTTTTCACTAGAAAAATAGCTTCAAAGGAGAGTATTCATTTGGTCAAGTGTTCTTTTTTTCAAATGATTAATTCTCTATAATCAATTACCAAATTTTAAAATAACAATTGAGTACTTGCATTTTTTTTCCTTTTTTTTTTTTTGTATTTTTTGACATGGCTAAATGGTCCAGTGGGCAGAATATAGGTGGTAAAGCCTGGAAGACTTGAGTTACAACCCTGCTTATCAGCTGGGTGACTCAGATCAAGTCAATCTCTCTCAGCCTCATTTTTCCTCATGTGCAAAATGGGGATAATAATGGTGTCTTTTTCACAGGGTTGTTGTAAGGATCATATAAGACAATATTTGTAAATGCTTTCGAAACCTTAAAGGTGCTATATAACATTAGTTATTATTGCTATTATTATTGCTTTTGAAGGGACAGACATTTCTGGGAAAGAAGGGATGTTATGTCTATTAAAGTTTAAGCTCATATCCACATGCTGTTTGCTGGTTGCATCAATATACACTCTGTCACAGAGTTAACTTTAAATAGAATATATTGCTTTAATACCATGATTCTACCCTTGGAGTCTTTTATGATTGCAATCCTATGATTCTAGACTAGAATGCAATGATTTTGTCCTTAAAGTTTGTTATATAGAAAGCTTTAATTGGAAGGGGAAAAGAGTTTAATGAATTTGGGAGGATCATCATATATGCATGCATATACACATGTGTGAATGTACATGCATAACATAAACATGTTATTAATGTACATGCATACACAACATGTGTTTAAGTAAGTATCTATGTATTGTACATGTATAGTATGTGCTTGCATGTGTATAGTGTCCTAAAAATTTTAGTGCAATTTTGTACTATGAAAGCTTAAAAATACTCTAAGATTTTCGGGGCACCATGTATGTGCAAGGGAGGGAGGTTACACAGAGAAATGTTATTTTCTCATAAAGGAAAATGTGTTAGGTCTATAACTAGAAGGAATATGAACCACAGTCTCAAAAAAAAAATCTTAAGTGGAGTTCTATAAATTTCACTTATTTTTTTCTGAAAATGAATAAATATCACTGGTAAATATATTTTGTGGGGGAAAAATGCAATTTCCTTCGGCCAAGTGAAGATACGTCTGATTCAAATATTAGTAATGTTCTGCAATACCCACAGGAAGTAGTTGACTTTGTAAGTGAAAATTCCATTCATTTTACAGGCTAAATCAACCCAACAAATCAAGCTTGACTAAACATTTTCAGGTAGGTAGAGTCAGGTTTCTGAATACCATCTAGACTATCAGTCCTGCTACCAGGGTTCCAGAGAGCCAGCACAGCAACCATTTGCATTCCACAGGATGAACAATTGAGAAATGATTTATGGAGATTGAAATGTGAACGAAGCTGAGAAACTAATACCAGGCAGATGATTTCAGTTAATTAAAACTACTAGTATGGGTTCAATATAAATGGACGGTTGTAATTTCCATGATATATGAGGACATCTACCCAAATATACATTTTATCTAATGAACTGATAAAATCCTCTACCTCCTATCAGAATTTGTGAAACTAACACTTCATCAGAATGACTTACAATCAACAACAACAATAACAACAAATCAAGGTCCCGTTGCTTTATCCGTGTCCCTGCCTTCTCATTTCCTCTGTCTTCTTCATTGGGTTTTAAAGTCTTTATCAGAGTCAGAGGACAGAAAAAGAGATGAGAACATAATTCAAACCAATTAATTTGGCTCCTTACTAATATCTATCTTTGGTTAGATCTGTCAAATTATTGGGTTTGGTGGATTGAATAAATTCACATGGCTTTAGTCAACTTTTAGAAGATATAATAATGACGTTTCCTATTTGGACAGCCACTGAAACAAATCTAATTCTTAGAAATTATACCAGAAACTATCCATCTAATGTGACCCCTTAATTTTACAGATGAGGAAAATGAAATGTAGTGAATTTAAATCAATAAATTTGTGCATTATTGAAAGAGCTACTGTTTTCATTTGGACGCTTTCTAATCACAATTGCACCTTTATTTCAAAACGTCTGTAAAAAGTACCACCATTCTTCCAGTGTCTCAGGTTTGTACTCTCAGCATTATCCTGGCCTCACTCTTTCTAGTCCCAAATAGATGCCAAATCTTGCTGTTTCTACCATGAAAAAAAAAATCTCTCATGTCTGATTACTTTTCTCCATTAACATTAATTAGGCCTTCATCATCTCTCTCCTAAATTTTTGCAAAAGCCTTGAGAGAAATGATTATTTTTCTATCATGTTAATAGCCAATTATTGAAATTGGGGAGACCTCAGCTTTTTTTCCCTGATTCCTTGTTTGGTCTCTCAAGGACAGGGTTGATGGAAGATAAGATTGACATTTTTGTATTGCTACTGTACCCCACTGGATCTGATATCTAATCTTAATATGAAACTCCCAGGCTAGGCCATTGTCTTTTGCTCTGGTTTAGGGAAATAATAGGTTCTTAGAAGTAAATGACATAAGCAAAGTTCATTACAATAGGTCCAGCCTCTCATTGTAATATTCATTCTCTCATTAATTGTTAACCAATCAGAGTTGATTGCCACCCTGAGGAACTCTCTTCCAAAGGCATGTAAGTCATGAGCCCACTGCCATGATTGTCTTTGGCATTCAAGAGTGCCACTGACTTATTTTATTAAAATGCTAGCATTAATAACATGCCTATTTAACCAGAAATTATGTCTCTCAAATTTTTTGAACATCACAGCCTCTTATTTGCTCTCTCTGCCTCAAGTCTTACCAAACCAGATCTATCTACTCACTGCTGCCAAAATAATTTTCTTTAAGCACAGATCTGACATGTCTCCCCTGCTCAACAAAATAAAGAGGCTTCCTATTACCTATAGGACCAAATATAAACTCTGTTTACTTTTTAAGCCTTTTGCCACCTGGCTCCAAACTTTCCAGTCACATTAAATATTGCTCTCCCTACCTCACTCTATGATCCAGGCAAACTGGCTTCCTCTCTGTTCTTGATTCATGACACTGCATCTCCTATCTCTTTTCATTGATTCTCCCTAATGCCTAGAAGGTACACCCTCCTAAAACTTCACTTCACATTGTACATCGCTTTAAGATGCAACTCAGATCTCATCTTCTTCATGAAGTCTTTACCAGTGTGCCTCCCAAACTAACTTATGTTGAAGTATTTTGTATATAGTTGTATTTATTAACTTTATGTTTAATGTACATACTTTTATATGCAGTTATTATCTCATCCACCAGAATGTAAGGGTTTTTTTTGTTGCTGTTTTGTTTTGTTTCGGTTTTGTGAGTAGGAGCTGCTACATTATTTGTACTCTTGTACTTGTGCCTGGGATACAGTAAGTGCTTAAGAAATTACTTATTGATCAATTGATTCAAAAGCCCTTTTCTGCCATTTTCCCAAGTGCTTACAAGCTAAAATTCTCTTGATTGGATTTTTGAAAGTTTCTCACATTGCCTTATCTTTTGAAAAACAACTCTAGGGCCACAGAGATTGCCAATACTTGGATAGGAAAGAGTAATTTCAAAACTATAGTAAAGTTTGGGAAAGGATTTTTCTTTGTAGCTGAGCTGAATTAAAAATTATAATTTAGCTCTCAGGAAAACATAACTAATTCAGGAATTTGAGACAATTTTCAAAGGAATGAGCTCATTCATCTTTTGATAATGTTTTATTAATCAAATTAATGGAGCAAAGGATAAAATGAATATTTATCTACTTTAAAAAAATAAATGTTTTATTTTGTACAGTAATTCACACTTCCATGTATTATAAATAAATATCTATATCAATGTACCTGCTTGTCTCTCTTTGGATATCTATATACATAATTTAGAGTGGGTAAGAACGAATCAAAAACAGGTTAAAAATTGTCCTTAAAGAAAGCATCAGTATCTAAGACATCTCCAGAGGCCTCAGGATGGAAAATGCTGTCCACATCCAAAGAAAGAACTATGGAAGTCGAATCGCTCTCACTTATTTTTACCTTCAGTAGAGTTTTGTTTCATCTTTCTGATGGTTCCTCCCATTGGTTTTAATTTTTACTTACAACTTCACTAATATGAAAATATGTTTAATGGGTATGTAAACGTAAAGCCTATGTCAGATTGTGCGCTGTCTTGGGGGGGGTAGAAAAAGGGAGAAAAAATTTTCAACTCAAAAGCATAAGGAAAATTTTTTTTAAATAAAAAGAAAAAAAGAAAAAAAAAGAAAGAATCAGTGTCCAAGGTACATCAACACCCAAAAAGCATCATGTCCAACTCAGAGTAGGCACTTAATAAACATGTTTATTATAGCTCTATTACATGCACCACAACTATAATTCTATCCGTCAGTACACCACAGGGAAAGCCATGTTCTATTTTGTGATAGGAGCAACATATAATTATAATTATAATAACATTTCTATATTGCCTTCTGTAAGTCAGGCATTAGGCTAAGCGTTTTACAATTACTGTTTCATTTGATTCTCACAACAACTCTGGGAGGTAGGTACTAATATTATTCCATTTTATCAAGAAAACTGAGGCAAACAGAGGTTAAATGACTTGCCCAGGGTTACACAACTAAAAAGTGTCTGAGGACAGATTTTAACTCAGGTCTCCAGATCTCTATCGACCACACCACCTAGCTGCCCCACTGAGTAGTGTAAAAAGCGTTCTCTGGACACTGTTCCAGAGCCAGGCTGCTACATCTGCTTCTCAGTGCTCTAGGGGTACCCCTAGAGGTGTATCTTCCCTACTACCATCATCTTAAGCCTTTACCAAGTTGTATTTTATCTATGTTAGATGAAAAGGACTGTTGAGTTTAACTTGTTCATTGATTAAGTTTTGTTTGTTGTTTGCTTTTTTTTATAAGGTGATATTTAATTTTAAGATACAACCAGAACAAAAATTCAAACATCTTTTTCTTAACACCTTATCAGCCCATTCTGCCCTATCCCATCTTGTTCTCTGGGGAGAGTGAGCAGAATATCTCAGCAGAGTTTCTAGATAGGTTATGCTGTAAATTCAAATTCAAAGTATGTATCGCAATCCAATGAATACTGATCTTGGCTACAACTGGCCTGGGTCCTGAATATCACTCCCAAAGGTCACTCTTGTTCCTTAGGGCATCAGTGCTGTGTATTGGGTGAAAGATGAAATAACTGAGGAAGCAAAAGTTCAAGCTTCTTTGCATATTGATTTATTAAGCAATGCATGCCAATTGCCTAACAAATCAGGACCAGTGGCCTTCCTCGGCTTAGGCATGGGACTTGAAATACAGGGGCAGACAGATTTTAATGCATTAAAAATAATTCATTGAATAAGACAAAGTAATTAAAAGAAAACAATTTACAGGTATAAACCAGGATATGTATAATTAGGTAATCTGATTTCTAATTGGGGAAAAGATTAGGAACTTTCCAAGTTAAGAAGGAGAAAGCAAACAAAATAAGTGCCCCACTCCCTTCAAGAGTTTGTATTCAATCAAAAGAACATGGAAACAAAAAACTGATTAACCAGTACAGGATTAGTTTTCAGTTAAGACACATGGATTGCGTGAGATGCATAATTGTGAGAAAACTTGCATCAATTTTTGTTACTAACTGGGTTTCTGGTCAGCACAATCTTGGTATTTAGTTAAGGGTTTCTAAGCAGCAGGTAGAGGAGGTGCAACTTCCCAGCCATACAAGGCGTAGATACTGGTATATAAAGAGTTCTAGCTGGCAGGATTCCAAAGAAGTTAAACCAAGAAAGGACAGCCAAAGAGAATGAGTCTTCAAAATACTACTACTATCTATCATCCTGATTCTCCCAGAAGCAAGATGTCCAGACTTCATTACAACACTAGGTTAAGTTTTTGTTTTGTTTTGTTTTTCCCTTAAAAGGTAATGAAACTGTTCTGAAGCCTTAATAGGTTCATGGGGTTAAGATTCAAACCATTGACATGGCTTCCTGATTCCATCAGTAAAGAAGCCCATTATAGAAAGTGTGAGGACTCCTCAGACTTGACTGACTTAGCTAGAAATTTCATACAGGAGAGAGAGAGAGAGAGAGAGAGGGAGAGAGAGAGAGAGAGAGAGAGAAAGAGAGAGAGGACCCTTAGAGCAATGAAGAGCTGGCTGTAGTCCAACACTTGAAACATACTGTCATTTAACTTCTCAATAATCTAGGAAACTCTAAGCTGAAGAGTAGGTGCTAACCTGCATGAATAGAGGGAGTTTCCTCTTCTGGGAACTCCTTACATGAATAAAGTCAATCATAGGTTGAGTCTTTACCCCAATCCTCCATGATCAACAAATGTCTCATTTTAATATTGAGCTTGAATCACTATCATGTCCAACTCTTCATGTCCTTATGGACCATACTGTCTATGAGGTTTTCTTGGTAAAGATACTGGAATAATTTGCTATTTCCTTCTCTAGTGTATTAAAGTAAATAGAGGTTGTGACTTGCTCAGGGTCACACAGCTAATGACTGTCTGAGTTTTGAATCATTTGACATGCCTAAATCAGGCTCAAAATACATTTCACATGCCCTTTTAAATCCCTGCTTTTTCTTTCTTTCTGGAAGAGACCTTAGGACTCAAGTGGTGCAATGTCCACATTTTAAATATAATGTTAGAGAGGAAAGATACCTTATCTAAGGTTATACAGATAGCAATTAGAGATTTGAACATCAGATTTAGCTGAAGTGTTAAGATTCCATTGAGCTACAAGCCTGGTTTTTCTGTGTTCTTTCTGCCACCTCTTGCTTCTCTTCCATGCAAAAAGCACAAGTGACAGTTTGTTGATAAATTTGGAGAAACATAAAGGATTATTCTGGGTAATTTTTAATTGTATTAGAAAATATTATTTCTAAATTTGGTTTAAAAATGTCTAGTGCCCACAATTCTCATAGAATTATCTTAACACCTTATAACTAAGTAATTTCTTTTCTTTTGATCACTTTGTGACTGCAGCCACCAATTGTGTTAACAACCTTTCACATACATCTAAGCTGAAGTGTTAAGCTGGGATTGGGTTGTGTATTAGTTAATATGCTTTTCTCCTCATGTTCTCTTCATAGTAGGTAGGGGTCCAATTTACTAATCTCACCAGTGAAGGCAATTTGACTTTCTTTTCACACAGGCAACTGAGCTTTTTTTTTTCTTTTTGTTCAATGAAGAAGTGTGAAAAACTTGCCACAAAAGATAATAAATGTGAAACATACTATCAGAGGCTCTATGTTTCAGAAAATGATCCATAAATGAGGCTTTAGAGATGAATAGAGAATTCTAGAATTAATTATTGGAATTTTTCCTAATTTTGAAATTTTCAAAGGGGGAAAAATGAAAGGCACAAAATTGGATTACATGGCTTGTCATAGGTTTATTTTCACATGTATAAAATCTCAATGACCCTATTTATTTTATTTGAAAAATCACTTGGAAAATCAAATAGGCAGTTTGGCAATATTTTTGGTTATGCTTGGCTGGATAAGAGATGGTAAAAAAATATAAATGTTATATATTGAGAAAGGTAGTTAGCTTTGTAAATGTTCATTATCTTATTATAATATCCTGAATATAGCATTGCATGGGTGGGGGTAAGGGGTGGGAATGGAGTAATAAAGGAGAGAGCAACAGTGGCTTATTGGTATAATATTCATCTTCCTTGCACATAGATGCATATCAAAATCATAGTGTGTATGTCTTTGCATCTCTATATTATTATCATTTTATTACAAAGCATAGAAAATAATAATACAAAGTATTTCTAAAGAAATATTAATGGGATATGTTCAACATATAAAAAAAGAAGTAATCCTCAACTTAAAAATAGAATGTGTTCTAAAAGTTTATTTGTAAGTTGGCTGCCTGAAGCTCAGAATGCATTACAAAAACATCCCATATTCTATTGTTGCTAGGTTTCTTACTAAGTACTCCAAATTTATTTAACCCAGAATGTACTTATAAGTACTGCCCTGAGTTCTGAGTCTGAGGAACAGAGAATTAGAGGAGAGGATGAATAAGAGGGCAAGGAGTGAGGAAAGAAAAAGAAATCAATTATCCTCTTTGACTTTGGCCTATAGGTGAAATTTGTTTTTTGTCAATTTTTCACTAGCTCTGGTACTCTCTCTCACCACCAAATGCCATCATCTAGTCTCAAATATGTAGCTGTCTTGGCTTATAGTTGTTTGATTGTTCAGTTGTTCCCAACTTTTTGTGACCCTGTGGACCATCATGCCAATATGTCCATGGGGTTTTTGTGACCAAGATGCCAGAGGGGTTTGCCATTTCCTTCTCCATGGAATTTAGGCAAACTAAGATTGAATGACTCACCTAGGTCTGGATTTGAACTCAGGTCTTCCTAACTCCAGGCCCAGCACTCTCGCCACTGAACAGCCTAGCTGCCTCTATCTTGCCTTACCCATCCTCTAAAATAGCATTCTCTTTTTCCTTCCTGATAAGAAGCCCTCTATTATCAATGCAACCAATATCATCTAGGATTTAGAATGAAAGTAATTTCACTTAATCCCCACTAATATATGAGTGATGGCTCCTCAGTTCTCTGGAGGTATTTCGCTTTGAAAAGATGCCTCACATACCTTATCTCATCTGTCCTTGGTTAAGTGTCTGGCAGTGTAAATAATGATTGGGGAGGGGGGGATTACATCAATGTATAGAGAGGCATTTTTCAAGCAAGTAGGCTACCATATAATATTGGTACAGCAGGTCATCTATGCCTTCCCTACCAAGTTTGTTATTCAGTCGTTTGGTCATGTCTACCTCTTTGTGATCCCAAATAGAGTTTTCTTGGCAAAGATATTGGAGTGTTTTGCCATTTCCTTTTCTAGTGGATTAAGGCAAACAGAGGTTAGGTGACTTGCCCAGGGTCACATAGCTAGTGAGTGTATGAGGCCAGATTTGAATTTAGCTCTTCCTGACTCCAGGCCCAGCACTCTATCCACTGAGCCTCCTACTTGTCTGACTCCTTCCCCTCGATTATTCTTCCAAATGGGATCACTCCTCAGTTTTTGGTTCTAAACCCAAAGATCATCCAGAAACTCTAAGCTTGTATAATGTAGATCCCATAGCAGTTGTCATGGGGACTCCAAATGTGGCAGCTGTATAAATATAGGTGGTTTATAAATTGGACACCATCTGTATCTATTTGATGATAATAGATTCCAAAATGTATTTACTATATAAATCTTAAAATTGTGTACAAAGTAATCTCAAAGCAAAATTTCTCAATAAAATTACAAATACAAACTATAATCACATTGAGAAAATCAAATGTGAACTTACCATCCATTATTACTCATGGTCTCAATATACTTATTTGGTATTTTTAGTCCTAAAAGGATATAACCAGCACTCTAAATTTAAAAAAGATCATCTGAGATTTTAAAAGTTTTAAAATTATTTATTTATAATTACTTTTGGAGCTGAAAAATGTATTAATTTATGACTCATAATCATTAAAATGCAGACACCGGTTAAAATGTAAAACCAAGTTAAACAGAGAGCACTGAACTCTAACAACTGATTTGTACCTTCTCAAGATAGAACACACTGGGAAGTGGTTCAAGTCAAACACAAGCAAATAAATAAATAAATAAATAAAGCATTTTGTATTCAGACCTAGGAAAATATCCTAAGGAGAGCAAGGAACTGCAGGCTTAAACCTCTGAACAGCCAACTAGGTCTGTAGGTATATCTAATAGCTTTCACACCTGTACTTATCATCATAACTTCAGCATCATGAAGACTACAGGCAACAATATCTTAATTCACATTTGTCTTTCCTGACTGTATGGTAAATTAATTATTTGAATAGTGGTCCTACCCGACTATGGCAATCAACATACTACTTCACATTGGTCAGAAAAAATTTAGTGGATTATCATACATCTTCATATTTAGCTCTAAGAACATAGACTTTGAATTTCTTATTAACAGTTTCCTCTAATTTTTCAAGTTTTTTTATTAATCTGTCCCTCTCACTGCTCCCCTTTCAATATTTTTAAAAGAAAAATAAATATTTTTGTATTCTAGCAAAACATTATTTTAAAAATGTATGTCTCTCTGAATTTTAAATTCATGACTTCTTTATCAGGAGATGAGTAGTACTTTCTTTTATTTTTAATTTGTTTTCTTTTGAATTGGGGTTTATCAATACATTGAACAAATGGATTTTGAGAGTTCAAGCAAAGTTGACCTCTCCTATCCTTCTGTATTTGGTTCCTTCCAACCATATATTCTTGAATAAGATCATTGAGAAGTAAGGCATAACAACATAGTTCTTTATTAGTTAATGACTGAAGCCTTTGAATTCTTGAAGAGTCTTCAATTTGCACAGGATCTTTAGAAGTGGCCAACTTAGGAGTACTTCTATCTTTTCTAGATAAGCACCCACTCCTTGCTGAGAAACTATGTGACTTTGTGAACTTAATGGAGGATCTGTCAAACTGGCATATGAGAGTTACAGAGCAGCTCTAACACTTCCATCAATCTTGGCATACTGTTCTGATGTCTTTGCGGAGACAGTGAGATGACCAATATTCATCACCACTCCCATGTAGTCCAGGTCCCCACTTACCTTGTTTATAATCTATTGGAAGAAGGAAGATACTCCTGAGAACCTTTGAGGCCTATGTTGAAACTGGTAAATTCATGGTGGGAAGATGAATGCTATCTTCTTTTATCTCCTATTAGAATCTGGTCATAGTCATACAGAAATTTAAACTTCAGAAGCCATTGATTGCCTAACAAACAATCAAAAAAAGAGCTTAAGCCCTTTTTTATTTATCTTGACTGTAGCTTGCTTGGAATATATTTGTTGGAAGGTCCCTCCCTCCATAAGATTGTAAGCTCCTTGAGAACAGAGACTGTCTTTTGCTTCTTTATGTATCCTCAGTATTCATCACAGATGAGGAGCTTAATAAATGTTTATTGATTGATTGATTCTGTTACTACTATAAGTGATTCCCTCTCCACCACTGCCACAAGCTCCACCATGCCAACACTCCTCCTTGCCCCAGGACTGCCATGCAGGACTTTATCCCAGATCCAAGCACAGGCAAAGAAATCCCTGCAATCCTCCTCTGATCAGTTGTTTGATCCTCCCAATAGCTGTGGGCCAAGAGCTCTGGAAGCAGCCAATACCCCAACGCTTGTCTGGGACAGGGGTTCCATCGAGCTCCTCTCTCACCTCAGTCCAACAGACCTCTCCTACTGCCCTTCTAAGTTGTCTTTGGCGTTTATTGGTTGAAAAGTCTGAAAACTACCACAGCTGCCTGTGATTCAGTCCCCTGAAAAGTGCTCCAGGTTTGCTGAGGCCCAGTTATTGCCTGTGGGGCCCACACTGAAATGTACTTCTCTGCTAGCCTGGTGCAACATACCTTTCCAACCAACCATCAAGGTTGTTTGGGCTGGAAATTTTTTTTGCTCTGTCTTTTTGTGGGTTCTGCTGCTCTAGAATTTGTTTACAGCCATTTTTACAGTTATTTAGAGGGGTTTGGGGAAGAGCTCAAGCAAGTAACTGTTTTTACTCCTCCACCCTATTCTTATATTCTTATATATTCTTATAAACTTGCTCTAGTAAACTTATAAACTTGTTTCTATCATAGAAGTATATTGTTGAGCTGTGAGTGGCCTCAGAGTTGACCTCTCCAACCCATATCTGAATAAAAGCTCTCTATAAGTCAACAAGGATTTATTAAGTGTTTACTATTTGTCAGGCACTAGGCTAAGTGTTGGGAATAAAACTACACATAGAAAGACAATCCCTACTCTCAAGGATTGTACATTCTAATAGGAGAAGAATAAACAAAAGGCAACCAAAAAAAAAAAGGTGTTAAGGAGCCAAGAGAAGATATGGGAAGTCTTGAGAGTCAGGAATGGAGACCAGGGTAGATTGAAGACAAGGCTAGTCCGGGCACTTTGTTTAAAATGGGTTCCTAGAAGGAACCAGAGCATATGGCTTTAGAAATGAAGTGAATTTCCAAGGTGAGGAATCAACAGAGAAAAGTTAATTTCCAGGTTGAGAAGCCAAGCCTGATGTTATGTAGTAGAGAAAGTTTGGAGTCAAAAGTGTAACCTGATGAGGAAGTTTAAAAGTTGATCTGATTTGTAACTAAGCTCCAGTCTCAGTCTCCTTGTCATGAAGTCCCCTACTTATGCTCCTTATTAAGTATAATTAGAAGCCATCACTTTATATCCCATTCAGCTGGACAATATGGAGAGTCCCCTAAGGAATTTTCTCTCTGTTGTACATGGTCGTGGCTATTCATCTTCTATGGGTGAAAGAAATACACTATCTCCTGAGGCAGTCCACTTTAGTATTGGACCTTTATAATTATTATTAATTGTTTCATTATTACAGCAATGTAATTCATATAAATATTTAAGTGTAATTATTATGTCAACTCAAAATACATCTTTATTTAGCTTATATATCCATTGCACCTAGTTTTGGACTCAAAGACACAGTTCAGCTAGTTTAATTGTGTTTTCAGGTAGAAATCTTAACACACACACAAACACACACATATATGTGTATATATAGGTATATATGTATATACATATGCACACACTCACATATATATATATATATATATTAAACTATTGTGTCTGTCATGTTATTGTCACATATGTCCTGTGCCCCAGATATACCCTGTAAATTTCTTCCACACTGTCCACAACCTATATAAACTACGAAGAGTTCAGAATTCACATAAGCTATATGAGATCAAATCTAACAGTTTCTCATCACTACCTTCCCCTATTAGTATACATGGAAGAAAACTAGGTCTTAATTAATCAGTTTTTCCCCACATTAAATTCCTTTCAGAAGCAGAGCTTTCTAAGTATATACTGCCCTTAATAGTGATGACTACCTCCTTCACTCTCTCCTATTTACGCACACTGAATTCTCCCTTTACTCACTCTTTCCTCTCTATTTCCACCCTCCCTTCACCAAACTTCTTTTCATGCTGCTCATCAGTTTGTTATCCCTCAACAAACACAGAATTACTCATGCAATTCCTCACTCCTTCATGAATACTAGCTCTCCTCTCTTTACCATACCCAGGGCAGTTTCCAACCTTCAAAAAGGTACACCTCGGTGCTATTTCCTGAAACATTAAATAGAGCAATAGAATAACTAGCAGATATTTGCCTTCATAGCCTCAGGAACACAGTTGTTTCTCCTTTGTCATTAAGACTCCTAGTTATCAACATTTGATATCTGTCCTTCAAGCTAAATATCCTTTAATTGACGCTTACATGACATAGATTCCAATCACCACTCCAACTGGGCCATTATCCTCTGGATGACCTTCAACATGATAATATCATTTTGCCCCATGCAGTTTCATTTATGATTTCTTGAAATGGAGCTCTGGAAAACCAGATTTTGATAAAGCCTATTGGAATTCAACTGGAGCTACTTGACTGTACTTAAACCCAAATCACTCTGGCTCTCACTGATTGGCCAATAATAGGTTCCAGCCTAAGCCTAACTTGGTCATTGTTTGGGTTTTGATGGCTTAAAGTGAGTGTAAATAGCAATTGCTTCTGTTCAGGCTAGAAACCCTGAAGGTCTTCCCCTCCCCTCCCCTGCCTTCCCCTCCCTTCTCTTCCCCTCTTCTCCTTTCCTTACCATAAGGTATTATTCCCTTACCAGAAGGTAAATTTGGTTAACTTGGGGCTTACTGGCTAGATTTCTTTCTCAAAGACTTTGCTTTAAACCCAATTCACTCTGAATCTCATTGATTGGACAACAATAGGTCCCTGCCCAAGCACCACTTAATGGTTATTTTTTGGGCCCTCTGGGCTCAGAGTGAATATAAATAGCAACTGTTTGTCTTTTGGCCAGCAACCCTGAGGATTTTTTTTTTTAATTAAAGAGGCCATCCCCTGACTCATTTCTTAAAGAGGCCTATTCACTGAATTAGGTATTGCCTCACTCAAAATGAGAACTTGAAAAGACTTTAGCTTAAAAAGGCCAAGATCTCCCATTGTATCCTGGGCCATCTCCAGTCATCCTATCCATATCTGGCCACTGGACCCAGAAGGGTCTGGAGTAGAAAGTGAGGCTGGTCACTTTGCATACCCCTCCCTCACTCAAATCCAGTTCAATTGCAAGTTATGTCACCATCTTCCTGATATCTTGGTCCTCTTGAAGAATGAAGGACAAGCCATAGAACCACAACAATATTTTTTTTTAATCAGGCACACTGGGCCATATTTTGCCTAATTTCTTACTTAACCTTAAATCACTAAATCACTGAATGGCTGTTGCCTCAGACAAACTGACAAATGGTGAAGACCTTACCTTAAAAGGACAATGTCTTCCCACTACATCTTGGGCCACAGCCAGTCATCCTGACCTTCATCTTGCCACTGGTTTCAGATGACTCTGGAGGAGACAATGAGTCTTGTAACTTTGCACCATCCTGCCTCACTTAAATCCAATTCACTTGTGAGACAAGATATCATGCTCCTGATGTCATTGATCCTTTTCAAGAATGAAGGACAAACAACAATAATCCTTCCTTAAATGGGACATCTAGAACTGAGGCCAGTGTTCCAGGCATGGTTTGGTCAGCACTAAGCATAGCCATGCCACTTTCTGGATTCTAGACAGGAACCTTTTGTTGGTGTAACCTTAGATTAGGTTGGCTTGCTTGCCTTTTATTTGTATTTCTCTTGCAATTAACCAAAACTCCCTTCTAGAATCACATTCCACTGGACTACAGTGATAGCTCCTAATTGGTATCCATGTCTCTAGTCTCTGCCTTCCTTGATCCATTGTCCACATAGCTGCAGAATTGAGATATCTAAAGCACAGGTCTGATCATGTTTGTTCCCCTATTAAAGAATCTCTAGTGGCTCTTCATTTCCTCTAAGATAAATAAATATATATATATATATTTGAAATTTTAAACCCTTCTTTAAGTGGCTCTAGCCTACTTGTCCAGAGAAATGTTACTCTTCTTCATAAGCAAACTGACCAACTTTCTTACCCCCATACATGATATTCTATATCAACTCACCCAGAATCTATATAAATCTAACTATATAGCACTCCTTGCAGAAATTTTTAAAAATCCTAAATACAGTCAATCCTCAATATTTGTGCATTTAACTTCCATGATTCCAAGCATTTGAGTGATTTTGTTACTAACCTCATTTTCACTTTTGCCTTGGCAAACATGTACATTTGTGGCTATGCAGAGTAGAGAAAAAAGAAATTAGAGGCATTATGCACACAAGTTTGTGATGACTGGTATTCTACGAGTCCCACTGTAACCTCACCAATCTTAGAGTCTAACAGCAGTGACTGATGTCCAATAACCTCTCCCTTGATTTTCAGAAGGTGGCCAAGTTAAAAAGGGTTACAGCAGTATAGTATACAGCACACTAACATCTGACGCAGTGGAAAGTAAGATTCAGGTTAAAAAAGTTTGTTTTTAAAATATTATTTGCTGTATAACATTTATGGTATTATACATTATTGAAAAGTGAATATTACCTGAAATCAGTGTTTTGATTTTTTTTAATTAAGATCTTAGCACAAAAGGTCACAGAATTCCAGGAAATTACTAGTGAGAAAAATGTTTTGCATGTTGCCAATTTTATTTTTTGTCCTGCATTTTTTTGGATTATTTCATGTTTACTGGGTTAGGAAAGGTGCATGTTATCAGAATTAATATTTTGTCATAAAGGATTATGTACAGAAAAGTATATTTTCAGCAATTTCTAGCAAAATATTACAGTTTGTGGTATTCATGTGAACCTAACCCACTATTTCCCATAGGTTCAATGCATCAACATTTGTGTGTGTGTGTGTGTGTGTGTGTGTGTGTGTGTGTTTATTTTCTCACTGTTTTCTAGGAATGTCACACCCGTGAAAGTTGAGAAGTGATTGTAATTGAAGAATTAAATACTCATATCAGTCTAGACAATATTATAAAAAAGGACCATGTTATCTAAATTAACATATTCAATACTATAGCAGACTACCAAAAGAATATTTTTATAGACTTAGAAAGAACAATAATGGCATTTCTAGGAAAGAGCAAAAGGTCAATAATCATACGAAAAAAGTAGTGTGAAGGATGGGATCTATAAGTATTAAATCTCAAACAGCCTTGCCACTTCCCTACTTTTCTGATCTTCTTACACATTACATGCCCCATTTTTCCACCTGACCACCATGTATTCTGCCATCCAATAACACTGTCCTCCTGTTATTCTTTATACAAAACACTATCTTCTGACTTCAGGCAATTTCACTGGCTGCCCCCCTTGACTGAAATGCTTTTAATCTCTGCCTACTCAAATCTCTTGCTTCCTTCAAGTTCTAGATAAAATCCTGCCTTCTACAAGGAGCTTTTTCTAATCTCCCTTAATGATAAGGTCTTCCTTCTATTAAATATCTCCTATTTATTCTATATGTAATTTGTTTATATATAGTTGTTTGCATGTTGTTTCCCCATTAGACTGTGAGAACCTCCAGGACAGGACCTTTCTTTTGCATTTCTTTAGATCCCCAGTGCTTAGCATAGTGCCTAACATAGAATAAGCCCTTAATAAATGTTGATTGACTCACCTCAGAAAATCCCTAGCCTACTTCAAGGCTCAGGACAAGTATTACTCCTAATAAAAAACCTCATCTAATTCCCTCAGCTCCAATTGCCTTTCTCTACTTTGTATTTATTTCACATTTTAAAAAAATATATTATCTCTGTTCAAGTTATTTTCCCCAATAGCAAGTTCCTTGAGTGTGACTTTTATTTTTGTTTATATATCCCTAGCATTTTTCACAGTGCCTGGAACATAGTGATTGTGACTATGACAGCTAGCATTTACATAGTACTTTAAGTTTTGCAAAGTGATTTAGAAACATTATTTAATTTTGTCCTCTCAATGACATTAGAAGGTAAATGTTAATATCGCCTCCATTTTATAGAAGAGAAACTAAAATAAACTAAAGCAGCTTCACAGAGCTAGGAAGCATCCGAACCCAAATTCCTAACTCCAGGTCCAAAGCTCTATCCACTGGGTAAAGAAATTGACATTGCTTGTTGAATGATAAATAAAATCAGTTGAAGAACTGGAGGTGTTTGACTTACAGATAAGAAAACTCAGTGGGATATGATAGAAATTTACAAGTATTTGAAAGCATGTCCAATGGAAGGAGTATTTGATATGCTTTTGTTAGGACCCAAAGAAAGAGAAGAAATAAAACACCAGCTAGAAGGTTCAGAGAGACCCATTAGGATGGAAGGAATAAAATGTCTTCTTAGAAATTAGCCACTGCTGGGATTCTTATAATCTAGCCACTGCTTAGATTCTTATAATCTAACCACTTCTCAGATTTTTAAAATCTAGCCAATAGTTTACTAATGTTTAGATGCCTTAAGAGTCTGCCCAATATGACAGATGTTCTAATAAACCTTGTCTTTGGCTGAAAAAAAAATAGAGTTATTTCAAGTGCAATGGGTGAGGGGTATCTCAATCTCTTCCACTGGAGATTCTCAAATGAAACCTGGACCACCACTTCTTGGGGGTGCTATAAATGGGATTCTAGTTCAGGCAGAAGCCGAGAATGGCCGCTTTTCAAGTGTGAGATTCTCTGATGAAAATACCATGGTGATTTTCTAACTATTACCTCTCATAGGTGCCCTGAAACCATAATTTTAAAATATTACTGATTTTTTATATCAATTAATCCTTGTTTTTAGTTTGCTAAATATAACTGATTTTCCCCCTAATTAGGAAAATGTTTTCCTATATCTAGTCCTCTAATAATTTTCCTATTCTCTAATCATCATGATCCCATAAAAAGACCAACAAAGCCAATTTTACAATTATATTTACAAGTTCTTATGGTAATGAGTAGTGTAATTTTTTTTTCTGGGAATGTGGTCTTGAAGTGTTTGAGATTACAGTCTTTCTTGCTATATGAATTGTCTTTCAAATCAACAATTCAATTTAAGAAATATTTTAAACGTATATTGTATGCCTGATACTATGCTGGGTGCTAGGCACTATGCTAGGTCTAGATAAGATGTGATCCATGTCCTCATGGAGCTTACATATAGTAATAGGATAGCATTTCCAATTCTCTCTATTTCTGTCTCTGTCTGCCTCTGAATTTTATTCTCTTGGTAGGGATAACAAAAGCAAAAAAGGAGTTTAGTAGTTCTACCTTCTCTCATTTGCCCATTACAATCATCCTATCCTCATACAGCCCATACAAACAACCCCAGACAAGAAAGTCTGATTCTGCGAAGGTCATCTGTATATTAAAGCTACACAATTGGTAACCAAAAGCAGCACACTTGTCTCTCCTAGGGTGCTGAATTACAGTAAATTGAACTGACCTCATTTTCTTTTTGCATATGCAGTTTTCTCTCAGGTTATAGTCAAAGTCAAAATCTTCAGTTCATTTCATAAAATTGGCCTGAAACCCAAGAAATGTATCATTGTGGTGACTTAACCCCAACATACTGATCAGTGCTGAGTGCTTGTTTATCCAAAGGCAAAAATAGCCCAGGGTTTGTTATTACAAAAATGATGGATTGCTTGAAAGCATATTAATCCTGCTTTAACCTGCCAGATGTAGTTGTGTGTGTATGTGTGTATTAAGTGTGCTTATTAATTGTAAAGGGGAATTTCATGTATCATTCAGCTGGAGTCTTTTTAAGTTATGCCTTCTTTACTTGGTGTAGAAAATGTATGCTTAGTTTTTCCAGTAACACTTGGGGAAATGCCTTGTAATGGGTATATAAATTTGTTTAATTAATCAAATGAAAAGAAAAGCTTTTAGGGAGCAAAATCCTGACGGGAAGTTAAAAAAAAAAAAGAAATTAAAAAGAGAAACCTTATTGCTGTCAAGTAGTTTCAATCTCTGCAGTAAATAAAATAGGTTTAAAAGCAAAGTCATGGCAAATATGCCTCTACAGCAAGTTCTCTAGTAAAATTGGCTGTGGCCCAAGAATTATCAATGGGCTTTGGCTCAATATTGCTTTGCCTTGTATTAGAACATCCTTGGACTACTATATTTATGCAATGGTTTACTTTGCGCTGAAGATATTTTCCAGGTGAATTTACTGGAGACCTCATATTCCATCAGCTATAAGCCAAGTATTAAAGGGATGATGGAACATTTTGCTTACATTTGAAAAGTATGGGTGACCCTGGTTTTGAAAAGGAAATGTATTTTGAGTTATTATAAATTTGTATTAAATCACACACTTTATTTCTATTCTAAATTGTCAGGAGTTCAAGCTTAATCTGAAGGAAATGAAAGCCAGCTGAAATAGCTAGGTCTTACTCAGACAGATGCTTGGGCAGGTGGATTGTGATGAATCCAGATTTCTGTATTTTAATGTGATGCATTAATTAACATAAAAGGGTAAATTTAGGGAGAAAGTTGGATTTCTTTTCCATAAGGAATTTTTATATTTGTTCAGTTTGATATAATGTCAGGATTCTTTGGCATTTAAATTCAAAAACATGTATTAAGGGGCTACTCTGACTGAGACATTGTTCTAGGTTGTACAGTTGGCATCTTATTTGCCAGGATTCATTTGCTAATTCTTTGGAAGTGTACATTTATCTTCTCCCAGGATTTTCTTCCGTAGTTTTATAAATCTCTTATACCTAGGATAAGAGAAAAGGACTTATGAAGGGATTTAAGCCGTGGCAATTCTTTTATACTAAGATGAGGCTAAATGTTTTTGGATAAGTACTTAGAAAAATTGAGCAGAATTATAATACAAGCAAAAACTTAAAATGTTAAGCAAACAACTTTTTCCATCTGTATGATAGGACCATCGAAAGGGAAACTTCATCACCAATGAGGCAGGGAAGTCAACAATGCACCCTAAGGGAGAAAGTAGCATGTGCTCAACAAATCACTCCCCACCTTTCAAATCTGATGGACACAACCCAGGACCCTGAACCCAAGAGTCTTGGGAAAAACCAATTCTCTATAGACCAGCACTTCTTAAACTGTGTGTCACGACCCCATTGGGGTCATGAAAAATTTGGCAACAGTAAAAGATTTCTGAACATTCAATGACCAAATATTAATTCAAAATCAAATGCGTAATGGATCTGAGGTGTTTCTGGCAGCACTTGCCCATATTGCATGATGCAACTTCACTGCAGCCTTGGTTCTAAACCCAAAGCATGGGCACTTTGCACTGTGCATACCCTCAGGTCATGCAATGCCAATGAACACTGCCAAAAAGCAAAAAGGGGTCGCTAGTGGAAAAAGTTTAAGAAGCCCTGCTATAGACCACTAACCTGCTTGCATGCAGGGCTCCACAGCCATTATTGTGGAGAAGGTACCTACTTTCCTTGAAACAATCAACACCTAATTCTGATCAGCTGATTTTGACTGGAAGTTAATATTAAGAGCACTAGTCATGGTAGCAAAGTCGGACTACTAATTCTACTTCCAGTTCATCCCCGGAAGCCTTCATCCCAGGAAACAACCTCAAAAGCAGGCTGGCAACTTATTGTGAGGATGTTGCAGATACAACTAATGAGGACCCAGAAAAAAGAGTTCTCAGCAGCAAAGTCTTTATCACTGTCAAACGAATCAACAACAGAAAATGATATTTTATTAGTGGCTATCACCAGGTTGAGTGAAGATTCATTACCATCTGCTTCATCCTGAGGCCATGGAACCACCCCAATTGAGTTGTAACAGAAATCTTTCATGTGTGTTTTCTCTGTCTTCTCCACCTATTTGAATCTGAGCTCCTTAAGAATACGGACTGTCTTCATCTTCTACATGTATTCCCAGCATTTATATTCTCATTCTATTGGTATGCCCAGTATTTTTCACATAGTAAGTGCTTAATAAATTCTTTTTTCCAGAGGCTGAGCCAAGATGGCCAAGAAAAGACAGGGAATCACCTGAGCTATGACCAATTCCCTGCTAAACAACCATAAAAATACCTCAAAACAAATTCTAGAGCAGCAGAACACACAAAAGGATGAAGTGAAATAATTTTCCAGATCAAGACAACTTAGAAGGTTGGCAGGAAAGGTCTGTCACATAGAATGAAAATGGAATGCAGTCTAGGGAAGGTCATGCCCTAGCAAGCCAGCAGCAGCAGCTTCCAGAGCTTTCATGCTACAGATGGTAAGGGATTCAGAAAACTGACCAGAAGGAGATTACAGTAGTTTCTTTGTTGGCGCTGGGATAAGGTGCAGTGCCCACAAGTAGATTCTGGTCTCAGTCCCGGGATGGGAAGGAGAACTAGCAGACAAGAGCTTGAGACTGCAGGGGAGCAGGGATACTGGTCACAGTTGCAGGGTGGAAAATAGTGCTTGTGCTCACTAACAGACCAGAGCATAGGACAGGAAAGTAGTAAACATACCTTTCCTTAAATCATGCAACCTTGGAAGAACTGAAAATTTGCACACACCCCAGAACTATGTCTGAAAATGGCTGCACAAAAACCTAACTCTTGGGACACTGCCCCCTCCACCCCATGAGAAAAGCACAATTTTAACAGAGTTAAAAGTCAAGAAGTAAGCTGGGGAAATAAGCACACATTCACACACACACACACACACACACACACAAATATCCTGCCTATAGAAAGATACTGTGGTGACAGGGAAAATCAAAATACAAACTCAGAAGACAACAAAGTCAAAACTGCTACAGCCTCAAAGAAAAATATGAATTCAGCTGAGAGCAAAAAAAGAATTCCTAGAAGAGCTCAAAAATTATTTTAAAAATCAAATAGGCAAGGTAGAGGAAAAATTGGGGAAATAAATGACAATGATGCAAAAAAAAATCATGAAAAAGTCAACAGCTTGTTAAAGGAAGCACAAAGTTAATTCAAGAAGATAACACCTTATAAAACAGAAAAGACTAAATAAGAAAAGAGTCACAAAAATTTACTGAGGAGATGAACTCCTTCAGGAGCAGAATTGGCCAAATAGAAAAAGAGGTACAAAATTCACTGAAGAAAATAATTCCTTAAAAAATAGAATTGGACATATGGAAGCTAATGTCCCGAGGAGACATCAAGAAACAATAAAATCAAATTAAAAGAAGAAAAATAGAAGAAAATGTGAAATATCTCATAGGAAAAACAACTGACCTGGGGAGATAATTTAAGAATTATTGGACAAATTTCTTTCCATCTCAGAGAGGGGGTATGGGAAAGAGGGAGAGAATTTGAAACTCAAAATTTTTAAAAAAATGCTAAAAAAATATTTTATATGTAATTTGGGAAAAAATAAAATGCTAAATAAAAAAGAGATAAATTTGCCTAAAAATTATTTTTCCATAATTACCATCTTTTAATCTCCATTTTGAGGAGAGTATATTTTACCATAATATATTATTATATATAAGTATATACTGCAAGTATATACTTATAGTATATGGGTTTCCAAAATATTTGATAATTCACACCACCAAAAAATTTTTGAGGCTACACCTGTAATAAATGTTGATAGACTTCTTTAAAAGTTATATACATATGCTATTATACAAGCAATTTATACATAATATTATACATTTATATAAAACACAAATTGAAGTCTGAAATAAAGATTTAGCAGCTACCATATTAACAAAGTGAAGGGATTAGGATATGATATTCTAGAAGAAAAATGAGCTGAGATTACAACCAAGAATAACCTACCCACAAAAGTTAGTATAATCTTTCAGGGGAAAATGGATATTCAATGAAATAGAGGACTTTCAAACATTCTTGATAGAAAGACCAAAGCTGAACAGCAAATTTGACTTTCAAATACAAGGCTCAAGAGAAGCATAAAAAGTTAAGTAAGAAAGCGAAATAATAAGGGACTCTATAAGGTTAAAATGTGTAGCTGTCCGTATGAGAAGATGATACACAAATCTTCTAAAAACTTTATCATTATTAGGGCATTTTAAAGGATTATACAAAGAAAGAAGGTATGGGAGTGAATGAATTATGATGGGCTAATATTTTTAAAAATGGATAGGTGAGAAAAAGGGATGTTATGGGAAAAGGGGAAGGGAGAAGAAGGATAGGGAAAATTATCTCACATAAAAGAGGTATACAAGGAAGAGCTTTTATCATGGAAGGGGAAATGGTGGGAGGAGGGCAGGCCATGCCTGAGCCTCTAACATCTAAACTGGATCAAAAAGAGAATATATATATCTATATATATACATATATGTATATGTATATGCATGTATATATGCATATGCATGTATATATGTATGTGTGTATATATGATATATATGTGTGTGTATATATGTGTGTGTGTTTATGTGTGTATATATATATACACACACATATATACATATACATATATATGTATCTATATATCTATCAATATCTATCTATATCTGTAGATATAGATAGATATTGATAGATATATATACATGCTCGATTAGTCATAGAAATCTATCTTACCCAACGAAGAAGTATGAGGGGAATAAAAGAAAAGGGGGGGCAGATAAAAGGGAGGGCAGATTAAAGAAGGAAATGGTCAGAAGCAAAATAGACTTGGAATGTTTTTTATAAAAGAACCAATTGTTTGGGTGGATTTTCTAAAGAGGTTTTATGGAAAGACAAGGAAATTAATCATATGGGAAGAGTGAATGGACTGTAATCTATACCCACACCAATACAATAATGGTTTTCTCAGTGAAAATGAAATAATGAGTTACAATTTCTGCTATATTAGTAATTATAGAATGAAGAAATGTTAAATGCACACATATTTTGTTGAGTAAATCATGAACGAGTATTGAGGAATTATATTTGTAAATGCTAGCCTTGTTCAGTATAGGTTAAACTCTGAAATTCTTTAAATCTATGATAAATGGATATACTTTAAGGGCTGACTAAAACATGCCTAGATGTTGTCAAAGTAAGCTGAATAATACTTATTTAAACTATGAACCACATGTAAAAGAAAAGGTTGTAATGTTTACTGCCTACCTTTGTCATTTTCCTTTGCTTAGTCTGCTTGACTGTTTACACACTTCAATGAGGTGGGAGTCAACTCCACTATTCCTTCAATTAGTTGGAGGCCCATCACACCTTAGCATCTCCTATGCTACTGGCTCCAAAGCCATTTGTAGCATTATCATCTGGCCTTCCTCCATGTTGTGCACTCCTCCAGCATTGCATTCTGATCTACTTATCTACCCTAATGACCCATGAACTTTGCCATCTAGGCCATTGCTGTACACTAAGAACTTTAAAGCCTCTCCATATTTCCAACAGTTGAAATTCCTTTAACATGTCTTCCCAAATTACAATGTGATTTCCTTAACAACTGGGAATCTTGCTGTTTCTTGTCATCTCAAAAATTTAGCAGTGTTTAGCACAAAGTAAGCAATTAAATACTTTCTTTCTTTCTTTCTTTCTTTCTTTCTTTCTTTCTTTCTTTCTTTCTCTTCCTTCCTTCCTCTCTTTCTTTTTCTTTCTTTCTTTCTTTCTTTCTTTCTTTCTCTTTCTTTCTTTCTTTCTTCCTTCCTTTCTCTTTCTTTCTTTTTCTTTCTTTCTTTCTTTCTTTCTTTCTTCTTTTTCTTTCTTTCTTTCTTTCTTCCTTCCTCTCTTTCTTTTCTTTCTTTCTTTCTTTCTTTCTTCTTTCTTTCTTTCTCTTTCTCTCTCTCTCTCTCTCTCTCTCTCTCTCTCTCTCTCTCTCTCTCTCTCTCTCTCTCTCTCTCTCTCTCTCTTTCTTTCTTTCTTTCCTTATTTTCTTCTTTCTCTCCCTCCCTTCCTCTCTTCTACCTTGGCAGCCAATGATTGCTTCCTCTAACTAGAGAATTCTCTCTTGATAGTTAAAAGCCGGTTTCTCTAGTATCCTTATCTGCTAGAATGAATAATCTCTCAACTGCTATCATGATGCTTAATCAGGAGTCGTATCAACCTCTACTTCATTCAACACCTTATTAGTGTCTCTCATATTTACATAGTAGTAAAGTTATAGAAAACATATGTTGGAAGCAACCAGCTCCATAGATGACTTAGAGTCATGGATTTCAAATTAATTCTTTCCATCTCTCAGAGTGATGACTTAGCCTAAATTGGCATCTAGGAAATATGGAGGAAGAAGATGGGACATTTTGTGTATTTGGGACTGGGAGGAGTTGGTAATTGGTTGCCATCAGGTTGTGACATGCCTAAGACTCAATATTCTCTTCTGTAGGTCACCTTGACCTCCTCAGGGAGTTCCACCTTACAGTAGTCATTTTAGTGAGGCCAGAAAGGGCTACTTTTGGAGTTTCTAGCAGTGAAGGTGATAGCTCTGCAGCAGTCATTCTCATAGCACTCCATCCACTCACCTGTTTCAGTATGACAGTGCTAGAATAGGCCATTAATGCCTGTCAATATTAGATTGCAGGTGGTTTCTCTGGACTCCAGGTGAAAACCTTCATTTTTGAGTCATTTATGGATATCTATCAGATAGCAATCTCTGGATTCATTGCCCAATTCCTTTTGGTCATTAAATCTTTATTTTGAGATACTTTCTGGAGAGAATAATAATAAACTAGCATAATAATTAGCTTGCATTTATGGAGCACTTTGAATACTCCAAAGCATTTTATTGATTTTATTTCATTTTATCCTTATAAGAACCCATTGAAGTGTATACTATTATTATTCCCATTTTACAGATGAATAAACTGAGGCAGAGAGGTTAAGTCTGAGTGATGATTTAAATTCAAGGCTTTGTGCTCAAAGTCCAGTGCTCAAAAGATATGTTCCATAGAAGACAGAAACCATGTTAGCAATAACCCATTACAGTCTATATGCAAGAAAAAAATGTCATAGATTTAGGATAATAGACTTAGAGCTGGAAATGACCTTAAAGGCCATCTAGTCAGGTTAACTCAAGCTACCCAGGTAGTAAGTATCAGAATAAACATTTGAATGTCTTGTGTGTATACATATACATATATGCATATACGTATACATATATACATATAAAATATCTGTTCTCAAATATGTGCTGTATAAATATATGTTTGTGTGTGTATATATATACACATATACCTGTATCCATTCATGCATGTGCATATATATGTACATCTATCTATCTATCTATCTATCTATCTATCTACATGCATAGATTTTATATATATATATATATATATATGTATATATATACATGTATACATATACACACACATACATATCACATTTGCACATATAAAACTATTAAAACTTGAAACTATGTGAAGGTTTTTGGGATACCCTATGTATTTATATCTGTATCTACACACACACACACACACACACACACACACACACAAAGTAAGTATAAAGTAATTTATGCTTGGAGGAGACAGTAGAGAGAATCAGGGAAGACTTGATATCATAATTCCTAATAGTCTTATCTATGGATTAGTACTCAAGTGGCTTTTACAGAAAGGATACAAAAAGGGTAATGTGAGGAGAGATTTAATTTATAGCCCAGACCATTGCATGGAGATAGTAAAGTGAAATGTCATTTGTGAGGGACAGCCAAGTAGACAAATTAAAGTGAACTACAAAATGCATCTAAAGGGAAAATTAATATGTAACAAATCTAACAAGGTAGCTTGTAACCATATTGGGAAGGGTTTAAAATACAAGTCAGAGGGATTTACATAATCAAAATTCATAAAAGCAAATCATAAATTTGTTTTCCAATCCTTTATCGATTCAAATGAGGCCCCAAGTGTATTGTTCTCAGTTTCCTAATTCTTCCACGAAATTTGAGAGAACTGTTACTGTGTTACCATGCCACTCTCCTGAAAAAAAAAATCAAGGTTTCTCTTCTGATCTGGAAAACTAAAATGCTGTTCTGGAAAAATCAGAAAGAGCTGCTATTTCTGTCAAGCCATTGGATGTTTCATGTGATTGCTGGAGTTACAGGCAAAAGAGCTGGAGGCTAGACAGGTATATTGCTCTTTTAAAAACAGATGGTAGGTGCACACGAGAGATTTGAGGGAAAAAGCTTCACAGGTCAACAGGTTCTTCTAAAATGAGCTGTCTAATCTATGACACTATAGATAAAATCACTAGCTAAGCTCATGACCCTTTATTATTCTTTTTTTCAGGTAAATAATATTTTATAGTGAAATTTATATTCCATAGTCTTTTTCTCCATTGTATGTGCTTTAGGAAAGTAAATATAAATTACAGTCAAATATTGTGATTAAATGACTTCTTTGTCATAAGGATCTCACTGTCAGATATGTATTTCAATATCTCCTTGAGAAAAAGTCCATTTCTAACTATGATTCTGGTGATTTCTCCAATTTTCTCATCCAAATCGTAATGTATGGGGTATTTTCCCCCAGGTTTACTTCCATAAAGTCAATATAAGCTACAATCAAAGACCCCCATAAAATTGCTTCTCATAATTTGGACCTTATTACATGGTTCCTATATCTTTGACCCACAACCACATTTGGGTTGTTACTGGTACAGGGCTGTTCATATTTTTTTCTACAGTATTTAGTATGGTATGGTATATGGTATATGGTATTTCATATGGTATTTTTTTCTATATGTAAACACATATGTTTCTATGGTAGGAATGTCATTTCATTTTCTTCTAGATTTATTGCATTTAAGAACCAGGAAAATGTATTGGTAAGATGACCACATTATATATACAGAGAAATAAAACTGACATAGTCTTGGAAATCAAGAAAAAATTCTATATTGAAAAACATTTTAAACAAGCTTTTCTTTCCTTAAGGACCCTTCCCCAAGCAATGGTGATTTGTGCTGAATCATTCACACTCTGTTACTTGGCTCTCCTTATAACAAATGACAATAGCTTAAAAGAAACATGAATCATGCAAATTTAGAGACATTTCTATTCCAAATCTTCATATGGACTATTTGTGTCTGACCCACGGTACAGTCTTCCAAGCTTGTCTTGGTCTGATCAGCCACAGCTGGACACATTGTACCCTGACCTTAACACGTTGATGTCATTTTGGTCCTCTCCAAGCACAAAGTACAACAACAAACAAACCAACAACTTTGTCAATTTGTGTTGACTGGGAGTAGAAGAGCAATCCGAAGTCAGAGAACACAATGAAAGTGACTAGCCTACGGGGAAATTAAACACATGTCTTTGGCCTCATAAACACAATTTTCTAACCAACTCAGCTAACCAAACACAAAGCACAAAGGAATTACTGCTAAATATGGTGATGCTTAACATCACCATTAAGAGAGTGGATTGACAGAATATTCACAATTAGTCTAGATGACATTAAGCTTCAGAGATGGAGAGAATATGACCAGAATCTTAGAAGGCAGCATAAAAACACAATATATAATTATGAAGCACTTAGCAAAGCGCTTCTTCACAATCCTATGAGATGGAGTATGTAAAAATCATTCCATTTTTCAGATAAATAAATTGAGGCTCCAAAAGTTTAGTTGATAATATAATGGCTTGGTGTCTGAGGCAGTATTCAAAGCCAGGTCTGCATCTCTCTACTATATCAGGCTTCCTTGAATTAAAATTCAGTCATCTCAGCAAGTGGGGAAAATAAATAAATTTAATTTATTTTAGTGAGGTCATGGACATGGCATTGAGGCAGTGTGTCATAGTGGATAGACCAGACTCAGAGTCATCAAGAAAATATGGTTTCTAGACCTGCCTCTGACATGTATTATCTGTCTTACCCTGGGAAATTTACACAAACTCTCAGGCAACTCTAAGACTGTGAATTGCAAAGCAAGTGCCAACCTGCATTGGTCTAGGAAGTTTCTTCACTAGGAATTCCCTATACCAATTAAGCCACATATTTAGTTTAAAAAAAAAAACTAATCATAGGCATGGAATGCCTGCTGAGAAAGAAATTTAAAAAAATAGGAAAACAAAAAAAAAGCTACATAAAATACATAAAAACATTTATTTTTCCTCCAGAATGATGAGAGAGAGATTGAGAGAGAGATCCTGAGCCTATCTTGGTTAAAGAACTCCTGACCATGAATCAGTCATGTATTCTAAAGCAAAATAATCTATTATGCTAGTAGGATACACTAAACATATGAACGCACTTGATGCAATCATATTTCTATCTCTGTGACTTTTATCCATACATCATACTTCAGTGAAAAACTATTAATTACACAAGATAGACATACTTGAAAGCCATCAGCCACCATCTTGTTTCACAGGAGTGCACTTACCCATGCATCAACCCTAAATGAATTTAAATTCTAATTAGAATTGTACTGATTTACCAGTAAAATGAGTCAGCTAAAACTACTGTGGAAGAAACATAAAAAAAGATAGTCAAATAGCAACAAATCTTATTTCATTAATTAATGAGTATATTGCTTGAGAGTATTGCTTATACTATAGCATATAAAACATAATTTCCAAGGTTGATAATGTAAGTGGATATATTCTAAATGTTCAGGCATATGAAGACTTAGAGAGAAAAATATAATGAATTATTCCTTATCTCTACTAAGGACAGATAAGAAGAAATAGGGTCAAAACTATGCGAGAGGGATTTCCTGACAATAAGAATTGCTTGACATTAGACAAGGTTGCTGAGAATCTAGTACAACTTCTCCTCTGAAGGTCTCTAAATAGATTTCCATCCATTTGCATGGTTTAAGTATGGTCTTGTTCAAAGGTAGAGTAATAGATTCAATGTCTCAGAAAAACCTATTTCAGTCCTGATACTCCCTGATAACATTCTGAACATGCGAAACTCGTAATTGCTGCCAATCAAGAATACCATCTTGAAATCTTAGATGCATTCAGTCTTCGAATGAACCTATAAATCTCATGAAGTCTACCTTCATTCAATCTTCTTAAATCTCTCTCTCTCTCTCTCTCTCTCCTCTCTCTCTCTCTCTCTCTCTCTCTCTCTCTCGCACACACACACACACACACACACACACACACACACACACACACACAATTTAAGGAGATAGCTTGGTACTGTGAATAGGGTTTTTGTATTGTGAGTAGTAGGGACTTGGAGTTAAAATCCACCTCAGATTTACTAGCTGCTACATGTCCTGGGAAAGCCAATTAATATTCTGTGCCTTAATTTCCTCATCTGAAAAAAGAAAAGAAAGGAGGAAAGAAATAGAAAGGAAGGAAGGAAAGAAGAAAGAAAGGAGAAAGAGAGAAAAGGAGGGTACTTCACTAAGTATCTAAATTATTCAGCTCTAAATCAATGATTCTATGAATATTTGTTTATAATGACAGCATTGAAGAAGTTGGCTTGAAAGAGTGGCCTAATATCATCCAATGTTTGACTTCAAGATGTTGATGGATAATTGATGTATTACATGACATCTATGGTTTATGAATTTTTTTTTAATGGAAATTGTTTTACTTAGTATATCCATTGCACTGATCTTTAAATCTTGTAACCTAACTCCATGGACAATTGGGATCCTCAAACACAAGTGTTGTGATGTTAGTCTTCTTGCCTGTGCCCAGCATGTGGGATGGGCTGAGCATGGAGAAGGTAAATTAGTTTTAGAAGTTTTACCTTATCTGGTTTTTCTACCTTATTATATTGTAGATTCAACTTTAATGGTTATAGATTTGGGACATATTTTCTTCATTTGAGGTTATTAGGTAGAAAAGTAATAAGGAAAATGATTATTATACCTTTGTGCTGATCATGTCGCATTTCAGTTACATTTTTAATTGAGAAAATCAGCTAAATAATACTAAGATATTGATGGTACAGATTCCAGATACCATGTACTTGTAAATTAGTGACAATTAGATCTCCACATGTTTTCAAACATAAAATAAACCCCAAAAATTTACAGTCACTCATTTCTCTCATGTTGGATCATCAGTTGGGTTTTCTTTGCAAATCAGACCATTTGGGGCACATGTCTTGTGTTTGAAAATGCCCATATTTCATATGATGTTTTATGTATGATGGTATAATAACACTCCTGAATCAGTGCTTGATTCTGCCTCCCTTCTACACTACGGCTCAGACAATGAAGAAATCACTTTTAAGTTCACTAAATAAATTACTGGAATTGGATTTCCTATTGGAATTCAATGAGAAATTGATCTTAAGAAATTTACATAATTAGTACATGATTAGCTGTCCCTTTTGAGTTAAGTTTCTTAAGTTACTATGTATTATAACTAGATGTGTTTTAATTATAAAATCTAATTCAATAATTAAAAATCTACATAGATGTTCCTAGAAATTCAAAACAATATTGTTGCCCCTTTCCCCCACATGTGTGTGTGTGTGTGTGTGTGTGTGTGTGTGTGTGTATATACATTTTCTTTTTGGTGACACAGATGCCTTAAAATGAGATTTAATGTCGATAGTTTGTCTTTTCATATGCCCCTTCAGCTAGGGACAATCAGGTTCAGATGGGGAAAACTGGATGCAGAAAGATTGGGTCAATTTTTTTTTCAATAACAACAACAAAGACAGGACTGGGACTATTTTCTTTTTCTTTGTCTCCCCAGTGCCTGGCACAGTGTTTAGTACATAATAAATGCTTAATAAATGGTTATTGATTGATAAGCTGATTTTGAAGAGATTGTTTGAGTGTCCTTGAAGTTTGAGAGTTTAGAGGCAAAAGCAAAATGTGAAACTCAAAAATCCTTTGTTGATTTTTTTGATGTACTTACTTTTAAGGAAAAATTGTCATCTTTGCAAGGTGTTTTCTAAAGCAACTTTTCAATCTGTTTTTCTCTTTTGTTTTCTTTAATGTAAAGCACTATGACTCATTGCATTCATTTACATTTCCTTCTTAGATTTAATAGTTATCTGATTTTAGTAGATAATGATTAAAATTGCATAAGCAACCTGTAGCCTCCCATGGTCTCCTGTTCTACAGTACTACACAGTACCAGAGAGGCACTTAGTAAATGATAATGTGTTTAGCTGACCAACAATCTGATATCTATGAAATATTTCATATCATTTTCTTATAATCTTTACCTAAGAATACTATGGTAAAGTATCATACAGTACTGAATACTTCAAAGATTTGTAACTTCATTGCTTTGCTGTTACGTATAACCACTCCTCCTTGTCTTAGGAGATGGTCTTGTTTCTTTTAATATTCAATAGCCTGACTATTATTAGGTAACAAATCTTTACACTTACACTGGTAACCCATTCATTAAAATGAGGATTTAACCTCACAGGGAAGAATTTCCCAAGTAAAGGCTCTTGTTATGTTAATTTGCCTCATAGTGCAAATGTTCTAGGCAACACACAGTTAAAATGTGAAGTTAGAAACCAAAATACTACTTAAATATAATTTCAGAGAGTTAATGTCCTAATGAAAACTTTGTTTTGTGAATCTCTGATAAAAGTGAGTTGAAATTATACCCTAAATACTGATGTCAGTAGAATTTATCTGTGGGTAATTATTTTGGTAATTGAGTTGGGATGAAGGAGTGGGGTGGGAAGAGTGACCACCTTTGCTCCCATTTTCAATTGAACACACACTTACTTTAAAAAAAGTACATACATTAATTCTCCACTCAAAATAGATTTTTAAGTTCACATTTATATATAGCAAAGTAGTTTACATTTGGTAAATGAAGGTCAGTAAGAGTATAAGCAAATCAAATTATTCAATACTTCAAAGAAACCTGATTTCCTTGGTCTGAGCACTCCTTTCAGCAATACAAAGTGCACCCTTTCACATATGTATGTGTATGTGTGTATATGTTTTTGTGTGTAGAGTTTTGGTCCATTCATTCAAGAATCTAAAAATAATTATTCATGTGTACAAGCCTAGGTCCTGATCAGTGAAAATAATGAATCACATGTGAAGTTGCCACATTATTCGAATATCCACTGCATATTCCCATTGGTGTAGAACCAATGAACATATTTTACATAATCATAACTTCAAATAGTGTGAACTTGAATGTATACTACCACTTCATGACTCAGGAGATTCATTCACGCTGGTGGATTGCTCTTCGCAGTAGAAAGAGGTCCAAAATAACATCATTATGTTGGGGTAGATGGAGTTGGGATCTGGACCCCAGAAAGGAAAAACCCTGGACTTTCCCACATGGCCAAATCTCTGGCATTTGCCTGAGTATATAATCTCATCAACTGGCCTTTCATTGTGGCTATACCCAATCTCCCAAATCTGTTACCATTAACCCAGCCTAGATCTCCCTATGTGCCTAGGCCACTTCCCACCCTTAATCCTATCTAGGTTCCATTCTCCCTTGGCCACCCCAGGAGTTCTATTGCCTCATAGACTAGATCCCTCCCATAGAAGTTCCATCTTGTCTCCATTAAGAGGCTCTGATTCTTGAAATCTAGCCACTGGTCAGATTCTTATAATCTAGCCAATAGCTTACTAATGTTCAGACTCCTTAAGAGTCTGTCCAATATGACAGATGTTCCAATACATCCTGTCTTTGGCTGAAAGAAGAGTTGGGTCAAATTCTTTCGGTCAGGACCCGTGTGTTGTGATATTGGGGTCCCAGCACCCCTGAACCTCTAAACCACATCAGATCAATGTTCAATATTCCTGATTATGGCTGATCAAAGCTCAGAAGACTCTAATACAGGTTGGTCACAAATAGTCCATTATGAACATCTGGAATCGAGATGTCTCCAAATATTCACATCTCACATTTCTTTTGAGCTATTGAAATCCTGCTTTGCTAATAGAACACAGCATGTTCTTTAATGTGGGCAGGCCATGTTGGGCAGTCCTCTGCCAGTATCTCCCATGCCTAACAATTGATTCCTAAATTCTTCAGAGAAATCTCATAAGTGTTATTGTATAGCATACATTTTGCATTTGAACAATATGGTCAGCCTATCAGAGTTGCCCCTTCTGCAATATGGTTTGATTTCTAAGCAGTTCAGCTTGAGAAAAGATCAATACCTTATTATGCCAGGTGATCTTCAGAAACTTCCTGAGACAATTCAAATGGAAGTGCTTTAGTTTCCTGGTATAGCTCTGGTAGACAGTCCAGATTTTATACATACAATCAAGTCAGCACAAAAGCTCTATAGACTTTTAGTTTCACAGGCAGCCTAACACCTCTCTGCACTTTCCTTCAGAGCCTCTCAAACACTGAGCTATTTCTAGCAATGTGTCATCCTCATCATTTGTGTGTACACCCCAGAAAAGTATGCAGCCAAGGCAAGTGAACTTAACCACAGAATTCAATATTTCTCCATTTGCTTCAACTGATGGTGCCACACATGGCTAGTGGGGTGCTGGCTGGTGAAGAACCAGTGCTGGTGTTAACTGTCAGGCCAAAATTAGCACAAGCAGCTTAGAATTCATCCATATCCTATTGCATCTCAGCCTCGGAGGCTGCAATGAATACAAAATCATCTGCAAATAAAAAGTAGCATGCCAACTCTCCCATCACTTTAGTCTTGGCTTGAACCTTTTTTAAGTTAAATAATTTGCCATTAGTGTAGTAGCTGACCTGATGCTGTTCTCAATCTCATTGAATGTATCTGACAACAGACACAGAAAATATGATCCTAAAAAGCATGGGAGGAAGCACACAGTCCTGCTTCACTCCACTGGTGACTGGGAAAACACAAGATGTGGTCCATTATCCAGAAGCCAATCAAACATGCTGCCATAGAATGGGCATACAAGACTGATGAACTTCTCCAGGCAACCAAATTTGGCCATGATATTCTGCAAGCCCTCGTGACTGACAGTATCAAAGGCCTCAGTTAGATCACTGAACATTGTGTAGAGACCTCTGTTATAGTCCTGGCATTTGTCCAGGAGTGTCTGGAAATTTGTGTAACATTGATGAATGTCTCTTGGCAATCAAATTTTTGTTACTGACCGCTCTAAGTGTTAATATATCCCTCAGAATGACTTTGTATTTTATTTGTATACAGGTTATATAGACCTAAGTTCCACCCAATAAAGTGTAAGCTCCTTGAGATTAAATACTATTTTTGGTTTTGCCTTTGTATTTGCTAGGACTAAAAAAAAATTCTGGGGCTTATTAGGTGTCTAAAACATGCTTCTTGAATGAATGCATGAATTCACATCCCAAGAGAAAAGTGCAAATGAGCTACAAAAATGGATATAGTGTAGATGGTAGGAGGAGATGAATTCATAGATAATAAATGTCTTGAATATTATAGAATTAATGAGAGTTCCAAACAGTCCATCCAAAGTAGGACAGAGTGTAAGTAAAAATAATTCTGACCCCAAATAGACTGGAGATAAAAACAGTAAATCTATTGTGATGTAGGCTCTAGAGACTGATGAAATTTATTTTGGCTTAAGTGCATGTGTACAGCAGCCATTTAATAACTTCTAAATGTCTGTTCCATAAACAGCATTTCAGCAACCAGGTTTTAAGAGAGAATTTTCTACAAATTAAAGGGGTTTTTGTAACACCCCCATTTTTGTTCTATTTATGCATTAACACTGACCAAGCTCTTTAATAAAATGTCAAGGGCATGTCTCTTTAAAATGAATAACCCCAAATAATAGCTAGTGAGCTCTGGTGCAACAACCATTTTTACTCTTTTTAAAACTTTGGCAAAATTCAAAGCTAAGGGGGTGAATAAGGAAGGGAAAGTAAAAAAAAAATGAGAGATAATGAAAAAAAATTCAGAGAGGTGAAAGAAGACCAGAGGGGTTGATGAGAAGAAAGAGAAGGGAAAAGGAGATGCAGAGGGAGAGGAGAAGACAAGAGAGAGGAAAGGAGTGGAGGAGAGGAGAGAAGAGGAGAGGACAGTAGAGAGGAGATCTGGGGGGACATAGATGAGAGTCACTTATGATAAGAAAGCAGGGATAGATTTCAATCTGCATGTTTGGAAGAAGTATCACCTTTGATTAAATCACAGACATGTAATATTCAAGGAGTGTGACCAGAATGATTTGCTTTTGAGAAGTTTCAAACAGAGATCCAATCCAAGATCACTTGAAATCATTTGCATATGATCTGGTTCATCTTGATATTTCTTCTGGAGGTTCAACAATAATATAATATCAGCCATAACCTGTCATTGAGCCAGCGATTTGGTAAGAGGGGCTTGACAGTAACCCAAGCTCTCAAGCTTACCACATTCCTACCTTTGGTAAAGTAGAAGAATATGGGATGGGGAGAAGTCTAGGCAAGTAAATACCAAGCAATTAGGAAGAAAAGGAAGAAGGCATCATAAGTTAAAAGATATGAGGCAAATAGAGGAAAGAGACATGATCCCAAGAAAGAGGTAGCTCATAGAGCCATGGGGAGGGGGGAGCAGATACTAAAGTCTATTGAATAGCAGTCCTAGGAAGTGCAAGGAATCTTGAACTGTGACAGAGACAAGTGAGACATTCACTTTCTCCTCCCTCCAGAGAAGTCAAATGTACCTAAGGGTTACATGCTCACCGAACTAGTTTTGCTTCCCTCTGGGCTGGGAAGATGGAGCCTTTGTTTTGAAAAGCACATTTCTGTTCTCACTTCCCTCAACTCCCAGAAAAAAAGGAAAATGCTAGAAACATGTGTCAATTGTTTTGCTTTGTTTACTTTTTCCAGTATCCACAGGAAATGGAGAGAAAAAAGAACATTTCCTCCTGAGACACAAGAGACCAGCTTTTCACTGGAAATTGCTTTGGTGGCTTGGAGCTAGTCTAGAGCCATTGATCAAAGTAGGAAAAACTGATGCTATGGATTGCATGCCTAGCAAGAATCAGAGATCAGTATAACCCTGGCTTAAAATTAGAAGCCTGAAAAAAAAAAAATTCTGTGAGGAAATGAAGGGCAGTCTTTTTTAGTGGGCGGGGGGCAACTTTATTTAGCAGGAAGACAGGTGGGTAGGTATGAGAAAGACACTCCATCCCGAAAGTTCAGGGGACTGAGCTTCACAGAAAAAAATAACTGGGGAAGCTCTGCTCAAATAAAGGGAGGGAGAGAATTGTTCAAGTATCCTCTGCCTTAAGAGATGATTGACAGCCTAGTCTTCATAATCCTCCAAAATTCCTTGTTGTTTGCATATCTCCTAGTGGATCACAGGATCAGAGGAGCCTAGATCTGGACAGAACTCAAGGCCATCTAGTCTGAACCATTCATTTGACATATGTGGAAACTGCAGCTCACGGAGGTTAAAGAACTTGCTCAGAGTTGAATAGCTGGTGGCATCCCTGCGCTGGATCAAGATGAAACCATTCATGTACCAAAATATCCCTGGGAAAATTAACTGTCTCATTATTTGTTCAGTTTTTTATTTGTTTTTAAATCAGATGCTAATTAAAAGCAAATGGATATTAGAATGGGGGTGGAGAGATGAAGCTAAGTGCACAACTGGAAAAGAAGGAAGGAAGGAAGGAAGGAAGGAAGGAAGGAAGGAAGGAAGGAAGGAAGGAAGGAAGGAAGGAAGGAAGGAAGGAAGGAAGGAAGGAAGGAAGGAAGGAAGGAAGGAAGGAAGGAAGGAAGGAAGGGAGGGAGGGAGGGAGGGAGGGAGGGAGAAAGGAAAGGAGGGAGGAAGGAAAAAAATCTTTTCAATGTCTCTGCATTACTTGAGTGCAGACAACCTGGCTTTCTTTAGTAGTTATTTCAAATATAATTTAGTTATCATTTGGCCTGGTACATGCCTAGGTACGGGTTAGTCAATATTGGAGAACAGCTTCCCTGCCATATGCAGAACGACTCAGATAGTTATTGTCTGTGAGGACTTGGAAAAACTAATTAAGGATGGAATGTAAAACATTTAGTGCTAAAGGAGACCATGTAGATTACCCAGGGCAACTTCTTAATTTTATAGTAAATGGATGTTTAGGTAGATGAAATTACTCCCACAACATTACACAAATAATATCAGGGAAAGAATTCATAGAGAAAAAGGATTCTGAGACTAAAAGGAGGATTTATTCCACATCGCTTCTTAAATCAGGAACATTTTTGCTGTCATGAGGGGTCAATGTCTTCAGCAAATGGTAAAGAATGAGAGCTGGAATCAAGAAACCAGGAATGCTGAAGCAAGTAAGAAAAACAGTCCAATAATACAATCAAGGCCAAAACCACAAGGTACGGAATGCACTAATTTGAATATAGAGCCCAATTAATGAGTAGAAAAGGACCAGAGAGAAGAAAAGGAAAGACCAGAAAAGGAAAATTTGCATTAAACATGTTGCACACACACACACACACACACACACACACACACACACACACACACACAGAAAATAAGACAAGTATTACTTAAACTCCAGTTGTTTGGAAAGAGAATTGATAGTATGAAATTAAACTCTGTTTGTTAAAGGTATCTAGAAGTTTGTTTGATCCCTTTTTTTCTCTATAGACATTGTTATCAAGACTTAAGTAGTTCCAAGTTAAAAGGACCGTTGCTAAATTTCAATTAAATACAGTGACCATCCTTGACTCCAAAAGTCCAGTGGTGACAAATATGCCCTTTATATTAATAGAGGTTATAGGATGTACAGGACAAAACAAGTATAATATGCCAGTATATTCAGTTGATGTTTTAATGGTAATTTCTTAACTTTTTTCTGTTGTAAGAGAAAGTTGTATATGGGAGGAGGATGAGTTACTGAGGAATTACTACAATGTTAGAAAATAACAAAGCATAAATGAAACTAAAAAGAATTATAATGTGAAGACTGATACTAATAGCCTACTGGAGGTGGTAGCAATATATATGCCTGCATGTTTATATTCTATTATAGTATTATCAACATTTTAGCAATAATAATGATGATTATAATAGCATTGCTTTAAGGTTTTCAAAACACATGACTTATGTTCTCATTTTGATCCTCACAACAATATTTTGAGGTAAATATTATTATCTCCATTTTACATATGAAGAAACTGAGGCACAGAGAGGTTTAAGTGATTTGCCCAGGTTCACACAGTTAGTAAGTATCTGAAGTAGAGCTTGAACTCAGGTCTTCCTGACTCCAAATCTCACTCTCAATCTATGATGACACCTTTGTACACTTGGACTCAGAGCTAAAAAATAGTCATAGTGACCACCTAGTGCAAAACCTTTATTTGGTAGATGAGCAAATTAGTCCTAGAGAGGGTGAATTGACTTGACTAAGGTCATGCAGGTGACCCTATAGAACTGGAATTTGAACCTATGTCCTAGAGGCTTAATCTACCATACTTCCCAATATGCTGCCTCTTGAGGTAGAAAGGGCACAAGGGTACTGGCAGTCAAGAGAGTTGTGTTATCCTTCTCCTCCATTGTTAACTAAATGTAGATCCTCAGGTTAGGCCTTTTGTGTCTTTATTTTTCAAGGCATAATAATACCTGGCTTGCCTATCAAACAGAATGATTAGGAGGATTCAGTGAAAAAAAAGACACTGTCACTTAACTTTTCACTGCCCCAGATATATCTGTAAGACTAGAACTTACAGAATAGGTGAATGTTTTGTGTTAGTCCTGAGAGTTCCCAATAAGGCAGGCAAAGAGGGAAAGGGATAAGCATTTATTAACTATCTAATATGTGTCAGGCACTATGCTAAGAGCTTTACAAATATTATCTCATTTGGGAAAATGCCACCTATCCCCCCCACAAAAAAAAGCCAGCAAGTAGCAGCTAAGTGTCCCAGTGGATAAAGCACTGGCCCTGGAGTATGGAGGACCTGAGTTGAAATCCAGCCTCAGATACTTACTAGCTGTATGACCCCAGGCAAGTCACTTAACACTGTGTGTGTGTGTGTGTGTGTGTGTGTGTATGTGTGTGTATGTGTATGTGTGTGTGAGAGAAGAGAGAGAGAGAGAGAGAGAGAGAGAGAGAGAGAGAAGAGAGAGAGAATACCAATGAAATCAGAGGTTTAATTAAAAAAAAACTAATATTGATGCCATTTTATTGTGACTGCTGAACTAGAGAGAAAGTGAATGAAAGCCATCATGGAACTCACTTGAATGGGATGGAAGAAAGTGCCTTCCTTGGGGTTGGGCTGAGAGATGACGGACAGGTTCACTTTTTTTTATTGTTCCTGACATTTCCAAGTTGGGATGCCTGTGGCAGAAACTCAGGAAGATTAGATTTCACTGGTTTATAGAAAGCAGATGGCCCCAAACAAACAAACAAACCAAAAAAGAAAAAGAATAGGTGTAATAAATGAGAATAGGAAGGGAGGAGCTGGAAACGGGGGTGGCATGTTTAGTGATGTTGTAGAAGAGTAGAATGAAATACAAACCTTGTATTCAAGTCTCAGACAGAAGATTCTCGATGATAAAACAATCATATTTCTTGCTTTCTTCTTTCCTTTGACAAGAAATAGTTCATGACTGTGCTGTCAGTAGAGCTTGTAATTTTGAAGTTGAAATAAGGCTAAAAGCAGTGCCTGGCATTTTTAACATGCTTTAGTAGTAAAGGTAGTGACAAGAGTGATCACATCCTAAATTCTCTTGCATATCAGGTCCAAATTCTGAAGGAATCATGCTTGATATATACAAGTCACAAGTGACAAATTGTGGAACCAGTTAAAATAATATCTAACACATATAAATGCTTTCCATGTATTATCCCATTTTATACTCACAACAACCTGTAAGATATTTGCTGTGAATGCCCCCACTTTTATGTATGAAGAAACTGAGGCAGATAGAGGTTAAGTGACTTGTCTTGGCTTACTGTTATCCAGTAAGTACCTGAGGCTGAATTTTAATTCAAATCTTCCTGACTCCAGGTCCAGTACTTTACTTCACTGCCTATTTTCCTCTGTAATAATTTGAAACTTATTCCTCCTGATTGCTTAGCTCTCTCAGATACCCATAATTCCTTGATTAAACCCAGAGGTGATTGACTGATAGTATAATTGGAGAAAAAAATTATATTTTGGAACAAAGAATCCAGAAACCTGTAATTCTCATGGAGCCAGAGAGTACAAGCCCCACTCACCCTGAAGCATAGCTTTCTGGCAGTAACACATTCTTAACAAAGATAGGATTAACACAGTGTGGTGCAGTCAAACTATCCTACTCTGGGAGATCAAGGATAGCAGACAACCCAGCAACATAAATAAATGCTTCACAGTTTGATCTCTTGAAGGCATCTATTTCCTATTGACTGATACTCCAGAAGTATGAAGAGTGCCGAAAAAAAATCACTCTCATGGGATAGGAGGGATGAAAATATATGATTTAGAACCTGGAAGAGACAACACTGGAGACATAAAAATGTTTTATTTTTGTTTGCTACTCTGGAACTGTGATTTTATTGGTACAGTGAGCTCCCTGTGGGGAGGGGGGGGTAGAGGGTGGGCAGGAATAATTGCTCTACAATGTTTTGGGAACTTGAAGAATAAAGTGGCCTTGGAGTCAGGAATACCTGGGTTTAGCCTCAGATATTTATTAGCTGTGTGACTTTGGGCAAGTCATCTAAACCTCTCTGAGCCTCAGTTTCCTTGTCAGTAAAATGGGGATAATAATAACACCTACCTTCCAAGGCAGGATAGAATGAGACAATATTTGTTGAGTGCTTTTCAAATCTCAAAGTTCTATGTAAATACTAAGATGATGATGATGATGGTGATGATGATGATGATTATGGTTTATTTGAGCGAGTTGCTGGGGGTGCTGAGAGATTAAGTGGCTCTCTTGTGATCAAGAAATTAGGATATAGCAGAGGCAGACTTAAAAATCAATGTCTTCTGGACTCAAAGACTGGCCCTCACTCTGCTATGCCATTTTGTCTCTCTCCCAAGATGTAAACCCTCACTTAAATTGAGTTCAATTATAAGTCATGTCATCACCTTCCTGATGTCATGGTCCTATGAGTAGTCCCAGCTGCCCCATGGGCCCCAGCTGGGCAGTTCAAGTTGGATAACTCAGCTCATCCTCTTCTCTCCACTTCTTGATGTTTTCATCTGTCACAGTGAGACAGTACACTATATGACTCAAGGTAGTTTACTCTACTTTTGGATAGTTCTAATTATTGACGTTTCTTTTTCCTTCAAACTTACGTGAACCTTCTCTACTTTGTTCCAAATTTTATACCTCCAGACCAAGAAAAATCAGTCTGATTCAAATTTCACATGACACTTCTTCAAATATTTGAATACTACTTGAATAATAATATCTTGCTATCTGTCCACCATCCCCAAGCTGTCTTTTCTACATCTCTGGTCTCTTTACCTATGGAATGGGTTCAAGGTCTTTTAGCTTGATCAAGGGAATTGATTCCCTTCCTTTCTGTAGATACTAGAGAGTAACAAAATGTGTTCCCTAAAATGTGGTGCCACAAATTAAACATAATACTACCAATGTGCTTTGAACAAGGAAGTATATAATGGGACCTTCATCTCTCTAGTTCTAGACAATAAGACTCTTTTAATACAACCTAAGGATGAATTTGCTTTTTTGACTGCCATAACACTATGGAGTTTACAGTTAATTTACTATTCAAGGAATTGCTCTCTAGAAATTCCTCCAAAATGTGCACTTGCAAAGTTGATTTTTTTTAAATGCTAAGCATAAGACTTTATTTTTATCTCTGTTAAATTTTATCTTATTTGATTGGGCCCAAATTTCTAACCTATCAGGATTCTGATTCTGTTATTTAGTATGTTAGCTATCCCTTATAGCTTTCTGTCATCTGAAAATTTGATGTGAGTGCTATTTCTAGCTTTGCCTTTATTATTAAAAAAAATTTAAACAGTACAAGTCAGAGAGTAGGACCCTGCACTTCAGATGTACTTCCAAGTTCACATCAGTTCATTAATGGCTATTCTTAAAGAACAGTCATACCATCATTTCTAAACGCACCTCATTGTGCTATCATTTAACCCATATCTCCCCATTTCCCTGGTAAGAATAGCATGTCAAAAAGTTTATCTCACATTCAGATATTAGAAATATAGCTAGCTATATCTAGCATTCTCATGATTTATGAGTCTAATAATCCTGTCAAAAAAGAAAATTTCCTATTCTTGATGAAGTCACACTAGCTCTTTATAAATATAGCTTCACTTTACTTTCACTTTTGAAAAGTTTTATTAACACTTTTTTAACACTTCAATAATTTTCTGATCTATGCTTTCCCATTACCAGCTCCAGAGACTTTCTTGTCACAAATAATAACACAGTAAATCAAAACATTTGTCACAAATAAAACTCATAAAACAAATTAAATCAAAATAATAAAGACAAAAATAATAATATAAAATACTAAACAAATAAAATAAAAGCAAAATAATAAAAAATAAAGAGCAAAAGATAAAATAAAACTGATTGACAAAGTGATGATATGATTGACAACCTATGTAATATATTGTTCCCCACCTTTTTACCAAGAGAAAGACAGTATGTTTTATTACCTATTCTTTGGAATCAAGACTGGTCATTGACATGGTTGTATCTCAGTGCTCTTTTAATTCACATTGAAAGCACTGTGTATTTTTGTCTCCTGTATAATTGGTTTTCATTGTCATTGTCTCCTGGTTCTATGTTGTTTGCTATATAACAGTTCATTTAAATCTTCCCATATCTGTTGTTTTATATAATGTAACAATATGTACTTATCTTTAGCTAACACAACTAGTTTACCTAATTTCCAATCAATGAACACCTATCATATATCCAGCATTTTCTACAACAGATAATTCGGGTAATATTTGGTCTATGAAGCACTTTTCTGTTTCTGACTTCTTTAGGTCTCAAGCATTGGTCATGCCAGATTAAAGGTCATGAGCAGTTTAGTACCTTTTCTTGGAAAATTCCATATTTTTCCTGAATGTTTAAACCAATTTTCAGCTTACTAATGGCATACTAGTCTGTCTTTCTTCATATAGTCCCTTCAGTACTGATTACTACATTTCTTACTATCAGATTTTGTGGGTATGAGGTGAAACCTTAAAGTTGTTTTAACCTTGCTTTCTCTCCTTTTTTTTTCTTCCTTTTTTGGACTGGTTCTGTGATCCTGTGATTTCACTAGTAAAAGAGCTCTCAGTGTGGATCAGGGTCTGTTTTTTCATCTACAATCTTAGAAAGCTGTAGGAGTAGAAGTGGGGTGAAAGAAGTTAAATGATTTGTCCACAAGGGGCCTTCAAAGCCAGGATTGAAACAGATTTTACACTGGAACCTAGGTCTTCCTAATTCCATCCACTGCAATCATGCAGCCTCTTGCTATCTTGCTACATTTCTTTTATTATTATTGATTTGGAATATTTGTATATATATTTGATTATCTCATTTCTTCTTTTAAAAATAGCTTATTCCTGTCCTTTCAACATTTATCCACTAGTGAATGAGTCATGGGCTTTTTTTGGGGGGGGGAATTTGTTACATATAGATAGATAGATAGATAGATAGATAGATAGATAGATAGATAGATACACACAACATACATACACACACATATATACATATACATACCACAGACACACATATACTATATACATACATATATGTATGTATGTACATATGTATATTGTATATATACATATATGGATATGTATATCTCTCTCTGTTTCTGTCTGTATATGCCTGTCTTTCTCTACCCTAGATAGGGATCAGGGCTTTGGGATAGAGATCTCCCAGGCAAGAAAACTGTTTCAGTGCTGGGGAGCACTGAGACATTAAGTAATTTGCCTGATCACCCAGCATGTTTCAGAGCCAGGTCTTCTTGATTTCAAGGTCAACTCTTCATTCATTGCACCTCATTGTCTTAAATAAAATGCATTAAAATGGATTTTAATCTATAATTTGTGTTTCAAAGTTTATGAAATATTGAGCTGTTGCATTTGATTGCTTCTACATCTTACTTATCTAATCTGTTTCACTAACCTACCTTTCTATATTTTAATTAATACCAAATAATTTTGACAATTCCCATTTTACAATGGTTTGAGACCTGGAAATGCAAAATCCATTAATTATTCTAGAGATTATGACTTTTTCCCTGCAAATGATTTTTGTTAGTTTGTTAAGTTCAATGAAGTAATACCCTTTACACCAGGATTGATTGATATAGTTTTAAATCTATAGATTAAATTATATAATATATTTTATATTTATTATTTTAGCAAAGTCACCTCTCTCTCTCTCCAATTCTTGTCTTTGCTTACTTTTGTGGAATATTTTGTCAATAGATTGCCATAAGTCCTGCTGAGAAGTTAGTTTTCTGATATTTTAAAATATTTTATAATTATCTTGAATGGAATTTATCCTATTATTATTTTCTTTTGGTTTTATTAGTAGCTTTTTTTCTTGCTCTCACTAACCTCTGGATTGCATTGATTGCCAAGTTGTTTTGTTTTCAGTACTTCTGAGCAATTTTCTTATATTATTTTATAAAATCTTGTAATATAGATCCTCAAAAATATAGAGAACTGACATATTATCTCTGTTTTCATCTTATGATTCCGTTTTATTTTCAGTCCATTTAGTTCCATATTTTCCTTTAACTTAACTTTCTATTGGAATTTTTCAGCTGCAAAAGAGGAATCTCAAACCTCCTACAATTATTTTTATGTCTTTCCTTTTTGTAATTCAGTTTTTCCTTTATTAATTTAGATGAATTTAGTAATGATAGCAATAGTAATAATAAATTTTCTCTGAGGCCTTTAAACATAAGGTAATTTTATTCTTTGTTTTTACTTCATGTTGCCAATTTTAATTGTTTCTTCACTTGAAATTGTGATATAAGTTCCTTCATTCTTACACTTGGCAAATTGTGAATTTGGATTTTTTCATCTCATACTCACTCAGTAGCAAGTCTTTATTTTTTCAATGTTACTTTCTATGCACCAAATTGTTGTGTTTTGTTTAGTTATCCATTAGGCCATTCTCTCCCGTTTTATTGGGACATTTAATCTATAGAATTATTTAGAACTAGAAGGGACCTTAGGGTCCATCTATGATATCCCTGCTCTTTCTAACGGATGAAAAGGCTGAAGCTCATATAAATTAAATGTCTTGTCCAAGGTTACATGGGCAGAAAGTGTCAGAATTTTAATCTAGGTCCTATGATTCCAGTTCCAGAAACTTTTTTTTTCAATATGTCCTCAATTTATTTTATATGATGTCAGAAAAGAAAGTCATTATTGGCAATATGGGACAGCTCATAAGAAAAAGCCAAGTGACTAAAGAATGTCAGTTTCCAAAATTATCATATGTAGTTTGTGGATCACATATAAACCCTTTTCTTTCCCTTAATACATACATACATACATATACACATACATGTTTTTTCTTCTGTGAGTTATGTATATACAATACAAATAATACAAATGAAAAACATGTTGAAATCAGACAGAACAAGAGGAATGAGAGTTGTATTGCCTTGAGGAAAATTTAAATCTCTTTTCATAACTCCACACTTCTCCAAGAAACGAAGTCTATCTTCTCACTACCAACATTTTGGTCTAAGATCTCACATTAACAAGAGTAATAATAGTAACATTTCTAAAACTTTTTATGATTCTTAATACCTTCTATCCCCCCTTTTTGCTACTACAACAATCACTTCAGAAGTGGAAGGCTTCTGAATAACAAGAAAGCTGTCCAAGGTCTAATCTAGATAAATACAGTTTGGTCAGTAAGTAATGAATTGTTTGTCAATTATATAGATATATATTCACAGTTCCCCTTATGCCTTTGTGACTACCTTCTTCTTCTGAAATGAGATCTTTCTGAGACAAAAAAGTTCCACTGTTGATTCATTTTGAGCTTACAGTTCACCAAATATGCCAGTATTTTTCTCTTATAAACATGTCATGTTCTCCCTTCTGTGTACTTTATAATTCCTTTAACAAAATTGTACAACTTTATACTTTTTTGAAAATTACATTGCATCTAACCCTACAAAAATCCTAGCCAAATGCTTATTATATCAGGGATTTTATGTCCCAGGAGTGGGGAACCTGTGGCCTCAAGGCCACATGTGGCCTTCTAGGCCCTTGGGTTCAACCTTTTGACTGAGTCCAAGTTTTACAGAACAAATCATTTTATTAAGGGAACATACTTCAGGACCTATAGGGCCACATGTGGCCTTGAGGCTGAAGGTTCCCTCACCCCTGTAATTAAGGCTACCCCTACAATAAAACAAGTTCTTCCCAATTCTACCAAACTAAAAAGGCTCCATCAATGATACCTATGACTTTCTTGTCTCAAAAAAGACAAGGTGACCGTGGACTACATTGTTGTCTGTCCTTTATTCTTGAAGAGGACCATGACATCAGAAAGGCTTGCAAATGAATTAGATTTAGTGAGGAAGGGTTGCTCAAAATCACCAGCCTCATTTTCTCCTCTCAAGCCCTCTGGATCCAGTGGTAAGATATAGATAGGATGACTGGAGATAGCTTACCAGAATCAGTGAGAGACCTTGGCCCTTCCAAGCTAAGGTCTTTCCCAGGTCTCAGTTTGACTGAGGCCATGGGCTATATAAAAGAAGGAAAAGCATCCAGAGTCAGGGAGGTGAATCCTATTGTGTTCTGTGATGAATGATTCACACTTAAACTACTTTACAGTACTAAAAGATAAAATGAGTGTTCATTCACACGAGTACTCAAAATCATTTCATGCACAAAAATTGTTGCACTAGCTGGAAATGTTTAGATGGGGACATAAAAGATGAGAGTGTTGACATCCCAATTATTTTCAAGGAGTTAAAGTTTATTATGTGAGAGACAGCATGGTAGAGCCACTAGAGAGCTAACCTGAGAGTCAGGATGACTTGGGTCCAAACTCCATATTTGTCACCATTGGCTATGTGATATGGGGCAAGTCATAAATTCTCAGGTACCCTATCAAATTTCTAAGAGTATAAGTTGCAGGATGCTTTCTAAATTACATTGGTAGATTATTTTTTTTCTCTCTAAGGAGCCCTCCATGCCATTGAAATCACAAATTCAATTTAAAAACATTTTTATGCATAGCTCAAGAATGCAATCTTTGGATCCATAGATGTAAGTCATAGGGAAGCATGTGACATTGTTAACATAAGAAAGATCTTCCAAAAAATAGGAATATTCAAAAAGAAACGTGGTTGCCTTGTGATAGCCTGAGCTCACAAATGCTAAAGGTTATCAAATAGAATTTGCCTATTACACGTGCATAAAGAAATAAGAATTGAAGAGCCTTTTATGTACTACTTACTATTTGTGAGATCTTAGAAGAACCATTTAAAGGTTGTGCGTCTTAGTTTCATCATCTGTACAAATAGGTTATTTGTGTGATCTCTAAGGATATTTCCACTTCTAAATTCTATACTCCTATGATCTTTTGTGACCCTTCCAATATTGAGGCATTTATATTCCTGTAATTTTTACCCGTGATAGGTTAGTCCTTGAACATCATCTAACCAACAAATCATTTTTTTCTACAAATGAGGAAATTAAGACTTATTCCCAAATCACATGACTAATTACAAATGATTTCTTAATTGTCAAATCCAACATTATTTGATCAATCTTGAGTCTCCTCGACCTCTCTGCAACATTTGACACTATCAACTTCTCTATAGATATTCTTTTCTCTAAGTTTTATATGACGCTGTTCTCTCCTGTCTCTCCTTCTATCCTTCTAACCACTCTTCCCCAGTCTCTTTGGCAGTTATTTTCACCCATGTCATGCCTTCTGCCCATGGGTGTCCTCTAAGGCTCTATCTTGGTCCCCTTCCTCTTTTTACTCTATACTATTTCACTTAATGATCTCATTAGCTCCTGTGAGTTCAATTATAACCTCTATGCAGATGATTCCCAAATCTGCATATTCAGCCCTAATCTCTGAGCTATCTTCACAGAGCTCCAACTTCTTCTTAGATATGTTCCTTAGGCATCTCTAACACAACATGTCAAAATCAGAACTCATTATTGTCTACATAAAAACATTCCTGCTTCTAGATTGTCCTATTCCTCACCCTCACCCCCTATTTCCAATCTATTGTCAGATCTTGTCATTTCTAACTTCCCAACATGTCTCTTACATGTCGGTTTCTTTCTGCTATATACCTACATGCCTAGTTCAGGACACATCACTCCTCCCCTGTACTATTGAAATAGTCTTAGTCTCACTGGCCAAGTCTTTCCCCACTTTAGCACATCATCCACTCTACTGCCAAAGTGATATTTTCCTAAAGGATGGGCTCTTAAAGTGGAGCCTATAGATGCCTAGGAGGTCTATGGTTAGATTTCACGCAATCCATGAACTTGGAAAGGAAAAAAAAATGTATCTTTATTTTCACTAACTTAAAACTGAAATTTATCATTTCCTTCAATTTCTTTAAAATATTCTTGAAGGGGGTCCATAAGATTCACCAGACTGCCAAAGGGTCCATGACACTAAGAGAAGATTAAGAATATGAAATCTAAAGCATAGGTCTGATCATATTGTCTCCCTGCTCAGTGAGTTCTAATAATTCCCTATAGCTTGTAACATCAATTAGAAAGTCCTTTGCTTTACATTTAAAACAATTCATAATCTAGCCCAGGGGTGAGGAACCTGCAACCTCAAATCCCCTTAATAAAAGCATTTGTTCTGTAAAACTTGGATGCAGTCAAAGCGCTGCACTCAAGGACCTACAAAGCCACACGTGGCCTCAAGGCTGCAGGTTCCCCATCCCAATCTATCCCATTCTTACTTTTCCAGACTTATTTTATGTTTATTCTCTCTACAAACTCTGTAATCTTACAACTCTAACCTACTTGCATTTCCTCCAATTAGACTTTTTCCAGTTTCCACAACTTTGCATTGGTTGTCCCCCATGTTTAGAATGCTCTGCCTCTCACCTCATTTTCTTTCACTTTGTTGAAGATTCAGCTCAAATCCAACTTACTTCAGGAGGCTTCTTCTCAGATTACATTCATTTTAATTCTGGTCACCCAGTTATTTCCAAGTTAACTCCCCCATTAGGATGTAAGCTACTTGCAGGCAGGGGCTTTTTGTTTGTTTGTTTTTGCCTTTCCTTGTATCCTCATTGCTAAGCATGTTGCTTGGCATATATTAAGTGCTTAATCAGCACTTGCTGATTGACTCACTGAAGAGTAGCATAGTGCTAATAATTCAATTGACTCTCCAGCTAGTGTTCTTTATTAATCTTAAATAAATTGTAACTTTAACATTTCCCGTAACCAAATGTGCTTATATAAGTCTTAGTTGCTGCCAAAGGTGCCAAAATGAGTGAGGAAATAAAGGGCTAAAAATGCTAATATTATACATCACATGATTTTTTTTAATCTTGTAAATTAATTATTGCCATTACACTCATCTTTTATATCAGCACAAATGTATCTCTTAGTATCTTGGATTAGTCAATGCTGACATTCAGAACATAACTTTGATAGAAATTGGTCTATTATGCCAATGTGAGTATATTAATAGATTTTATGTCGTCTTATACCATACACAGTTCCAGGAATTCTAGAATCACAGATATAGGGATAGAAGGGACCTTGGAAACCATCTAATCCAGTTCTTTTATTTAACAGGTGAGGGAGCTGACACCCAGAGAGGTTAAGTGACTTGTCCAGCGTAACATAGGTAGTAATCATCAGAAGCAGTGTTAGGATTTAGGTTCTCTAGCTCCAATAAGCAATCTTATTTTTCCATTGTACTGACCCAGCTTTCATATATTTCTATGGCATGATATGGAAGAAAACAACAAACAAACATGAGTTGAATGCAGTTTACTCCTGCTTATAGGCAAAATATGTATTGATATTACCTAGAATCCCTAAATTTTGGTTTGTATGTTAATTTTTTAAAAGAACATAATTAGTTAATTCATTATCTTGTAGAGGTGGTAATGGAGGTTTTCAGAAGGATAAAGTATGTCTTATTAGTGTTCTACAGCATTACTTTCAGATAAAATCAAATCATTGCTATTCTTAAATCAAGATGAAATTCAGTATATTTGAATTAAAGTATTAATTTGTGGGAGTGGGTGTATTGAAGCTGAGAAAGTTAAACATTTTCTTCAATGTTCAGACTTGATGGACATATAACTATGATCAAACCAGGACCCATCAACCAATCAACAAACATTATTATTAATGTGCTATTGACATTGGGCTTGTTGTGACAAAAATGAGACCATGATCTCCAGCAGCGCGTATTCTATCAATGGAAACAACATATAAATAAAACTCACTTTTGGAAGGAAGTACCAACAACTGTGAAGATTAAGACAGTATGTACCTGAACTTTGAAGGAAACTAGGAATTCTCAAAGCTAGAGGTAAGGAAAAGTCAACTCTAGGCATGGGCGAGAGCTAGTCTATTTAGAATCATGGAGTTAAGAGATAGAATAATGTATTTGAGAATAACAAAAATGGTAGTTTTGCTGGATCACAAAACAGATCAAATGGTAAAATAATCTTTGAAAGAAAGGAGACAGAGAGGAAGTCACTGTTCTTCATCAGATTTCACAGAGAAAATAATTCCTCAAATATTAAGCCACTACATCCTTTCATATCCTCAGAGTTTCAGTAAATAAAGGCCGTCATGGTTGCTAGCCACTCCTTATCATCCCGGTCTCTTGACTCACAAAACACAAACGAAAAATGAAAACAGAACCACCTACCTGCTTAAAGCTTTTCTCTAGGCCACCAGAATCACGTACTTATCATTTTCTTCCCATCCTTGCCTATCCAGGTGTACGTATCCTCACAATTGCAAGCCAATAAAGATTATTCCAGCCCACACAACTACAGTAATTACCACTAGACAATTTAATCACATCAGAGAATTATCACCAGTGACAGAGGCAGTAGAGTACCTATCCTCAGCCATTAGCTAGAAAGGTTTAGAAAGGTTTTTTTTTCTTTTTTGCTATTAGTACAACTTTACTTTTTGATCGTTTGTTTTGTTTTCGAGCATTTCAAAATAAGAAGGAACATTAGGAATAGAATATCCATTAGCCCTGAGGTGAAACATAAGAGGTTTCATGGTGCAGAGTAGAAAGCACAGTGGGAATAGATTGGAAGACATAGCACAGTTAATGACATGAGGGGAATAAAAGAATGATGATGTTCGGGGGGGAAAGGGTCTATGTGATGGGCAGTTTCACTGTTAGAAGACTAAAGGCAACATTGAGATTTCTTGGTGCTGCAAGAAAACACCTCCATGATTATTCAAATTATTTCTCGAAACCCCTTTGGTTGCAGAAAGAGCATCATATGTCCTACAATAATTAATTAAAAGGGGGGGGTGGCAAAATTGGCTGTAAATATTATTAGGTGCAATAATACTTAATGATACATTTAAATTTCAATTTTGCTTAAATTATAAAATTGCAAAGCCTTCTGTTTTCACCAGAAGCCAGAGCTCCTCTCTGAGCACTTGATCAGCATGCTGTGAGGCATTCTCCTTAATTAACTAAATGGTTGTCTAATAGGACGTCTTTTGAGTTTGGGAAAATGGATGTCAGAGGAGTGATGTGACAAGGGGAGAGTCATGGTGGAGACTTCCCACATAACAGAAAGATAACATTGGGTGTGGAGGGCAATTTATAGTTTCTCTGAACAGAGGTTCCAGCATCAGCAGAAGCAATGTCTCTGAAGGTGCTATGACTAATATGTCAGCAAATCAGCAGTCCTTTTATAGCAACAGAGGAGAGAGACCCAAATAAATCAGATTTGTCATAAGCTTAAACACCATTAGGAATGTCAACTGGAATCTGAACTCAGTGTACCACAGCAGTGTGCTGGGAAGCAGAGAAACGGTTCTGTAAGAAGACTGTTATTCAGCCAGAGTGACCATTTTGGAGCTAGTGTGACATTGTGGGTTGTTTTATTCTTCTCCCTAATCTTTCTTTAGCTTTGGCAGTGCTTCCAAACAAACAGCCATGTTGCACATTTTAACAGTCTAACTGCTGAGTATGGAGAGAATAGCATATGCTACAGCTATTCTGAGCCTTATCTGGGTTGCTCCTATCTTTGTATTACTACCCACACAATTTTGGAAAACCTTAGGTAACAGTAATGAGTTCAATAGCCATGGTGGAAGTTGATGGGGGGAAAACAGGGCATAATTTGTATTTTTAAACTTACTTACTTACTTACTTACTTATTTATGTACTTATTTATTTATTTATTTGTTTGTTTATTTATTTATTTATTTATTTTTAGTTTTCGACATTCACTTCGCTTTTCTTGCAAATTTTCTCCCCATCTCACTCCTCCCCCCCACCTCAGATTGAGTGCTTTCTGAATACCCATTTCCCTAATCTGCCCTTCTATCTCCCCCTCTTCTCTTATTCCCTTCCCTTTCTATTCTCCTGTAGGGCAGGATAGATTTCTATACTCCATTGCCTGTATATCTTATTTCCCAGTTGCATGCAAAAACAATTTTCAACATTTGTTTTTAAAACTTTGGGTTCCAAATTTTCTCCCTTCCTCCCTCCCCGCCCACCCTCCTTGAGAAGGCAAGCAACTTGATACAGGTTATGCATGTATAGTTATGCAAAACACTTCCACAGTAGTCATGTTGTGAAAAACTATATTTCCCTTCATCCTATCTTGCTCCCCTGTTTATTCTATTCTTTCTTTTGACTCCGTCCCTCCTCAGAAGTGTTTGCTTCTTATTACCCTCTTCCACAAGCTGACCTCCCTTCTTTCATCCCCCTGCTCTCTAATCCCCTTCCTCCCTATTTTCCTGTAGGGTAAGATAGATTTCCATACCCGATTGAATGTGTATGTTATTCCCTCCTTAAGCCAAATCTAATGAGAATAAAATTCATTCATTCCCTTTCACCTTTATCCATTTCCTCTCCACTGTAAAAGCCTTTTCTTGTCTGTTTTTTATGAGATAATTTACCCCATTTTACCCCTCCCTTTCTCCTTCACCCAATATAATTCTCTCACACCCTTTAATTTTATTCTCCAGATATCACCCCTTCGTCTTCACCTCATTCTGTGCCCTCTGTCTATCCATCTATCTATCCATCTATACATACATACATACATACATACATACATATATATATATATATATATATATATATATATATAAAACCCTCTGGTTATAGAATATCAGGGTAGTTTTCCTTGATAATTTCTTGAAAGATGATGTCTAGGCTCTTTTTTTGATCATGGCTTTCAGATTGTCCAATAATTTTTAAATTCTGTCTCCTGGATCTATTTTCTATAACAGTTGTTTTTTCACATGAGATATTTCACATTGTCTTCTGTTTCTTCATTCTTTTGGTTTTGTTTAATAATATCTTAATTTCTCATAAAGTCACTAGCTTTCATTTGCCCCATTCTAATTTTTAAGGAAGTATTTTCTTCAGTGAGCTTTTGGACTTCCTTTTCCACTTCACCTATTATACCTTTTAAGGCACTCTTCTCATTGGCTTTTTGGACCTCTTTTGCCTTTTGGGTTAGTCTATTTTTAGGTGTTATTTTCTTCAGTATTTTTTGGGGTCTCCTTAGCAAGCTGTTGACTTGTTTCTTATGATTTTCTTGCATCACTCTCATTTCTCTTCCCAGTTTTTCCTCTACTTCTCTTACTTGGTTCTCAAAGTCCTTTTTGAGCTCTTCCACAGCCTAGGACTGATTCATGTTTTCTTGGAGGCTTTGGATGTATGAGCTTTGACTTTGTCTTCTTCTTCTGGTTATATGTTTTGATCTTCTTAGTCAATAAAGAAAGATTTTATGGTCTGACTTTTTTTTTTGGTTGCTCATGATCCCAGCCAATTACTTGAGTTTTAAACTCTTTGTTAAGGTAAAGGTCTACTTCCAGTGTGGAGGGTGTACTGTCCCAAGCTTTGGGAGTTTTGTGCAGTTATTTTCAGAGATACTTCCAGGGACCTGTAAGTTTTCAGTTCTTCCAAGGTGGTATGATCAGGGGCAAGGTGTTTACTCCTTTCCTGGCCTAGGCTCTGGTCTATGAGTGACCACAAGCACTCTTTTCTGCCTCAGAACTGTGAGGAGTATTTACTCTCCACTGACATATAACCTGTACCACCCCAGCCCTCCTCCTCACCCCGGAACCACCACCCAGAACTGCGACTGAGATCCAAGCATGGGCAAAGCAACAGATTCCTGCCTCAGCACCAGCAAAGAGATCCCTGAAATCCCCCTTTGATCATCCACTCAATTCCCCCTCCATCTGTGTGTCAAGAGCTCCAGCAGCAGCCACTGCCCCATGGCTATGCCAGGACTGGGGATAGGACCAAGCATCTCTTTCTCTGTGGTCACAGACCTTTCTTACTGACCTTCTAAGTTGTCTTTAGTGTTTGTGGGTTGAGAAGTCTGGAAACCATCACAGCTGACCATGATTCAGTCCTCTGAGGCCTGCTCCAGGTTTCCTCAGGCCTGGTCTTTACCTGCACACATGCCCATGCTGAATTGTGCTTCTCTCTCAGCCTGGTTCAGTAGACCTTCCCAAACAACCATTCAGGTTGTCTTGAGCTAGAAATTTGTTTCACTGCATCTTTTTGTGTGTTCTGCTACTCTAGAATTTGTTTAGAGGCATTTTTTCAGGTATTTAGAAGGATTTAGGGGAGAGCTCAAGTAAGTCACTGCTTTATTCTGCAATCTTGGCTCTGCCCCCAGCATACTTTATTAATAATCCTAACAATAAATGGCATTTATATGATACTCAGATTTGGAAAGTACTTTTTCAGAACTTCTTGAACTGTGGGTTGGGACCCCACATGGGATCGCAAAAAATTTGGCAACAATAAAGGGTTTCTGAATGTGCAAGGGCCAAAAATTAATTCAAAATCAAATGTGTAATGAATCCAAGGTGTTTCTGGCAGCATTTGCCCATGTCACATCATGGTAATTTACTATACAGACTTTGTTCTGAATACACAGCATGGGAACTTTGCACTGTGCATGCCCTTGGGCCACATAACACCAAAGAAGGCTGCTAAACTATGAAAAGAGGTCAAAAGTAGAAAAAGTTTAAGAAGTCCTACACATAACCATATGTCTTCCAGAAGAGGTAAAAATGAGAACCTCCTCCTCTACAAAATGGAAAACATCTTATGTTTTATATTTCTGTGTCTCTGTATCTTTTGTTTCCTCCAAATGAGTGTAAGCTCTAAGATGAAAGAAATTATTTCACACTTGTCTTTAAAACCCCAGCATGTAGTATAGCATCTGATGTATAAGCAGTACTTGACAAATGTTTATTGGTTGATTGATGCTGATCCATCACATAAACTAATTTTTATTAGATTGTCTCTATGATTTAATTAGTGTAGGAACTCTCAATGAGATAACTGCCTCTACCAAGGCTGATCAGAAACTGCTCAGCAATGCAATCTAGTCTTAGAGAGATGTCTGGCACACTGAGAGATGAAATGTATTGCTTAGGGTGACCTAACCAATATATAATCTGATACAAGACTTGAATTCAGAGTTTCCTAACTCTGAGGCTGACTCTCTAGGCACTGTATCACAACCAGCAATCAATATTTTCCCCAATATTAGATAAAAAATAATAAGCTAGCATTTGTATAACACTTTCAGGTTTTCAAAGCTCTTTACAGATATTATCTCATTTTCTCCTCAAACAACATTGAGAGTTAGGTGCCAGTAATTTACAGTTCAGGAAACTGAGGCAAGCAAAGTTTATGTGAATTACAGTTATACAGCTAATAAATAACTTGTCACTGAATTTGAACTCAGGTCTTCCTGAATCCAGGCCTGTCACTCAATCCATTGTGCAACCTAAATGGTTCTATTATTTGGACACAATTTAGGAAATAATTCTAAAAGAAGTGGAATTGAATTATTTGGAGATTAGTGAGAATTTCTATTAAACCAGAAGGCTTGTGATTTATAGTTGGCCTGAGGCCTAGATCACCTTTGTTTATATCTTCTCATCTTTCTTCTACCATTGTCAAAGATTTATGGAACTTTTGAATTTTCCTTTCTTTAAAGTCAGCCTTTTGTTCCTAAGCAAGTGTTTGTAAACAAATATGCTCAAGAGAATTGAGAATTGTTTGGGCATAAATAGCATACAGACTGTCTGACTCCAGGGTATTACCTCTTAAATCCATCTAAGCATCTGTCCAGTGAAAGAGACCATCATGGCCAACTCTTAGAAGCCATCCAAGATTCTTAGCTTGAGAGAAAACATTTCTGAACGCTGTAGATGCTGATACATATCCAGAAGCAGAAAACAAACAAATAAACAAAAACAACAGAGAAGTAATGTTAAGAATGTCATTGATGGAATGTTTGACCAGAAATAACAAGTGGACAGATCACGCACACTGTTGGTTTCCAATCAATTTATCATCCTCTGACAGATTTATAGATGGGCTTGGATGAAGCGCACAAGATGGACAGGCATGGGTGTTTTATGATCTATGTTGTTTAAGAAAGCATATACACTGACAAGATGTATTTCTTAAGCATTTGCTATATGCCCAGGTACAATGCAAAAGTACTGGGGGCAGGGTGGTGGTAAAATTAAAATAAATAAATAAATGAAAAGAAATTTTTTTTAATGAAATTTAAAAAAAAATAAAGAAAGCCCTTTCTGTCTTGGAGTTTACATTCCAATGAAAGAAGACACACACAGAAGAGAACTAAAGAGCAGGAGGTAGGGGTAGAATACGGAAGAATGAAAGTATGAAGGTAGCATGGTTTTGAGGTCCAGAAAGTCAGGAGCAGAGCCTTAAGGAGAATGAAAGTAGGTCAACCTGATTCCTTCCACAAAATGGAGGCTCCAAAAGCTACTCACCAATGAGAAAGGAAGGTAAAACTTGTGGAGCATAAACCAGATGCTTGCAGGGGTGGTCGGCTGTTGCAGAACAAGGAGGCCTCCATCAGGCAATGATAAAAATTCCAAGATGAGCCAGTAGTAGAGGAAGTATAGTTTTGAAATTCAGAAAATCAGGAAGACAATGCAATTCTTGATGAACAAGGAGGAACTATTTGTGATCTGAATGAATGTTTGCTGGAACATCAGGCGCAGGTGGGTGGTGCAATGGAGAGAATGCTACACATGTAATTGGGAAGACTCATACTTGTGAGTTCAAATCTGGCCTCCAACACTAGCTGTGTGAGCCTGCAGAAGTCACTTAACCCTGCGTGTCTCAGTTTCCTCATCTGTAAATTGAACGGAGAAGGAAATGGCAAACCACTCAAGACTTTTGCCAAGAACACCCAAAATGGACTAATGAAGAGTCTGATATGACTGAAAATGACTGAATAGACAAAAAAATTACCAGGACATGTGGCTTTAGCTACATCTTTTTTTTCTTTTATTAATTTATTTTGATTTATCAATAATCACTTCCACATGCTTTTGAGTTTAAAATTTTTCTCCCTCTTCCTCTCTACCATCTTCCCCAAGATGGCACACAATCTGATATAGGCTATACATTTACATTCCTATTAAACATATTTTCACATTAGTGATGTTGTAAGTAAAAATTAAAACCAATAGGAGGAACCATTAGAAAGAGGAAACAAAACTGAACAGAACAGAAAAAAAATTAGCAATTCCACTTCCATAGTTCTTTCTTTGGAATTGAATAGCATTTTCCATCACAAGGCCTCTGGAGATGTCTTAGATCCTTGTATTGCTGGGAAGGGTTAAGTTTATCAATATTAGTCATCACACAATGTGGCTGTTATTGTTTACAATGTTCTCTTGGTTCTGCTCACTTCACTCAGCATGAGACCATACAAGTCTTTCCAGGTTTTTCTGAAGTTGACCTGCTCATCATTTCTTAAAGCACAATAGTATTCCATTACATTCATATGCCACAACTTGCTCAGCCATTCCCCAATGGATGGGCATCCTCTCAGTTTCCATTTCTTTGCCACCACAAAAAGAGTTTAGCTACATATTGGAAATAGAATTGAAAGCAGGTCTTCTTGACTTCAAGACCCACCACCCATCCATTATTCAACACTTACAACTTTTAGCAGGATTTTTAGATGATCCATAGTGCAGCTTGAATTTGTTAGGAGCAGCAATCCTAGAATGTACTGCACTAGCTGTTTCAAAGAAAAACTTTAGGAGGTTGACTGGATAGGTGATTTGGATTGTTTCCCAGAGAATCCTAGGAAGAAGGCAGAATGAAAGAGATACATGGGCAGTTAGACAGGTACATATGTGTTCTCCATTTTGAGGGAAAGAATCATCTGTTACTGTTTATTCGGAATTGCAATATTTCAAAAGACAAGACTGCCATAGAATCATAGATGTGTAGCTGGAAGGAATATCAGAAGTCATCTAGTCCATATTCTTTAATTTAAAGGTGAGGAAACTGAGAACCAAAGTTACACAGATAAGTCAAGATTGGATCCCTTGCACACACGCACACACAAACAGACAAAATGGAATGCAACTAAAAATTTTAACATGCTAATACATTCGTATTTTTTACTCAATTCAATAACTATAAAATTTGTACTATGTGTTCGATATAATACTAATTAAAACAAAGGACACTACTTAGTAGTGAGGTGCCTAGGTGACCTTGGCTTGACCCCATGCTTTTTAGCATTTTTCACAATGGTTTTGGATAAAGGCACATTTATCACATTTGTAGGCAACCTAAAATTAGAAGGGATAGCCAACATATTGGATAACAGAATCTACATCCCCAAAGATTTCGACAGACTAGAACATTGGTTTTTATCTAATGAGATGAAATTTAGTTGGGATAAATGTAAAGTCTTACATTCAGATTATTTAAAAATTAATTCACAGATATAATATAGGGGAGGCATAGCTAGAATGTCTGAAAAAAAAGATCTAGGGGTTTTAGTGAACTAAAACTTCAATATGAGTCATCAGTATGGTATGGTAATCAAAAAGGCAATTTTGCCTTAGGTGTTGCTTAGAAAGACCACAACTAAGAATCAAAAGGTGATAATCTTATTCTAATAATCCCCTGGCCAGACTATATCTGGATTATTGTGTACTGTTCTGGACACTACATTTTAGCAAACACACTAACACGGTGGAGCACCTCCAGAAGTGCAGACCAGAATGGCAAAGGACCTTGAGCAGGCTCATGCCGTATGAGGAATATGAATATCAGCTAAAAAATCTTGGGATGTTTATTTCAGAGAAAAGAAGACATAGCTGTCTTCAAGTATTTGCTCGTCATAGGAAGAGGAAATACTTGTTCTATTTGGTCTCAGAGGGTGGAACCAGGAGCCATGGGTGGAGCTTGTGAAGAGAAATTTAATAACATGAAGAAAACTTCAGTAATAATTAGTACCAGCCAGAAATGGATGAGGCTGCCCTGGAAGATTGTGGGTTTCTCTTCACTTGAGGTCTAAGTCAATGCTAGGTGATCAAGTACAAGACAGAGGAAACTTCTCATAGAAAGTGGTCTTCTGGGGTACATTATAACTGAAATTGAGAGATCATGGAAGTGAGACTACTGAAACCCAAAATTATGTTATATATTAAAACCGAAAAAAATGTATTTTCCATCAACATAGGTTGTTTGGCAAAGACGATTGACCAGATTCCCTGCATTCCTACATGTTTCTCTCTTGGGGAGAAGACATAGAAAATCCTTAAGGATGGAGAAGCAAGCAGAATCAGGAGACCAGGCCTTGCCCATAACTTTGTTGGTATGCATGAGTCAGTTCACTTCTCTGGGGGCCAGGTTCCTCATCTATACAAAATAAGAGAGTGAGTTAATGACATCTTTAAACATCTTCTGTATCTAAAATTATATGGCTGTACAAAAACTGTTGGGGGGGTTTGGTTTGGTTTGGTTTGGTTTTTGTTGTTATTGCTGTTGTGGTACTATTTTAAAGTTATATTGATGCATTGCCATGGAAACATTATGAAAATCCACAGAAATGTGAATATTAACTCACCAATAATGAGATAAAGATTACTATAAAATTTATTTTTCTACAAAGAAATTTGAACATTAACAGTATGTGTGAGGCATTTTGCTAGCCACTGAGTGGTATAAAAAAGAAAAGAATGTATTCCCCTTTTCTTGTCTTTGTCTTTATCCTTGTGGGTTTCTTTCAGTACCTCCTTTTTGTGGAGAGGCACAAGCCATCCAACCTTCATTCCCCTTTCAGCTCTGCATCTTTCTGGAATTTGCCACCATGCCTCAGTCACCATCTTACCTTGATTCTACCCTCTGAAACTAGAGCCTTCTTACCTTAGAATATGCATTTACCACTGTGGCCATCTCACTTTGACCCATCTCTCTGCCGTGCCAGCCCACTTTTCCCATTGTTGAGTTCCTTCTGAGGTCTCCATTTTAGAGGGGGACTCAGGCTGGCCAACTTTCATTCCTCTCTCAACTCTGCTTCTGGGTTTCTGAAGTTTAACACCACATCCCTGTGTAAGTACTCCCCATCCCCACTTTTCAACTACCTTTGATGTATTGTCTTCACCCATTCAAAAGAAAACTCCTTGAAAGCAGGGACCATCTTTGCTTTTGCTTATACTTAGATCTCCAGCACTTAGTGCAATTCATGGTACATAATAAGTATTAATAAATGTGGGAGTTTGGGGAGGTTTTATTTGTTTGGCATTATTGCCTTGTGGAGTTATCTGTCTTTTAGAGAGAGATGATAAATATATAGAAATCACCACACTACTCACTATAATGTGAAAATGAAATGAGAAATACATGGGATTTGGTCACTCAGATCAAAGAGAGATTATTTCAGGTTGGAAGAGGTCAAGAAAAACTTTGTGGATGATTTACTTTAGGGCTTATAGAATAAGTTGGTATCCCTGGGTAAAGGCAAGTCATTGCAATTGGAGGGAACAGAATGATTAAAGGTATGGAAGGAGGGGAGAATAATTGAGCAAATAATCAACAGGCATTTCTGAAGCAGCTAGGTGGCACAGTAGATAGAGCACTGGGCCTAGAATCAGGAGGACCTGAGTTTAAATCTGACCTCAGACACTGACTAGCTGTGTGACCCCAGGCAAGTCACGTAACACTGTTTGTCTCAGTTTCTGTTAAATGAGCTGGATATGGAAAGTACAAACCTCTGTAAGACCTTTGCCAAGAAAACTCCAAATGGGGTCACATAGGATTGGACATGACTGAAACAACTCAACAACAACAAAAATTTATAAAGTTCTTATGTGCTAAACACTATATTAGGTACTGGGGATGCTAGTAAAATAATTGCTATTTTCAATGTGCAAAACTTCTACTGGGGAAGATATAGATATGTATGTATGTGTGTGTGTGTGTGTGTGTGTGTGTGTGTGTGTGTGTGTTTTAAAAAACACATAAAGTAGAGAGAGAAGGCATTATCAGGCTTCATGGAAAAAAAAGCCTTGAGTTACATCTTGAAGGAAGAGCTATATTCTATGAGACAAGTGAGGAAGAAGTGCATTCTAGGTGCCAGAGACAGACAGAGTAAAACAGTGGAGACAGGAGATGGAGTGTCATGCTTGAGCAACAGAGAAAGGGCCAGTTTGGATGGAATGAAGAATGAGAAAACAGGAGTAATACATAATAAGGCTGAAGAGATAGGTTGGAACCAGATTATGAAGGTGTTTAAAGAACAAATAGAGAAGCTGATACTTCAATATAGAAGCAAGTTGGAACAATTAGGAGTTAAGTAAGGAAGTAATACAGGCAGAATTCCATAGGATAGTCACTTGGGCAGCTGTGTGAAGGATGGATTGGAGAGATGGGGAGAGACTTGGGAGGGGCAGGGAGACCAATCAATAGACTTTTCTAATAGCTTACATGAAAAAGCTGAGTACTTCAATTGATGTGAAGGCTATATGGGTAGAGAAAAGAGGTTTATGAATAGTGGTAGTAGCAATGGCGGGGTGACAACTCTGGGGTCTCAGTGAAGATTCAAAGACCTCAACAATTTTACAAACCTAAGAGATTGGATCAATGATGGTGCCTTCAACAGAATAGCAAATTTGCAAGAGGGGTGAGGTTTTTTTGGATAATGAGTTCTGTTTTGAACATGTTGATTTTGAGATATATCCAGGAAATTCAGTTTGGCTCAATATAAATTTTTAATGCAAGGCTGAACCACAGGAAAGAAACGAGGCTGGCTAAATAGATATGTAAGTCAACTAGGTACAAATAACACTTAAACTTATGGGAGCTGATGAGGTCACCAAGAAAGTACAGGGAGAAGAGAAAAGGTCACAAAACAAAAGCTGTGGGAATACCAAGAGTTAGGAGGTGTGAGATGAATGATGAGCCAGAAAAGGAACTCTCATGCAGTTGGAGGGATATTCAGAAATGTAGTGCCATCAAATCATAGAGGACAGGGAGTTTCTAGAAGAGAGTGGCCAACAGTGTCAAATGAAGCAGAGAGGACAAGAAAAAGGAAGACTAAGAAGAGAAAATCAGATTTGGTCATTAATAATTTGTTGGTAACAGCAAAGAGAGCAGTTTTAGTTGAGTGATGCATTCAATAACTAGATTGCAGAGTTAAGGAGTGAGAGAAGTGTAGACGAGGAATACGACAGCTTTTCCCCCCCTCAGATTTTGGTTAAGAAATGATAGAGAAATATCACTATAGTGTGAGGGGATGATAGGATCCAGTAAAGGTTTTGTAAGGATAATGGAACTACATAAAGGGAACTAGGAAGGAGCTAGAAGATGTGAAAAGATTGAAGATAGGATATAGCAAGAAAACCACAGAGAATGGGATCAAGGACATATGTAGAGGGTGTGATAAGACTACCAGAATTTCCCCACAACATAGGTTAGACCCCTCCCCATTCTTCCTTTCCTTATATGACATGGCTTAGTTTTCTCTAAAAGAAGACAAAGTGGTACATATGCCCAATTGGCCTATTTCCCTGATAAAGTTAAAGTACATAAAAACTCTTACATACTTTCAGTGGGAATCCTCCAACTTAATTGATTTCTGTAGACTATATGAGTCACTATATCCTTCATTATATCTTGCCTTGACCCCATGTTTTCACATATGGAGGAAAGTGGGACTGCATACCCAGGAGCTAAATGGGACTGTTTCCTTGTTGCAAACCAGTGCTGTGTTAGAACAAAGTGAGTCTCCTTTTGTTAACTGTTCAATGACTTATGAGTGTCTCCTTTCATTTCAAAATCAAATCTGCAGATGGCTGGCATTAGAGCCATCTCCAATAGTGGGTATGGTCCTGACAAGAAGAAGGGCTACCTCATTATTAAGATAGGAGGAAAACAGGAGTGAATAAAGAGTGACCTTCAGGGGATTTGAGATGAAGAAAAAAAGGAAAGTAAAATTTCTTAGCAGAAGGACTCAAAATTTTCCCCCAGAAATTAAAAGGTGGGGGGGGGGAGCCAAGATGACAGAGAAAATGCAGGAACTTGCCTGAGCACTCTCCCAAATTCCTTGGAACATATTTAAATAATGCCTCAGAATAAAATCTGAAGTGGTAGAACCCACAAAGGATGGGGTGAAATAATTTTCCAGCCCAAGACAACTTAGAAGTTTAGTAGGAAAGATATGTTGCACCCAGGTAAGACCAGAGTGGAGTTCAGTGCAGGCCCCACCAGCCTAGAACAGGTTCCAGCAAACCATGAGCAGCCCTTGGAAGTGACTCAATCAGCAGCTAGAAAAGCTGCTTTCAGAGCTCTCAGCCCACAGACAGTAAGGGTTGGAACAACTGGTCATTAGGAGATTACAGTGGTCCCTTTGCTGGTACCAGAGCAGGACTTTCTTGCTTTGCCCATTCTCAAATCCAGGTCATAGTCCTGGGTGTCAGTTCCAGGATGAGGGGAAGTACTAGCACACCAGAGCTTGCACCAGAACAGTCACAGTGGAGTAAGAAACTCTTCATGGTTCCAGGGCAGAAAAGAGCACTTGCAGTCACTTATAGATGAGAGGGCAAACCAGGACAATAGCACAATTTACTATATCATATCATATTATATTACATTATATTACATTATATTATATATATTATTATATTTATTATTATATTATATTATATTTATAATTATACATTACATTACATTACATTATACATTACATTACATTATTATATTATATTATATTATTATTTATATTATTTATTATTATATTATATTATATTATATCACACTGCCTTGGAAGAACTGAAAACTTGCAAGTGTCTAGAAGTATCTCTGAAAACAGCTGCACAAAACCTTGAAGTTTGGGTCAGTGCACCATCCACCCATTTAGTGAAGGGTGACAAGTCAAGAAACAGCTTGGAAAAATGAGCAAACAACAGAAAAAATTCTGACTATAGAAAGTTACTATGGTGACAAGGAAGATCAAAGCACACGCTCAGAAGAAGACCACAAAGTCAAAGTTCCTACATTCAAAGGCTCCATGAAAAATATTAATTGGTCTCAGACCATAGAAGAACTCAAAAAAGGATTTTAAAAATCAAGTAAAGAAAGGTAGAGGAAAAATTTGGAAAGAGAAATGGGAATGATGCAAGAAAATCATGAAAAAAGAGTCAAGAACTTGGTAAAGAAATCACAGAAAAACACCAAAGAAAATAGCACCTTAAAAATAGAATAGGCCAAATGGTAAAAGAGGTACAAAAATCCAATGGGGAGAAGAATGCCTTGAAAAGCAGAATTGGCCAAATGGAAAATGATATACAAAAATACACTGAAGAGAAATTTTTAAAAAGCAGAACTGGCCAAAAATAAAAAAGAGGCACAAAAATTCATGAAGAAAAGGATTCCTTAAAAAATAGAATTGGCAAAAATGGAAAAGGAGCTACAAAAGCTCACTAAATAAAATAATTCCTTAAAAATTCAAATTGAGCAAGTGGAAGCTAATAACTCTATAGAGATGAAGAAACAATAAAACAAAACCAAAAGAATAAAAAAAAGAAGACAATATGAAATATCTCATTGGAAAAAGAAAACAATTGACCTGGAAAATAGATCCAGGAGAGATAATTTAAAAATTAATGGACTTCCTGAAAGCCATAATAAAAAAAAAAAAGAGCTTAGACATGATCTTTCAAGAAATCATCAAGGAAAACTGCCTTGAAATTTTGGAATCAAAAATAGAAAAAATCCACCAATCACCTCCTGAAAGAGATCTCAAATCAAAACTCCCAGGATTATGATAGCCAAATTACAGAGCTTCCAGGTCAAGGAGAAACTACTTCAAACAGCCAGAAAGAAATAATTCAAGTATCATGAAGCCACAGTCTGGATAACACAAGATTTAGCAGCTTCTATGCTAAGGGACCAGAGGGCTTGGAATATGATACTCTGGAGGGCAAAGGAGATAGTATTACAACCAAGAGTCACCTACCCAGCAAAACTGAGTATAATCCTTCAGGGGAAAAAATGGACATTCAGTGAAATAGAGAACTTTCAAGCATTCCTAATAAAAATACCAGAGCTAAATAGAAAATTTGACTTTCAAATACAAGATTCAAGAGAAACATAAAAAGGTAATCAGGAAAGGAAAATCATAGGGAACGTAACAAAGTTAAACTGTTTACTTTCCTACATGGGAAGATGATACTTGTAACTCCTAAGAACTTTCTCATTATTAGGGCATTTGGAAGAAGCATATGTAGACAGAGGACACAGATGTGAGTTGAATAGATTGGGGTGATAGCTAAAAAAGAAAGCAATTTAAGGGATGAGAAAGAGAAATGCACTGGGAGAAAGGGAAAGGGAAATGTAGAAAGGGATGAATTATCTGATATAAGTGAGGCACAAAAGAGCTTTTACAATGGAACAAAAGATGGGGGAGATTGCAGGGAATGCTTGAACTTTACTCTGATGGGAACTGGCTCAAAGAGGGAACAGAATACACACTCAATTGGTTATAAAAATCTGTCTTACCCTACAGGGAAGTAGGAAGAGAAAGGGAGAAGAGAAGGGGGGGTTATACAAGGGAGAGCAGAGTAGGGAGGGGGTAGTAAGAAGCAAAACACTGTCAAGGAGGGACAGGGTGATAGGAGAAAAAAAGAATAGAATAAATGTGAGAAATAGGATTGAGGGAAATGCAGTTAGAAATCATAGCTGAAAACATTTTGAAGCAAGTTTCTCTGATGAAGTCCTCATCTCTTGCATATATAAATGAGTAAATTTATGTGAACAAGAGCCATTCTTAATTGATAAATGATCAAAACATATGAACAGTTTTCAGATTAAGTAATCAAAGCTGTCTAAAGCCATATGAGAAAATGCTCTAAATCACTATTGATTAGAAAAGTGGAGTTAAAGCAATTTGAAGTACTACCCCAAACCTATTAAATTGACTAATAGTATAGAAAAGGAAAATGACAAATGTTGGAAAGGATGGGGGAAAACTGAGACCCCAATGCAGAGCAATTGGGAACTATGCCCAAAGGCCTCTAAAACCATGCATACCCTTTGACCTAGCAATACTGCTACTAGGTCTATATCCCGAAAGAAAGTTAAAAAAAAAAAAGAAAAGGATCTATATGTACAAAATATTTATAGCAGCTCTTCTCAGGTGGTAAAGAATGGGAAATTGTGGGGATGTCCATCAATTGAGGAATGTCTGAACAAATTGTGGTGTGTGATTATGATAGAATACTATTGTTCTATAAGAAATGGTGAGAAGGATTCTTTCAGAAAAAAAAAAACAGGAAAGTCTTCCATGATCTGATACAAAGTGAAATGAGTAAAACCAGAAGAAAATTTTACACAGTAACAGCAATATTGTAAGATGATCAACTTAGCTATTCCCAGCAATACAATAATCCAAGATGACTCTAAATGACTTATGATGAAAAATGCTATCCATCCCCATAGAATGAACTGGTGGAATCTGAATACAGATTGAAGCAAATTTTTTTTCACTTTTTTCTTGTTTTTTTTAAATGTTGGTCTATGTTTTATTTTACAATGACTAATGTAAAAATATTTGCATCACTACACATGTATAACTTACATCACATTACTTATCTTCTCAAGGAGGGGAGTTGAGGGGGAAAGAGAGAATTTGGAACTCAATTTTAAAAATCAATGTTGAAAATTGTTTTACGTGCAATTGGGGAAAATAAAATACTAAATTAAAAAGATAATAAAAGTTGAAGCACAAAATTAAATGGGGAGAGGCAGGTGGGAAATTTCTGGAGAGAAGAAAATTTTTGAATGGCTATGTTACTCTTCATCTAAAAAAAAAGTCCTCACTAGATGCCTATGGCTCATAAGGCATAAAGTACAATGTGTTTGAATAACTGAACATAACCTAGTTTTGCTGGATTGCAGGGCATTTGAATGAGAGTAATGTGAGATATGGTTGAAAGGATAGGTTGATACCAAATCAGAAAGGGCACTGAATTCTAGGGAAAAGATTTTAGACTTAATTGATTTAATGAGTCACTGAATTTTATTTGTTTCATTTATCTGTTTGTTTATTGTTTGACTATTCATCTATTTATCTAACTATTCATTCATTTGTTTCTTTATTTTTAGCAAGGGGTAATATGGTCTGAGATCCCATGACAGTGCTCTATAGGGTGAGTTGGAGATGGAAGAGACTTTTAAATAATCCATCTAAGACCTAATAAGGACCTTGAATATTGTGAAGATAAAAGGATTTCAAATAATAGAATAAATAGAGAGATATTTTGGAATTGGGACGGAGGAAAGTGCTTTTCATGAGATATGAAAGAACCTATACAAAGCAAAATGACTGTCACCAAGTAATACAGACCCTCATTATAATAGGCCTAGTATATTGTTGTAGTTCTCCCAAAGAACTTGCTACTCCACTTTTCCTCCATTCAATTTCTTCTTCCTGTGAACACCAGAAAAATATTTAATGGGGAAAAGTCTGGGTATGTTTTTTTTTTCTCAGAAATAATCAGTGGTTCATTATTGTCGAATAAGCTCCTTTTTAAGGCCGTCAAGTATCTGGTATCATTCTATCTTTCTATATCTCTTATTACTCTCATCTACACTATGCTTCAGCTAAACTGGATTACTTTCTCTTCACTTAAACATGCCTTATCCTCTCCCACATCCACGCTGGGAATTCCCCCAAAGTCTCTAGCCCACATATCTTTCCCATATTGCTGGAATGCCTTTACCCTTCCCTGTTCACCTATTGAATTCCTAGCAGCTTTCAAAACCTAATATATAATGTTTATTCTTTCTTGAAGCCTTCCCTGTCTCCAACCTGTGAGGCCATAACACTCATATCTCACTGTTTGTACTTCTCTAAAGCACTAATACAAATAGCAAACATTAATGTTACTGTGATTCTTATCCCACTACTAGACTTTAAATTCAATGAGGACCAGTATGTTTTCTCTAAGTTCTGTATTTCCCTTAATGTGTATCACAATTCTCTGCATATAGTAGGCACTTAATACTTTTAAAAAATATTGTTCATTCTATAAAAATTGAGCATTCATCAACAAATCCATCAACAAGCATTTATTAAATGCTTCTTTTCTGCCAGGTGCTATGTAAAATATTAATCACTGAAATTAATATATTGGTATAAAAAGAAGAAGATTGTGTATGATTTTTTTTTAATTCTATGGCTTTTTTTAAGAGTTGGCATTAAGGCCAAGAAGGCCTGAAACCAGACATGACAAATCACTTAACCTGTAAGTGTCCAAGGTAACTCTTTCCAAGTTTCAGAGATGATTCCAATTTGCATTGGTAGATGGAGTCTCCTCATCTAGGAATTTACTACATTAACAAAACTTCAGAACTCCCCTCTGTCCCCATGCTTATGAAATTTAATACAGTAGCATAGAAATGGTGCTTTCCCCATCTGAACTTCTTTTAGTTTAGTTTTTTAAGCTTTTTTTTTTTTTTTTTTTACTATTCTTTGATTTTTTTTTTTTGGCTTCTCTATCACTGGACACTAATTCAGTCTACACTCTGTAAATACATTCAATCTTTGGTACTAAATACTATAATAAAGCCAAACAATTAAACACAATGGCCATTTTTGAAAATGTATGCTTTTTTCTGAATTTCAGTTCATCATCTTTCTAGGGTGACATGCTCCATCGTAAATTAGTAAGAGTACTGAACAAATGAATGATGGGTCCATGAATGAATGAATGAACAGATCCAGTAGGGGAAGCATCATTTATAGGACATATTAAATATCACTTCCCTTGATCTTTTCTTTGCTTTCCCATCTCACACTTTTCCTAACATTTTATTCTAATGGAGGAATGATTACAAAGACAATTATGGACAAAGGGTGTTTGGCAAGAAAAATTTTAAAGAGTTGAGTGAAGAATGAAGCACAGCTGGGAGCTGTTTCGAAATAGTTGTCTATTAATGCACTGCTGGTAGAGTTGTGAACTGGTCCAGCCATTCTAGAGAACAATTTGCAACTATGCCCAAAAGGCTATAAAACTGTACCTACCGTTTGACCCAGTAATACCAGTACTAGATCTATATCCTGAAGAAATCAAAGAAAAGAGAAAATCACCTATTTGTACAAAAAAATCATTATAGCAATTCTTTTTCTGGTGGCAAAGAATTGGAAACTGAGTGATGTCCATCAATTGGGGATGACAAAAAATTGTAATGGAATATTATTGCTATAAGAAATGATGAGCAGGTAGATTTCAGAAAAACCTGGGAAGTTTTATATGAACTGATGCAAAGTGAAGTGAGCAGAACCAGGAGAACATTGTACATAGTAATAGCAATATTGTAAGGATGATTGATTATAAAATACTTAGCTATTCTGATCAAGACAACGACCCAAGACAATTCCATAGGACCTATGATGAAAAATTCTATCCACCTCCAGAGAGAGAATTGATGAACTGTGAATGCAGATTGAAGCATACTTTTTAAACTTTATTTTTCTTGTTTTATGTGTTTTCTTTTGCAACATGACTATATGTTTTGCATGACTTCACATATATAATCAATATTATATTGTTTGCCTTTTCAAGAAGTAGGAGGGTATAGAAGAGAGTTTGGAACTATTTTCAAATAAATGTTTCTCTTTTTTTTACATGTAATTGGGGAAAAATTTAATGAAATAAAAATATGTTTTAAAAAATGAAATAATGGTCTAAGCAGGCAATTGCCATCCAGGAAGGAAAATCTCTGTAAAGTAAGTTCTATCTATGAGTTTATAAAACAAGTTGTGCTTAGAAAATAAATTATTCTTATAATTCCTTTGTTGTATTGCACAGTGATATACTATATATAGTAAGTAGTCAGTAAGTATTTGTTGAGTGATAAAAGAATAAAATATTGGAAATGAATCATTTTTATTCAGTTTTAAATAAGTACCTAATTTCCATGCTAAATTCAAAAAAATATATTTTTACTCATAGAATCCCATTATTCTGTTTAAACATTTAAATTATAATGAAAAACTGTATTATGAACTACTTTCTACTAGCTAATTAATGTAATGTTCTGTCTTTCTATCTTCAGATCCCTTTTCATGGATGCAACATATGAAACAGTTACCGTTTTGGAAAATATCATGGTAAATTTATGTAATTCTTTCCTTGTCTTCTATTGTAACCTCTCCAAGTGTATTTTTGTCACTTTGTATTTTCATTGCATTTTTTAAAATGCAAAAAGCTAAGTACAGGATATTAAAGATTTATATTCTCTGTCCCTCTACACCCAATTCCACCCCTATTATATTCTTCTATATGTTTGCATGTTCTTCTCTGTCCAATATGGGTAAGGAAGACCTTTCCTACATGCATACTTCTCTATTAGTAATACTAGCTTCCAGTTAATAAATATAGTTTCTGCCTGCACTGAGCTTTCAAAAGGAACTACTAACTGACAATTAAAGTCAATTGGCCAAGCTACTGTCATCTCATGAAAAAAAAAATATGAGAAGATAACAATTAATAAAACTTAGTGGGTAGGCAGGCAATGGAAACAGGAGCATGGCAGGGAATGGCAAGATGGCAAGATTCTAAATATCTGATCTACATGTATAGAAGATAGAAGCAGGAGTATATAACAGAGGATGACTACAACTCATGTAAGATTAGTATTAAGAACACTAAAGCTCACAATATACAGAGGCTGGAAGGAATGTTACACTAGCAACAGCAAACAAGGTTCATTTAACTATTTGGTGGATGACAGGAGGATTAAAGAAGTGATAGGATCACTGCTTACTGGAAGGACCATCAAATGAAATGAAAGCATGAATGAACTGAAAAAATGAAAGCTATTAGAAAAACACAATTCTTATTTTTATGTTTCCTTTACCAAGGAGAATGATCTTTGAAAGTGAAAGAACAAAATAAAAATGACTAATCTTACCCAAGATATATAAGCACGTCATAAGAACAGCTATCAGTCATTGATGAGTTCTAGCCAAAACTACATCTTGAGGTACTATAAAAACAAACGGTGACATTGGTCTAGAAAAATGATCATCAATCCATTGTTAGCAATATTTCATTATTACAAAGAAGGGATGAGGTGCTATAGGAAATGATCCATTTTTTTAAAGGGAAGACAAATGTGTGCAAGCCATCAATTAGTGAGCTTACCTTGGATCCCTGAAAGTGTGTTATTGAACATATTATTAAAAATCTGGTTATGGAACACCCAGAAAGAAAAGCAGTGGCTACAGAGAAGTTGTGTGGGTTCATCAATGACAGGTTATGTCAGACTCACTTCGTTTCTTTTTGTGCCAGGGTGACTAGACTTCTAGATTAGAAGAAAGGTTTAAATTCCTTCAATTTCAGCAAAACACTTGTCAATTTGGTCATTCATGTGTTCCTTGTAGAAAAAAAATAAAATCATATTGGCTAGATCATATCTCAGTAAGGTATATCTAGAACTGATTTTAAGGACCAGTCTGAAAAAAAAAATGCTTACCCATGAGTACCTGATAACTTGGAGAGAAGTCTAGTGGAATATCTAGAGATATGTGCTTGGCTTTATATACTGAAAATTTTATCAATGACTTGGATAATGAACTAGATGGAATTTCTAGCAGATTTACAGATCACACAAAGCTGGGAAGGGACAGCTAATAATAATAATAATGGTCATAAATGACATTTATAAAATGCTTTGCCATTTGTGAAGCACTTTACAAAGCTGTGGTACAATAGAAAAAAACCACAACATTTTTGAACCAACATAGTTTAAGATCCCCAGTTCTACCATTTGCCACCTGGCAGGCAATTTCATTTCTCTTGGTCTGTCTTTCTTTCTTGGCTGTTGTTCATCCTTTGTTTGTGAAAAGAGCCATTGATATCATAATGTGATGTGTGATGACATGTGTGTGAACTGGATTTTAGTGAGGCAGAGTTGTGCAAAGTCATCTGTCCAACTCTTTCTTCCAGAGTCATTGAAGTCCAGCAGCAGGACAAGAGTCAAGATGACTGGAAATAACAGAATACAATGGATGACTTGGCATTTTAGATGTCTAACCAAGCTGTAATCACTCTACAACTTTTTCTTCGGCCACCTTCATGGCTGTTGGAACAAATTGTTCTCATCTGCCTATTCTGCTGAGGAAAGTCTTCACATATTTGGGGTAGACATCCCTTAAACTCACCAACAGGTTTGAGGCCTGTCGGTTACCCTCATCCAAGTTCATTGGTAATTTCCAAATAATGATGCCCGCACATCAGTCTTCACCTCTTCTTTCCTTTACACTGGAACCATGAACTCTGAACTTAGGACAAACCTCAGCTCTGATAGGTGAATTGTTAACTTTGTTGCCCAGAACTAGGCCTATATATCAGTTCCTGGTCTTTTTCCAAACTATGTTACCTGTACTTCAACTATCATTCTCACTCTCATGACCACTTCCCACCTCCCTTCAAACTTTGTAACTCCCATTTCTATTCAGTCTTCCTCCATTAAAAACATAAAGTCTTTGAGACAAGAACTATTTTGCCATTCCTATAGGTAAACCCAGAGGTCCCTTCTACTTCTAAGGTTCTCTCCTTCTGTGATACTAACAGAGAGACCTCTTTGGGTTGACTCTACTCTAGGCAAACACGCACCCTGAACAGCATTTTAAATAGTTAACAGTAAATTTTAAAATGTTTACTCCTGAGGATGAACCAAACATAAAGCTATGATGTCAAACTCAAATAAAAATGGAGGTCACTAATCTATACATAGTATTCCTGTGGGCCTCATATTAGCATTAAAATAATGTTATCAGTGTTTTATTTTATCTACTTTGATAAATATTTCCCAATTATATTTTAATCTGGATCAAGAGTGTTACAGTTGTGTCACCTGTGGCCTTCAGACTATATTTTTGACATCTCAGATTTAAACAGTTCTGCATATATGTATTAAGTACCTATTATGGCATAGGTTCAGTGCTGAGAATACAAAGACAAAACTAATTTGGGCAAGTAATGCAGCATGCACAAAGATAAGGATAACATAAGGTAATTTAAGGAAAGAGAGAGGAAAGAAGAGACAGAGAGACAGACAACACTATATAATAATACAATATCATTGATCATTTGAATAATTTAAGCAATTTGGAAAGTGGGGGTAGGGGTGGGGAGGGAAAAAGAATGCTATCTCCTGGAAAATGATTAGCTGAACCACACCATTGTAGAAATATTAGACAATCAAGAGCACCTAATCCAGGTGGTTTTATGGGTCATAGGCCCCTTTGGCAATCGGATAAAGCCTATGGGTCCCTCAGAATAATTTCTTTCAGTGCTTAAAATGCAAAAGGTTACAGAGTTAACCAATTACACTGAAATAGGTTTCAGATTATTAAAAAATAATTATATACTTTAGGTTAAGAACTCCTGGTATAATATAGTCTCATCATTTAACAGAGAGGAAGGTGAAAGCTCGGAGAAATTTAGTTACTTATGTGAGGTTATGCAAACTAAGATTTGAAGCCAGGTCCTCTGGCTAGATAGATATCCTTTTTCCTCTGCATCATGATGAGTGTGATCTCTGTGTGACCAATTGGTCATACTTTTACCCTGCACCTCCCTCTCCCTACTTTTTGATTGAAATTCCATATTTTTATGAGTTTTTTTGAAGAATAGCTTTTATAATGCAGAGTTAAAATTAAACTACATTTTTCCATACTATCAGTAGGTTGATATTTCTAATTTGTAAAAAAAAAAGAAGGAAAAGAAAAAGTCACCCTAACGATGTTCATTATAAAATGCTGCTTCCCTTTGAGAGTAATCCAATCTATTTCATTCTTAATAGTTGTTCAAACTATTGTTTTATTTTTACTTTTAATTAGCATTAAAAAGGAATATTTAATGTATATAAACATGCCAATATATTTGTTGCTGTATGAAACATAGCACTAGCCTTGTAGACTCAAGTTGTCTAATCCAATCTAAATTACTTAGGCAAACAGGACAGCTGTGAGAAGAGCCGAGACAGGGGAAAAAGAGGCAGGAAAGTATTTTGGAGTGAAAATATAAGAAGGAGTTTGGATGGGCAGGGCAGGGGAGGAATGCTGGAATTTAAATATAGCTGATTTAAGAAATGTCATGTACAAATACATGAAACATTTTGGTAATTCAGGGGTGGGGAATCTGTGGGCTCAAGGCCACATGTGGCCCTCTAGGTCCACAAGTGTGGCCCTTGGATCCTGGCCACTTTTCCATTTTGGTTTGTCTTCCATGATCTTGTCAAAAGTGTATATATCCCAACATGGATGTATTCAGTCTTAGTGGTAACACCTGAGCAGTAACCAGAGGTCCTGGTTCCCATGGGAAAACTAGAGGAGTGGTCCACAGACTCTATCCCAGTTATATTTAAGAGTATAGTAACAAAGAAGAAAGTTGACCCAAATGTGTCCATGTTATTAGCAGATGTGCACCAGCACATATTTGATCATTAAGAGCCAATATTGTAAACGCCTAATTCCAATCCTGCAAATTGTCTTGTATTCTGATGAGGTCAAAGCATCAGTCCATCAATAGATTCTAACAGTAATTATAAGTTTTTACTGAATCCTATTCTTTAAATTTTTTTCAGTATGCTTCCCTTGCTGTCTTTTATGTTTAGCATTTCTTTTGCATGTATAAATCAATTACCTGTCTTATAAGAGACTTATATTGTATATCAAAAACCTTTCTACTCTCCTTTAGAGGAAGTCCTAGTCATGAGCCATGATCTAAGCCTGTGGTATCAAATTCAAACAGAAACAGGGTCCACTAATCCATATATAAGGATCCTTATGAGCTACATATAGAAGGAATTTTTAAATGTAATGTTTTACTGAACTTTTGTTTATTTTGGAAAATGATTTCCAATTACAATTTAATTTGGTTTGGGCTGCTCAGGAGTGTTTTGTGCTAAATGCCTCTGGCTGCATGTTTGACGTCTGTGATCTAAACTTTAAGTAAATATGTTCTAGGGATGCAGGGATGCAGGGATGAGGGGTTTAGTGAATAATGATGAAATATAAGAACATGGAGCTAGCTCACCATTCATTAAGGAACAGGCTTCCTAGAACTAAATTCAATCCAAATTGCATTTTTGGGTTCAGAACACAGACCAGTATTCTAGCCCTGATCAGCCCAGAAGTGGTTTCTTAATGTTTAACAAGGCACGAAGACATTATTCTCCATTTAAATAATTCAAATATTTAATGAAATAAAAAAAAGACTTATAAATAAACCCTTTGTACTAAAATTATTTTAGTAATGGGAATTCAGTTTGGGAGCTATAAGCTAGGTAGTATATTAAAGTAGTGGTCTAGGAGTCAGGAAGACCTGAATTCAAGTTAGGCCTCAGATCTTGCTAGCCACATGACCCTGGGCAAATTGATTAACCTCTCTCAGCCTTAATTCCCACTTTTGTAAATGGGGGTAGTAATAAGTACTTACCTTGAAGTATTATTCGATCATACATATATATACGTATATATATATATATATGTATATATATATATATACACACATACATACACATATATATGTATATATGTATAATTTTGCAAACCTTAAAATTCTATATAATGTTAGCTGCTATTATCATTATTACTTTATATAAACTCCTTTATGAGAGAACAGAATCAGAGCATTAGCACTTCAATCATGTGTATGTAGACTAAGAATCAGGCTATTATGTCTCATGATTAGATAACAGAAATCTGAATGATTTTTCATTCACAATGTTCAAATTTATGACTTTTACAAAGAATTCTCTAGATGACGGCATACATTTTAGAACCTTAAATAGAATTTTGCTACAATTAAATCATAATTGTCTAACAAAACCATGTAAAATTATATGTGCTTTTCATAGCATTTCAAAATTGTGGTTTTTTTTCAAAATGAAATAAATGGAATGATGGCTAGCAAAATTCAGCAGTTTCAGAAGATTTTTTTTTCCAGCAAAATGCAGCAGTTTCAGGGGCTTTATTTCCCTTAAGATTCAAATAAAAAATCACATAAAAGAGACAAGAAAAAGCTTTTACAGTGGAGGGGAAGAAAGAGGAGGTGAGAGGGAATGAGTGAATCTTACTCTCATCAGATTTGGCTTAAGGAGGGAATAACATACACTCTTAATTGGGTGTGGAAATCTGTCTTACCCTACAGGAACATGGGGGGAAAGGGGATAAGAAAGGGTGAGATGATAGAAGAGAGGATGGATTGGGTGAGGGAGTAATAAGAAGCAAACAATTTTGAGGATGGAAAGGGTCAAAGGAGAGAATAGAACAAATGGAGGGGGGTGGGATAGGATGAAGGGAAATACAGTTAGTCTTTCACAACATGAATATTATGAAAATGTTTTGCATGAGTACACATTTATAACCTATATCAAATTGCTTGCCTTCTCAATTAGGATGGGTAGGGAGGGAGAAAGGGAGAGAATTTGGAACTCAAAGTTTTAAAAATGAATGCTTATTATTATTTTTTATTTTTTATAGGACATTGGGGTTAAGTGACTTGCCCAGGGTCACACACCTAGTAAGTGTTAAGTATCTGGTCTGAGACCAGATTTGAGCTCAGGTCCTCCTGACTCCAGGGCTGGTGCTCTATCCACTGCACCACGTAGCTGCCCCAAAAATGAATGTTAAAAATTATTTTTAATTGCAACTAGGAAATAAGATATACAGGAAAAGAAAAATAGAAGTCTATCCTGTCCTAGAGGAAAATAGAAGAGGAAGGGGATAAGAGAAATGGGTGGAGGCGTGACAGAAGGGAGGGCAGATTGGGGGAAGGGTTATTCAGAATGCATGCTGTCTTGGGATTGAGGGGGAGAGATGGGAAGAAAATTTGGAACTCAAAATCTTGTGGAAGTGAATGTTGAAAACTAAAAATTAATTAATTAATTAATTTGAAAAAAAAAAGAAATGGGTGAGCAGGAAGACTTCAGAAAAACCTGAAAGACTTAATATGAACTGATGCTGAGTGAAGTGAGTAGAACCATCATACATAGTAACAGCCACATTGTGCAATGACTGACTTTCACAGACATGGCTCTTCTCAGAAATGCAAGGATCTAAGAGAACTCCAAAAGACTCATGATGGAAAATGCTATTTACATACAAGAAAAGAACTATGGAGTCTGAATCCAAATCAAAGCATACGATTTGCTTTCTTATTCTTACTGTTGTTGTTTTGTTTTGTTTCTTCTTTCTCGTGGTTCTCACTGGTTCTAATTCTTTACAATATGACTAATGTGAAAATATGTTTAATATGAATATATATGTAGAGCTTATATCAGATTGCATGCCATCTTGGGGAGGGTGAAAGGGAAGGAGGGAAGGACAGAAAATTTAAAACTCAAAAGTTTATGGAAGTGAATGATGAAAACTAAAAATAAATTAATTAATTTTTAAAAAAGAGAAAAATTCAAATAAGAAAAAGCAAAAAGAAATTGTTAATGGAAAAATCATGTTATAGTAACAGAAAAAAGGAATCTATGCATATCAAATTCAAATTCAAATAAGGTAAACAGTGTGATATGGCATAAACAGTATTGAATTTGGAGTAACTAGAGCTGAATTCAAATCTTGGCTTTACTATTTATTGTCACATGCCCTTTGAGACCTTGGTTTCCATTTTTATAAAGTGAGGCTGAAAGACTAAGTGACCTCCAACATCAAATGGGTAACATTATGTAAAGTGATTTGCAAAACTTAAAGCCTAAAGTTACCACTTCTAGATCAATGATCCTATGATTAAACCAGAAGTTAGGATTGGTATCATTCTGCTTTTCTAATACTAGAAAGTGAAAAGATTTCAGAGCTTTTTCCATGTCTTGCTGCATTCTGAATACTATCTTTCTTTGAGATTCTGTTTAGAATTTTAAGATTGTAATTATTACTCTTAAAATTCAACTCAGTTGCAATTGCTCTACAGAAAGAAAGGAAGCCTTAGTCTCATGACAATACTGTCATTTTCCTTTAATTTATCAATATCATTTTCTCTTTTATAACATTTCCAACAATATACATTCAGTCAATTACTTTTTATGATTTTTGTCAATAACTAAGGTCAATATGTGGTACTTTCTAAAAATGAATAACAATAAAAAAAATATGTAAACAAACTTCCAAAGAATGTGGCTGGAGAAATAAGTGTGTGTCATGTCATTTCCATATTTGTAATCACTTTCAAATGATAGCATTGAATTGTAGATTCATTCCTAACAATATGTAATTCATTCTACCTATCATTCATCTCATAACTCAACATTTTTTTCTCATCCTTCTGTAACCTGTGTTGTCATGGAGATGAAACACTCTAGCAGATGCCACCCCAGAGCCCACAGGCTAGTGTCATTTTAAGAAGTTGAACTTCTGGGACAGACTATGATGATTTATGGGGGAAAAAAAACACACGAGAGGAATCAGTACGGGGGAATTCATCATCTATCTTGGGACCATGTGGACAGGCACTGGATTTTCCTGGTATTCTGCTACTCCATTTTCCCTTTTAGAGAGAAACAGAAAAGTGGCTCCTGTAGTTTTTGTTGCAGCAAATGAGTACTCTGCTTTGCTGGAGCAGGCTATGATTGGACAGCTAACCTAAGTGCTTCAGCACACATCCCCTCCCCCACCACAAGACTTGCCTTTTCCCATAGCTCTAAGTAACTGAACCACCCATACTTCCCTCCTTTTCATGAGCAGTAGGTAAGAACAACTGCTTTTGTAGTTATCTGAGTGAACAGTTGGCCATGGCTGCCACTATGTCCAACAAACTGTGACTATACTTCCATTCTTCCACCATCTCTCTTTTTTTTCTTTTTTATTCTATCATTATTCCCTATATATGAGATTTCACTTGCATGAGACTATTTAAATTAATGAGTGTGGCTCCCAAGTGGTATGGGTATAATCTGAGGTCTCATCCCCTCATCAGAGAGTAGAAGAAGGGGCATGCCTGCTCTTCTAGTCGTCTAGATGGGGAGAGGTACAGGCAGGCTCTAGATGAACTATCAAAACTGGGTGAGGTGATCTTCCCCTTCAGGTTCTAGAATGGGTAGCAGGCTAAGCATATCTATCTGCCACCCTTTAAAATATCTCTAATTGAGGACAATATAGGTCAGGATAAACACTGCCTTCCTAATAATACTTAAGTGAAAGGGTAGATCATGTCCAACATTCACTAATTTAAACCTCTTGTTACCAAAACACTGGTTATATAAAATATCATCATGAATAACAAAAGTGAGTAAACAACCAAAATAGCAACTGAAATCAGAGTAGTTTTGTAAACTAAAAGCTACCAAAGAATACACATGGGTAAATTGGCTCTTTGGGGAGTAGATATGACATTACCTCAAGCCAGGAGATAGGTGTCCTCTCAATAGTATCTGGAGTTATAGTGGTAAAAATCAGAAGACATGACTGGTGTGCCTTGCTGCCATACATATGGTACTCTGAGGACTGAGGACTCCAAACTGCTATTTACAAGTCTGCATCCATTTCTCTCTCTGTCTCTATCTCTCTCTGTTTCTCTCTCCTTCCTTCCTTCCTTCTCTCCATCCCTCCCTCTCCCTCTTTCTTCCTGCCTCCTTAGAAGTCATATCACAAAGTGTCCCTCTAACCAACTGAAGTTAAGTCCTTTATCCACGTGGCATTCTCTCAACCAATCAGGAGTCATGTCTCCCTTTACATTTTTGACACAAGGTTATCTTTCAAACAACTGTCAAAAAAGTATCATATATTTATATAATAATAAAACTGATCATTTAATCTCTGTTTTCTGGTTAACATTAGCAAATTGGATAGCATTTTTTTGAGAGGAGGAGAGGACTTGAATCTGGGTAGAGAGTGAACAAGAGACAGAGTCATCCCCCCTTAGTGTGAGGCACAGGGAAATGACAGAGATATCGATCTCCCTCTGGGGATCTCAAACACTTTGGAGGTAATTTATGATAGTACTCATAAGTCAGTTCAAGTTGATAAACATATTTTAGTAAATGAGGGATTAATAACTCATAGTATATCAAAAGCCCGCAGAGGTTGTAGTCAGAGTAAGAATATCCTTTGAAGGTCCTTTTTTGGGATTTTTTTTTGCTAGTCCTTACATAAAAATTCCTTTTTTCTAATGTGCCCTCCAAATTAACATTTGAATGAGTATTCACATGAGATGGATGACCTTCACCCATGCACATCCTTCTTATTTATTCCATTTGGGAAATGTATTCTTTTCAGTTTATGCTTAGCTGCATGTTCTCCTGGTCACTAGTCACCAATATCTATCCAAGCCTCTGGGTTCAATCACCAATTTCTTTCCCATCATTAAAAGCTGCATTCCAAAAGGCTGCTAGATTTGTTCCAGACAAACATATGGCAGAGAGGAGGTTAACTCTTTGGCAAGCCACCAGAGGACATTCTGTTGGAAGCCTTCCTTGTTGCATCGCCAGAAATTGCCCACACTTATTGTGAGGACAGTTTCCAACAAGGCAAGGGTTCTCCATGGTAAGCAGGCTTCAGAAAGTAACCAATTGGTCTGAAGAATTCAGTTGTGTGGGTAGCATTCAAGTAGTGAGTTAGTGACACATAGTAAGACTAATGCATTAGTAACTCACAAATCATGAAATGAATAATTAACATGACCCATTTGTACCCCAGAGCTGAGATATCTTTCGAGAATAAATACATAAATCCAAAGTTCAAATTCTGTTTCATTTCCAAAACAAAAGTCTCCATTTCCCTCCTTCCCTGAGAATCTTTTACAACTGAATCAATCCAGGTGCCTTATAACCTTTTTGGCTATGATGTCTACATGTGCACATGTCTTCAGATATGGTGGGGGTTAGTTTTTAACATTTTAAGACAGTAGGACTTAGACATTAGTGGAATGTAAGAACATTTTTAAAAATCAGATAATTCACATTCTTTTATTTTTTTAAAACATTTTTCACATTTATGTCAAATTGGAATTGATTTAATTAAGCCAGGCTTTGATATATTTAGTTCCGTAGAAATTTTCCCGGCATCCCATTATTGACTTAAAGGGCAATGGATAACAGAATGTTAATTAACTTCTTAAAATTAACTCTGAAAGACTGAAGCAATCAATTTTGTCAAACATTAAGGGTGACAGAACTAGTCTTTGAGCCTTTTGTGGGCACCTTCTTTGCATAACATCAAATCTTGCAAAATCTTTAAATTCAATGTCTTCCTCTAAATTTCAAATCATCCAGAAATACTTACTTTTTAATAAAAAGAAAAAACCTTGAAGTAGCCACCATAGTCACCCTCTTATGCTTCAAGTCATGCAGAAGGGGTCTCAAAAGCCATGCCAAATGGTGCAATTCCCTAAAAAGAAAAAGTCTAGGAATAGGAGCTAGGTGATTCCTATGCTCATAGAAGCTCACTGGTAGTCAATGATGATTGTTTTGTTTATTTATTTGTTTTTGTTCACATAAATTAATGAAATCATTGGCTAAAATATAGAGTTTATGTTCTATAATGTTGGACAGAGAATCTGAATTGATGAAATCATTGTTCTTTAGAAAGGCTAAAATATATATGTATATATATATATATATATACACATATATATAAAACAGGGATTCATGTCAGTTACAGAGTTTGGCATTAACTGTTTTTAGTACTTTTTGTAGCATCATAAAATTATAGAGGTAAAAAGAAATCATAGAGGTACAAATGATTTTAGAAATCATATATGTCAACTCTTTTGATTTTAGATTAGGAAAGTAAGCCCATTAAAGTAAAAAAAAAGTTCATGAAGCATTTTTTCTTTTCTTTTTTCTTCCTTCCTTCCTTCCTTCCTCCCTTCCTTCCTTTCTTTCTTTCCTTAATTCTTTTTTTTTTGGGGGGAGGCAATTGGGGTTAAGTAACTTGCCCAGTCACACAGCTAGTAAATGTTATGTGTCTAAGGACAGATTTGAACTCAGGTCCTCCTGAATCCAGGGCCAGTGCTCTATTCACTGCACCACTTAGCTGCCCCCATAAAACAATTTTTCTAGGCGAGCCTATGTGAACTTATTAGAATTGGTATGTCTGAAGTTGAGTCATGATGCGAAGCAGAGGCAGCAATCCAGCTGAACCCCCAACTTTGCCCTCCAGACAACTTTAAAACAATGCCTCAGACTTAATTCTATAGTGACAGACCCAATAAAAGATCTGGCTGAGACATTTTTCCAACCTAAGACAACTCAGGAGGTCAGCAAGAGAGATGTGTGACATGGTGGTGGGGTCCTGGCACACAAAAGCAATACTAGCACTAGGCCTTGGAAACAGCTGCCATATTGATGGCAGAAATTTTGGGAGCTCTTAGCTGAGAGAATGTAAGGGGGTCCAATATATGATCAAAAAGAAGTTACAAGGGACAATTTACTGGCATTATGTGAAGGACCTTGTCCAAATGCAGTTAATGGTTACATTCACAGGGTGGGGAAGAACATTCATAGTTGCTCAAAAGAGAGCAGGGCTGTGGTCTCAATTCCAAGGCAGAGAAAAATATTATTGATTGCAGCTTCATGAGAACAGGGGACTTACAATTCCAAGACCAAGAGGAATGCTAACATTTGTGTCTGCAGGGGATCAGGGGCCTAAAGACCACAGCTCAAATCAGGACAGCAGTGAGTACAACTATAACTGGTTCATAAAAACTTGTAAGCACCAAAACCTTAGAGGCCCCCAGGACTAGCTTTAAAAACAGTAGCCCAAATTACCTGAGGTTTGGAACAATGCCCCACTAATACCCCACCAATAGAACCCAATTTTAACATAAAGTTATAAGTCAAAAAATAGCAAAAAATAATAATAATAATAAATAAATGAACAAACAATCAAAAAGGACCCTAACCATAAAAAGCTACCATAGTAACAGGGAAGATTAAGCCACAAATTCAGAAGAAAATTAAGTCAAAATAGGTACAAAGTCTCAAAGAAAGAAAAACAAGAATTGGACACAAGCTGAACAAGAATTTCTAGAAGAGCTCAAAAAGTATTGTAAAAATCAAATAAGAGAGGAAGAAGAAAAACTGGTAGAAAATGAGACTGATCAAGAAAACTATGAAAAGAAAATCAAAGGCTTGATAAGAGGCACAAAAAATAGTGAAGAAAATAACAACTTAAAAATAGAAAAAGCCAAACGATAAAAGAGGCACAAAAATTCACTGAATAAAATAATTCCTTAAAAATCAGAATTGGACAAATGGAACCTAATGACTTCATGAGAAATCTGGAATAAACAAACTCAAAAGAATAAAAAGAAAAAGAAAAAAATTGTGGAATATCTCATTGGAAAATAACTAACCTAGAAATTAAATTGAGGGAAGATAATCTAAGAATTGCTGGAATAACATCCAAAGCTACCACCTAGGGGGCAGCTAGGTGGAGCAGTGGATAGAGCACCAGCCCTGGATTCAGGGGGACCTGAGTTCAAATGTGGCCTCAGACACATAACACTTACTAGATGTGTGACCCTGGGCAAGTCATTTAACCCCATTGCCTAGCCCAAAAACAAAACAAAACAAAACAAAAACATAGATACCACCTCCTCATTCTTCTCCCTTTCATCTCTATCACTATCATCATCTTCCTCCTCCTTTTCCTAATCCTACTGCTGCTGCTTCTTGCCCCTCCTATGCTCACTCCTTTGGAGCAGACCATCCTGGTTGCCTCTTTTGTGAAGTGGTGGCTGAGGAGACCCCTGGACTCTCCATGACTGATGAAGATGAAAGAAGCTGAAAGGAGTCAAGATGGGGAACAATGACCACAGTAATTTGAAAGTGGGCAAGATGATTTGGTGGTGCAGTTCAAGATTAAGAGGCACACATCATTTAGTAAACTAATGAAGGCCTTTTGTGAATGACAGGGTTTGTCAATGAGGCAGATCAGATTCAATTTGATGGGCAACAAATCAATGAAACAGACACACCTGCACAGTTAGAAATGAAGGATGAAGATATAATTGATGTATTTCAGCAGCAGATAGAAAGTGTTTATTAAAAAGAGAAACTACAATTCCAGAATTGTGTTCCCAAGGAAAACAATATATTCATAAGTAGAAAAACAAGATTTGGTTTATTCACATCTTGACTACTGCAATAAAGTTTTCTCTCTTCTTTGATTCCCTTCCACCATTCCTTTATTGCATATAAAATAACTGGTGTAGGTACGCAAGCATAATGTGTATTTTTTAACTAAATACCCAATAGCGTATTTTGATCAACATCAAATCAACATGAGGAGGGGAAAATTAAACTGGTTTTGTGAAAACCTCTCTTTTCTCCATTAGTGGCATGCCCATTCAACTTTTATCTTTTTATTATAGTAAGTTATTTGTTCTCACTACTTAACCAAAAATATGCAAAAAAAAAACCTCAATCTTCATTCCTTGTTTGATTAGATAATTTCAATGTTTCTTGATTTATCACTATAAAACCAGGGACAGTTTCATGACTTTTTTGTACATAGTTGTTACATGTAAGACAATTCTCTGTCTCTCAGTAGAGATAAATTACTAAAGAATAGCTGATCCTAGATAGTTTTCCCTTTGAGTTAAACATCTTGCTGTTTAAATTTCCTGTTTAAAATATTTAAAAATAATTTTTGGAATACATAAAACCATGATCAAATTTTAAAAAAAGATCAATGAAAACTTCCCTGACATCCTAGAGCCAGAGGGTAAAATAGAAATTGAAAGAATCCAACAATCACCTCCTGATATTCCCAAAATAAAAACTTTAGAAATATTTTAACCACATTCCAGAACTCCCAGTTCAAAGAGAAAATATTGCAAGCAGCTAGAAAGAAATAGTTCAAATATTGTGGAGATAGAGTCAAGGTCACAAAAGATTTAGCAGTATCCCTGTTAAAAAAGTAGAGGACTTGGAATATGGTTTTCTGGATGGGCAAAGGAGCTGGGATAATAAAAAATAAACTAACCAGTAAAACTGAAGATAATATTTCTGGAAGGAAATGGAAATTCAAAAAAATAGAGGCCTTTTAATCATTCCTGATGAAAAGACAAGAGGTGTATAGGAAATTTAACATTCAAAACAAGACTCAGGAGAAGAATAAAAAGGTAGACATGAAAAAGAAAGCATAAGGAATTCAATACGGTTAAAGTGTTTGCATTCCTACACCAGAATGACACTTATAATTCCTAAGAACCTTATTATTAGGCAATTAGAAGGAGTATATGTATACAGAAAGCATGGGTGTGAATTGATTATGAGATTACTTTTAAAAAATGAAGGGGTAAAACTGTTTATATTCTTACAGGGAAAGGTGACATCTGTAATTCCTCAGAATTTTGTCATTAATAGGGCAGTTAAAAGGAGTTTATATTGACGAAAGGCATTGGTATGAGTTGATTATGATGGATGAACTCCAAAAAAAATGAAGGGGTAAGAAGGATTTTCTGGGAGAAGAGGGAAGAGAAAGGAAGAATAGGGGAAATTATTTCACACAAAAGAGGCATGCAAGGAGCTTTTACAGTGAAGGGGAAAATGAGGTCACAGGAAAGATTTGAAACTCACTCTTATCAGAATAGGTTCAAAGAGAGAATAACATACACACTCAGTATCATATTAGAAAGGGAAGTAGAAAGAAAAGGGAAAAAGAAGGGAATATAAAAAGGAGGGTGGATTAAGGTAGACAGTGATCAGAAGCAAAAGACTTGAAGAGAGGGCTAAAGGAGAGAGAGGAGGATAAACAGGAATAAAAAGAGGACAAGGGGAAATACAGAGTTGTAAAAACTATGAAGGTAAATGGGATGAAGTAATCCATAAAATAAAAGCAGATAGCAGAATGGATTAAGAAACGGAATCCAACAACAGGTTGTTTAGAACAAACACACTTGAAACACAGAGATACACACAAAGTTAAAATAAGGGGCTGGAGAAGAATCTATTATGTTTCAGCTGAAGCTGGAAAGGCAGGGGTAACAATCATGATCTCAGACAAAGCAAAAGTAAAAAGAGACCTTGTTAAAAGAGACAAAAAGGGAAACTACATTTTGCTAAAAAGGTACCATAATAAATGATAAAATAATAAGAAAATGAGAGAGAGAGAGAGAGAGAGAGAGAGAGAGAGAGAGAGAGAGAGAGAGAGAGAGAGAGAGAGAGAGAGAGAGAAAGGTAGCACCCAAATTCTTAAAGGAAAAGTTAAAGGAGTTACATGAGGGAAAAAGATAGTAACATGACACTAGTGGGAGAACTCAACTTTCCCCTTTCAGAACTAGATAAATCTGAATATAAAATAAATGAGAAGGAGAGGAATATCATTTTAGAAAAGTTAGAAATTATAGTCCTCTGGAGAAAATTAAAAGGAAGTAAAGAAGTGTTGACCTTTTTCTTAACAATACATGGCATCTTCACAAAAATTGACCATGCAGTAGGGCATAAATACCACACAAACAACCGCAGAAAAGCATAAGTACTAAAAGTATCCTTTTCAGACAATAATGCAATAAAAATTATATTCAATAAAGGGTCGTGAAAACATAGATTAAAATTAATTGGAAAAGAACTTAATCATAAAGAATAATTGAGTCAAAGAGCAAACCAAAGAAACAATCAAAAAATTCATTAAAGAGAATGATGACAATGATACAATATACCAAATTTTGTGGGATATAGCAAAAGCAGTATTTAGGGGAAAATTTGTATCTCTAAATATGTCAATAAAATAAAGAATAAGAAGATCAATGAATTGGGCATGAAATTAAAAAAAAACTAGGAAAAAACAAATTAAAATTTCCCAAACACCAAAATGGGAATTATGACAATCAAAAAAGATATTAGTAAAATTGAAAGCAAAATCATCATTTTCCTAGGAAATAAAATTAGAAGTGTTTTATGAAAAAATAACACAAACATTGGTTAATCTGATTTTTTAAAAAGAAAGAAGAAAACCAATTTACCAGCATCAATAAGGATAAGGAAGAATGTACTACCAATGAAAATAAAATTAAAACAGTTACTAGAACTATTTTGCCAACTTATATACAATAAGTTTGACAAGTTAAGTGAAATAGATGACTATTTACCAAAAAAAAAAGTAAGTTGCCTAAATTAGAAGAAGAGGAAATAGAACACAAATAACCATATATTAGAAAAAAGGAAGAATTTGAATAAACCTTCAATGAGCTCTCTAGGAACAAATTCCCAGGACCAGAAGTATTGAGAAGAGAATTCTACCAAATTTTTAAGAAACAATTAATATCAATACTACATAAGTTATTTCAAGAAAATAGGTAAAAAGTCTTACCAAATTATCTTTATCACACAAATATAGTTTTCATACCTAAACCAGGAAGAGCAAAAACAGAGAAAGAAAACTATAGACCAATTTCCTTAGTGAGTGTTAATGCAAAAATATTAAATAAAATACTAATAAGTATAGCAATAGATCACAAAGATCATACACTGTGACTAGGTTGCATTTATACTAGGAACGCATGGCTTATTTGTACTAGGAAAATCATCAGCATACTTGTAGATATTAATAATCATAACAACAAAAATCATGTGATTATCTCAATAGATGCAGAAAAAATCTTTTAAAATAATGCAATATTCATTATTATTAAAACACTAGAAAATAGTAGAAGCAACGAAATTTTCCTTAAAATCAAAAGTAGTATGTATCAAAAAGTATGAGCAAACATTATCTTTAGTGGGGATAAACTCAAAGCCTCCTCAATAAGATCAAAATTGAGGGGCAGCTAGGTAGCACAGTGTATAGAGCACTGGTCCTAGAGTCAGGAAGAACTTGGAAGGTATACTAGTTACAATTTACTGCTGCTTGTTTATGTCTTTGTCAAGGCATGTTTATGAGACATTTTTGGTAATTCTTTTTCATGTGTAGGACAGAAATAACCCTGAGTGTTGTGAGGATTAAATGAGAAAATAGACATATAGCACTTTACAAAAGTGCTTTAAAACACTATATAAACGTCAGTTATTGTTATTAATAGCTTCTAGTCTGGTGATGATGTCATACCAGAACCACTGAACTTCTGCTGAGCTCAACCAGTGCTAATAGAGCCATACAGGCCTATGCTAGTACATGTTTAATAAACATGTGTGTGTGTGTGTGTGTGTGTGCATGCACATGCACAGGGGAAGGTGTATGCAGACACTTTACTAAGTTCAAGCTGCATTATTAACACTTTCATAAGTCTAGACAATCAATAAAATATCAAATCAAGCCCTCAATTTGCTGATTTCTTAGGCACAAATGTTCACAATGAAAATTTTCCTTCTTTCTTTTTTTCTTTTTTTCATTATTTGCATTCACATTGATGCAGTCATCGTGAAAAATTATTTTCCTGGCCCTATATGTTGTACCTTTCCTTGGTTTAGATAACTCTTTCTATGTCTCTCTGTAGTCATTCTACTTTGTTTGCTTTTTCAACCAGAGTTATATTTCATTACATTCATGTGCTACAATTTGTTTAGTCATTCATCAATTAATAGGATCTACTGTTTTCAATTATTTTGCTCCTACAAGTGTGTGTATATACACACATATACATGTATGTATATCTATAAGTATACAGATGCATATGTGTACATACATGTATTTATACATATATATATGTATATGTTTGTATGTATGTAGTTGCATGGGGCTTTTCTTCTTCTCATTTACCTACTTGGGTTTGTTGAATGCTGGGTTACTAAATGCAATTATTTTTCCGGATTCTTACTTGCCTACTCTGCTTCATAGAATTTTCTATTTTTTTACCAGTATCAAATGGTTTTGATAGTTTTTTTTTTAATTTTAAGGTTTAGAAGTGCTTTATCCTCTCCATTCCTTCCTTATTTTATTGTTAATTTTGCTATTCTAAATCTTTTGTTCTGACATCTATATTTTACTGTTATTTTGTCTAGTTTTATTAAATATCCATGTGATACTTTCTTCGGCATCTCTTAAATATGTAAATTAATGTTGGTAATATATTCATTTTCATATTATATTTGTATGGCCCACCCATGAGCACTGAATATTTCCCTAGTACTCAAATACTCTTCTCTATTATTTCAAGTAGCATTTTTAATTGTATGTATAGAAATAATTGAGTGTACTTTAGTATATTGACTCCTAGATATGTTATGTAATTTTCTTTCTATTTTTTTATTTTTCAGTTTTCTTCTTTCTAAAAGGTTATTACCTTTTGGTTATTGTTGTTGGTATATAGAAAGGCTATTGATTTTTGTGAGATTTTTTTTGTAGCCTGCAAGTTTATTAAAACTGTTTTTGAGAATAGACCAATAATGTTATCACTACTCCTTTATACCTTTAATTTATTTCTCTTAACATTACCAGCACTAGCATAGCACTCTCTTCATGGCTAATCCCCCAACTCCTATTCACATTGATAGGTTCAGTCTCCATGGAGTGGTTTCTATGGGAAGGTTCCAGGGATATTCTGATAGACTAGATCTCTGGCACTGTTATTTATGAACCCAAACTGGTGTGCTTCTCATTAACATGAATCAGCAAGACTCAATTTGCATTGAGAAAAAGGTATCTAGTAATATTAAGAATAACAATTACCAAGCATTCTCTCTACACAGGAAGTACACTCAAGGTCCTTGGGGAGAGTGATCTCAAACTTAAGTTACAAAGGTAATTGAAGCACATGGATAGGGCAAAATAATACTTCAAAAGTAGAACCCCAAGACAGTTTCCTTAGGTATAGTTCTCCATTGTGCTGCAAGGATCAGTGCCTTTAGAAAACCCAAAGTCAGCATGCTCTTTGACATGGGGAAGGTAGGCAGTCATACTCTATGAGCTACTGCTTCCAGGTGACTCTCCTTCCTTATCTTTGTGCTTGTTCTCAGAGTATCTCTCTATGCTTTCCGTTCCTGGCTAAATGTGTTGTATCTTTCTGAGACAATTACTTTGGATTGATTCACTCCAACCCCCTCCCTCCACCTTTGTCTTACTGGTCCAAGTTCAAGCATTCCTCACTATCTCCCAGAACTAGCACCAATAATGTCCAGTAGCATTGTAGTACTCCTATTTCAAATATAAAGTCTCCTACTTAACACTTAAAGCCCTTCCCAATGTCCTATATTTTAAGATTTCTTCTACTTTACTCTCCTTCATATCCTCCATGGCCAAGACTCAGCAGCTTACTTACCGTTCTTGCACATGACACACCATCTCCTGATTCTGGACCCTTTGCACTAGCAATCCTTCATGCCTAGAATGTTCTCCCTGCTCACCTCTGCCCCTCTGCCTCCATGCATTCCTTTAAGACTCAGCTCAAATTCTACCTTCTACAGAATTGTTCTGATCCTCCTCATCTATTAGTGCCCTCTACTCTGAGACTGCCATCAACCTACTTTCTATATACTTAATATATACCTGATTATTTCCACTTTGTTTTCCCATTACATGTGAGCTCCTTTGAGAGCAGGTGCCGTTTGTTTGTGTGTTTTTGTCCTGTTGTTATTGCTGTTGTCTTTCTTGTATCCCTAATATTTATCATGGTACATAGCACATAATAAAATTTTAATGTTTGTGGACTGACCATATTCTGAAAAGCTGACTTTGAGCTTCCTCTTCTAACTCATTTCTATGTAATTGCCTTTCTGAATCTTAGCACACTCATTCTATTTTTTTTTAATCTTGTGCCTTACTCTTAGAAATACCAAGGATTTGTAATTTGTAAGGGATGTGTAATGTGGTTAGAAGCACTTGTCAAATATAGAAATTACCCTGTATTCCAAATCATGAAATCCAACTTACTAACTGCTCTCACCAAAACCATTTTCCCTTCCATTGGTTATGCCATCTCATCTCTAGTCCATGTACTTATAACTGCCCCTTTCATTGTCATTGGCCCCTAGACATATTTGTGCTATTCACTTTCATTTCTCCTTTTTCTTTTAATTCAACTTACATATTTATACTTTCTTGTGAATTTTAAAACATCTCTTTAACCTTGCAACTCCTCATTTTTGTTTTGTTTAAGCTTTAGTTCAATCTTTCATCTTTTCTATTAAAAAACCCTCTAAACATGGAATAATTAAATTATTTTCTTGGTAATTGTAATTATTTGCATTTCCTGTTTATTTGTTGTTTGGGGTATTTTTAATTAGAATATCATTCTTACAACTGTTTTTTTTTCTTTTCTTTTTGAAAGTGATACATTGAACACATTTTTTAAAAAACAAATTAATGATTAGGCTCAAGATTTCAAGGAATGTGATTTTTAGATGGCAACCTGAGTTCCTTTGCTTTTTGAAATATACCACACAATTTCTTTTCATGATTTTTATAGGATAACTTTAGGTATTTGATTTCCCTTTTCTTTATATTTGGAAGTCTTTCACCTAGATGTTTGCAGACTTTCTTGTTTGCAATTAGAATTGTTAAATTTCATCAATATGTTCCTTGATATTGAAAATATATTTAATTTTTTGTAGCTGATCTGCAGATATTTTTTTAGATTAGTGCTTTGTTTTCTGCATATGGAAATTCCAGACAGCAGCTTTCTTATGTTATTTTCTGCTTAATGGTATTCAGGTGTTTAAGTTTGTCATATTCTTCTGAGAAACCAATGATGCCTAAGTTTGTCTTTGTATCTTGTCTTTCAGCTTTGCCTGTACAAAGACTATGTATTTTTTTAAAATGTTCTTTGCATTTGCTTCATTTCCACTATATTTTCCACCAATTTAGCATTTTTTTAATTTCAAATCAATCATTCTCCCACTTCTCTATGAAAATTGTGTACTAAGGACTCAATTAAAAAATCATCCAATTACTATTTTTCTCCAGGTATAAATTATGATGAATATTCATGTTAAATTTATTTTATTATGAATTTTAGGGGAATTATTCTAGAATATCTATTCTATTAGAACTATTCTAGAATATCTTAGTGTTGCTTCATGTTCTCTTGGGAATCCAAAGAATTTTGTATTATATTAGAAATTAGTTAACTTTGTTTCATAATATTGTTTAAAATAATTTTGTAATCTCTTTGAAGATATAATTTGGATCCTACCTTGTAGATTTGGAATCTTCTTTGTGGACTTGTCTTCCTGTTGTTATTGAGTTTTCTTCTTAAAATTCTTGGTGTTTCATTTTTTTCCCCCTTAATTCCTCTGTTATTCATTTTCTGACTTTTTTTTCCCTTACTGATTCTTACATCCTGGGCCAGAGCTGCAAATTTATTTCAGGGTCCTTCATCAGTGGGGAATTGTTTGTAAAATGGCCTGAGGCTCCATCCTAAGTAACCTCTAGGTCCTCAAGTGTGGTCCTTTGTCTGAAAACAAACTTCACAGAGCAAATCCTTTTACTAAAGGGATTTGTTCTGAAAAGTTTAGATTCAAAGTGCCACACTTGAGGACCTAGAAGGCCACATGTAGCCTCAAAGCCACAGGTTCCCCACCCTTGCTCTCAAGTAACCAAACTTGTTACAACTTGGTTTCAAGCCCCTTTCAGGATTGGTACATACCCCTACTGATTCCTGTTCTTCTCTTGCCTCCCTTTTTCCCCCTTCCCATCCTTAACTGAATCACCATCTGTCACTTCATGCAGTATTCAGGAATTTATTATTGGGGGAAATAAAGGGAGGATTTTCCATGTAGATGCTCTACCTTTGATGGTACCTAATCTAGCCCTTACCCTAGGCAGTAAACAACATGCTTTCCCTCAATACTTAACATAATTGGGGGGAATCAATGTCTTTTCATTTGTTGCTGAATGAGACATAAGCAGTGATTGTGGTGTGCATACACAGTCTCTGAAACAGGAACGTATTTTAATCTGGTCCCTACACACAAGTCTTAAGAATAAGTTTATGTAGCCCTATCATATACATGAAGTCTGCTTAGGGGAGAAATGGTGAGTGAATGATTTAAGTAGTAACATTTTCTAGCATTAATTCATAAAGATTTTACCTTATCTCTCCCTCTCTTTCTCTCTTCCTCTCTCCCTCTCCCTCTCTCCCTATCCCCCCCCCCTCTTTCTCTTTCTTTCTGATTCAGGTAAAATTGTTCTAACTCTGGCATCTATTTCCATGTGTACCTTCGTATACCTGTGTGTGTATGTGTGTGTGTGTGTGTGTGTGTGTGTGTGTGTGTGTGTGTGTGTGTGTGTGCCCTTGGGACACTTGGAAAAAAGTTAGTCTGTCATCTGGCTGTTCCTTTGACACAAAAACTCTGGTTTTCATCACACCAGTGAATTTAGAGGAATGTACAAATCTACAATCTTAAAAAATCTGAGGATTTATCTGGTAATAAATGTGAATGACAATGAGTTAATGTTCCTTATCTTCCTCCTTCTTCCCCAAATTGGGTTTTTGCTCAATCATTGGTCACTTCTGTCTGGAGAGTCCTGGCACCTGTTTAAACTGACTCCTGAGAGGTGATTGTTAAATTTTTAGCGAAAGCATTTATACTTCTAACATCCATAAACGCTATAATTCAGAGGCAGCCAGGTGGCACATTGGTTTGAGCACTGGACTTGGAATCAGGAAGACTCATTTTAATGAGTTCAAATTTGGCTTCAGACACTTACTGTGTGACCTTAGACAAATCCCTTAACCCTTTTTGCCTCAGTTCCTCACCTAAAAGATGAGCTATAGAAGGAAATAGCAAACAATACCAGCATCTTTACAAGAAAACTCCAAAGTGGAGTCATGGGAAGTTGTACATAACTGAAACGAATCAACAACAATAACAATAAACAATTGAGAGTTTAATTTATTCTTTTTTTGATTGTCTATACTTAAGAAAGTGATGGAAAATGTTAACAAATCAGAAAAAATATTAAAATGTGCTATGAATACATTTTTTTCTTCAGAGATTGCACTATTGCTTCTGTTCAGTGTACCCTGTATTACTTTCCCATGTTAGATAATTCACTTCCTCATCCCCTGATTCAAAGTATCCTTTATTTCTGTATGGAGAAAATGAGAATGGGTTGTAATGAGATTGTGGAGGTAGAATGTGTAAAATACTCATTACAGTAATTGGTAATAATTCCTATAGCAACTACCTAATAGTTTTGTTGAAAGCATCAAATGAAATAATATTGGTGAAATACTTTGCTAAAATTTAAAGCCAGATATATGTGTTTGTGTGTGTGTGTGTGTGTGTGTGTTCAGCTACATAGCAAATTATCTTTTTTAAATTAATTAATTAATTTTTAGTTTTCAACATTCATTTACATAAGATTTTGAGTTTTAAGTTCTCTCCCCCTCCCTCTCTCCCCCCAATGGCATGCGATCTTATATAGGCTCTACTTATACATTCATATTAAGCATTTTTTCCCATTAGTCATGATGTAAAGAACAATTAGAAATAATGGGAAGAACCACGAGAATGAAACAACAAAACAAAATAACAAAGGAAAGGAAAAGGAAAATAGTCTGCTTACATCTGCATTCAGAATCCATAGTTGTTCCTCTGGATGTGCACAGCATTTTCGATCATGAGACTTTTGGAGTTGTCTTAGATCCTTGAATGGCTGAGAAGAACGAAGTCTATCAAAGTCAGTCATCACACAGTGTGGCTGTTACTGTGTACAATGTTCTCCTGGTTCTGCTCACTTCACTCATCATCAGTCCACACAAGTCTTTCCAGGTTTTTCTGACATCCACTTTCTCATCATTCTTATAGCACAGTAGCATTCTGTTACATTCATATACCACAACTTGTTCAGTCATTCCCCAATTGATGGGCATCCCGTCAGTTTCCAACTTTTTGCCACCATAATAAGAGTTGCTATAAATATTTAGTACATGTGGGTCCATTTTCCATTTTTATGATCTTTTTGGAATCCAGACATATAAGTGGTATTGTTGGGTCAAAGGGTATGCACAATTTTATAGCCCTTTGGGTGTAATTATAAATTACTCTCCAGAATGGTTGGATCAGTTCACAACTCCACCAACAAATACCAAATTATCTTTAAATAATTAGGTTGAGTTCAATTTTACAATTTCCTCAGTTGCAAAATAGGGGTTATAATAGTGTTTTTCTCACAACTTTGTTGTGAAGATGAATTGAAATATTTGTAAAGCATTTAGTACAGTATCTGGCATATAGGAAGAACTTAATAAATGTGTATTCCATTCCCTTATCCCCTTCTTCTCCCTCATTTCAATATATGGGCTTAACATTTGAGGGGATTGCTGGGATAGAGAGAAAATCACATTCTTTTGAAGAAATAAAACAGTCCCAGGGCTCAGTAGCACTCTGAAATAATACGTTGAGTTCACTGGCCACAGACAATCAACAATATATTGAAAAAAGTGCCAATACCATTAATGAATAATGAGAATATTAACTACTATTTCAGAATGAAGTACAAAGAAAACTGAATTTGGAGTCAGGATCTGAGTTCAGCTCTCAATTTCGATAATTCCCGAGTGAACTGGGACAATTTACTTGGTTTCTTTAAGCCTCAATATTTTTCACCCATGAAATGAGGATGTTGTAGATGACATTTAAGGAATGTTCCAGTTGTAAATCTATTATCCTGTGTTTCCATTTTTTCTTCAGATGAGAGGTTTTGCTGAATTATCTATGCTTGTTGATACTGGAGCTGATAATTATTGTGATTTTGACCACAAATCATGACTTCTTCTTCAGTTGGGTGTCATTTGGTGAAGACACCGCAAAATAGCTTTTCCTTGCATCTTCAACTGTCCCTCCCAATATCCAGAAGGACCTAAATTATTTTCTTGATAACTAAAAGGTCAGTTTTTCTAAAACAACTTGCTATTCAAAATCATCTCTTCAATACTCTCCCTGCTGACAGATTCAAACTTTTTTTCCTCCTTTGCCATTTCGGGTAAATAGGCACTCATTAGTTCCTATATAATTCACTCGTAAAGCCCTATTTCCTGCTTTTCCTTTTTTCTTTCATGGTTAAAATATCATATTCTTGTGAAAACTGATTTTTTATTGTCTAAAGATGACGGCTTATTCTTAAATTGAAACTTGAATTGGTTCATTCCATAGCTAAATTCTAAACGGGCTTGTGAGGTGGGTGTTATTCATTCATGCGTGTTGCTCATTTGTCCAATAGGGCAAAAGATCATTTTCTTAATAGTCAAATACATACCCCTCAGGGGAAGTAAACGTTCATTCACCCTGGTGCCTTTTATTTCAGAAGGAGGACTAAGCAAGGCCAAATCAAGAGAAAAGAGATTGCCTGTTGTTTTGAGCCATGCTTTCCCCCAAGTCTGACCCTGGCTATGTGTACATAATCAAATTTTGATTGAAACATGGCAAAATTTATTTTCTCAATTTACAAAGAAATGTAAAGTTGCTAAGCATAAAAACCCTAATGTTCTCTTTGAAAGTTAGGAAACAATCATTTTAAACTATGTGATTCAGAGTCACCTACATACTGTTACAGAAAATCTAAATAATGTATAAAACTTAATGATTGCCATGAAAGTCCAACACTTCACTAACATTAGTGCTGACATAGGATTCCTGGGGTCAAGAAGGGTCTGTGCTGACAGGATCCCACCCACAGAAGGGGTGCCTCTGTTTAAAACAATGATCTTTGAGACTCTGCTTATGATAACATAACACTCTTAAGTGATACCTTTGGTTCTTGTTAAAGAAGTGGTTTATCCAAAGAGAATAAAAATATAAGTCCATCATAGGAAAAGATGATTTCTTGCAACTGAAAATGTAAATTAAATATAAAAGCTATAAGTGAAAAATGCATGAATGATTTCCTGAGCTTGTAATATTTCTGAGAGTCACATTTTCCTGACTAGGCAAATTTTAAAAGCATACATCACTGACCATCTCCCCTTACCCTTCAGATTTCAGAGTTCGCTGAGTTTCAGTATCTGATGGCTGGTCATGTAGCATCATAAAATTTAGAATTTAAAGGACCTTTAAATGAAGATTATATCATAAGGTGGGTATGAGATTGTTCTGTCCTCATGGCATTCAGAATAAACATATTTAATCTAGCTTATGTCTGCAGTCCTTGCTACCATTGAAGTCCAGGCTGGTAATCCACTGAGCTTATAAATTCTGAGCTACAAGTGGATTAAGCTGATCAGGTGTCTTCACTAGGTTCAACATTAATATGATGGGTCCCTAGGAAATAGGGGCCACTTGTTTGCCTAAATCAGAAACAGCTGGTCAAAGTTCTAGGCTGATCAGATTGGAATTGGGCCCCTGAGTGGCCCCTATACTTCCAGCCTAAGTGAGATAAGAAGAGCTAATCTACAAAACAAAACAAACAAAAATCTACAGGTTTTTGTCAAAAATGTCACACAATTGGTAGAACGGTCTATTGAGTCAATTAAAGTATCCTGCATTTTGTTCTCAAGACTATTGAGCATTTCCATTTGGAAGCATTTCCATTACAATCTTAATAACATTTGTGGGGTCAAATTGGGGTGCCTCTTTGCACAAACACTATCAAAGTGGTTTGTCCTCAAATCTTTAAACACCAAAATAAAGCAAACCCATGACAAATTTCAGTGCAAGACATAATTCAAAGTCAATAACAATGTGCAGGGATTTTTTTTCCCCATTTACATAAATGGCTTTGTCCAGATTGAATGTTAAAAGTAAGTGTAAATTCCTCTTATTTTCCACTCAGCAAAAAGTGTGCATATTATCATTACAACATCCCTTCATCATCCCTTTTTTTTTAAATCAGTGACCAAATCTTTCAATTATCATATGCATATTTTTTAATTCTGCATTGGAAGTAGGGGAGAGAACCTAATTTTTTTGAGAGAAACTAATCTTTTTTCAAAATGTAAAAGGTGTTTAGAATTCAGTGAGATTCATACACATACACACACACGAATATCAAGAAGCAGTATAAAAGCAGACTTTCATAGATGTTTCCATTTCACATCAAACGAAAAGCTGTGACAACTGCATTTCTATTTGCATATCCTTCACCAGACAATACCTTGAAAGAAAGCATGAGAGGAACATGAGCTATCAAAAAAAACAAGGATCATTTCCACTGATGGGCAGTTGAAATACAACAAGGAAGATAGATATAGTAATGGTATCTCGGCTACTATTTTGACAAACCTATGACAGGACTATTCTGTTCCTTGCTAGACAAGCATAATCTGTGGAATGTGCTGTGTGATTTGTTGGTCTTCACCACATCCCTTTCAGGGCTGCCTTTCATCAGAAACCAAATCCAACTGAATGGAAAACAAATTGCCTTTTTTCAAATGTATTTACTGTCTTTTGTTTTTTTCAGAGACAACTTAGCTATTTCATCCTGCATTAATAGGTTTCTATTTTAGTCAAAATAAATATTCATGCTATAATGATAGATTTATTACTGAGAAAGAAACGTATAGGTCATCTCTTCCATATTTCTCATTTTTTTCAGTTGAGGAAAATGAAGGCCCATGAACCTAAATGATCTTCCAAGATCACACAGGGAGTAAACAACAGAGGATTTGAACCCAAGACCTCTGATTCCACATACATTGCTCATTCCACTTCACCACACTGTTTTCCTACTATTATTCACTAATTAGAACAATAATGAATGATGTCCAATTATAATCAGACAGCTTAAGTTAAATTTTACATTGGCTGAAAACTATTTGGAGAGCTGTCTCAAGTTTCTACAAGGCCTACCAGTGAAGGAGGCCCAAACATCTTTCCTCTTGCTATTGTTCCTCACACTAATGGCAAATAACAAAACATATTATTTCCCAGCATTTGTTTGTGTCATGAAAGAGCTTCTGCATATGCATGTAATGAAATTCATATATTAGAGTTCTTGCCAGTTCTGTAGAGCTCAAGTACAAACTTTATTTTAAATTTTTTATTCAGCAGAAAGAACATTGCAAAGTGTATACTCAGACATGATTCATGAAGGCTAGCAGTGTTAATTCAGAGTTGGAAAATAATTATGTTTCCTGTCTCGATATTAATATCCAGTGATTTGTGTCAACAGCTAACAATGAGAAGACAGCATGAGACATCAAATCTATAGAAAACTGCTGGTACTGGAAAAAGTCTGCTTTAGCAAAGATAGTCTCCCTCAAAACAAAGAAATACACCTTTTCCATTCACAAAATAAAATCATTTGTTTCAGAGGAGACAAAAGTTCCTGTAGTCAAATGAAACTAAGTCATACTGCGAGAATCACAGTTACTCCCTAAATCTCAGAGGAGTTCAAGACTGGTGCCAAAATAGCTGATATTAAATTATGCAAAACAGATAAACATTGACACAGAACAAAAGCTCTGAAAGTCAATGTGAAGGTAAGCCAGAGGGGAATATTGACTAGATAAGACAGAATTTTGAACAATCATACAAGTCTGAAAGAGCACAATGTAACCAGGGAAGGCAGAAACCATGGGGTGTAGCAGCCTAGTTATAAAATTTTTGATGCATATGAAGTTAGTAAACATTGAAAGATTCCTCATTCAAAGGAAAAGAAAGACCCTTAGTCACCAAAATATTTATGGTAGTGCTTTTTGTGGTAGAGAAGAACTGGAAAAGAAGGTAAATGCCTATCGGGAGGATGACCAAGCAAATTGTGGCCCATGAATTAGTGGAAAGAAATTGTGCCATAAGATACAATGCACATGAAAAACACCAAGACACATGGGAAGACATGTGAACTAATGTCAATTGAAGTGGGCAAAGTCACATAAACAATGTAGGCAATGATTACAACAATGTCAATGGAAAAGATGAAAAAATGAAGCTCATGTAATTACGATGACTGAAGCTGACCCAAGAGGAAAAAGAGAAGAGAAAACCCTCTCTTCCTTATTTGCAGAAGCAAGGGATGATCTATGTAGAACACTGCATGTGCCTTTAGACTCAGTTATTGCATTGTTTTGATTTGTTGAACTCTTTTTTTCCCTTCTTGTTTCTTTTCCAGTACAGATATAGGCTTGCTAGGATGGGAAGGGAGAGGGATTATATTTAGAAATCAAAGCAATGTAAAAACAAAAGGCATAGACCCTTTTTAAAAGACTCCTTTGCTTACTAAGGGCTTTAATAGTTTTAGGTTTATTATAGATGCTCAATAGTTATGTAAAGGAGAAAGAGGAAATTGAAACCCAGAGAAGCAAAGTGATTTACCCAAGATCACAAAGACATAAGGATTTAGTTCAAGATTATAACATATTTCTTCTGACTTCAAATGTAACACTTTTTCTGCTACAGCATGCTGACTCCCTTCAAGTTGGGCGACCTAAAGTTAAAACATTTAATCTTTCCAGATCTCAGAAAAAAGGTCAAATTACATAATCTTGGAAGTTCCTTCCAATTTAAAGAATAAATTTTAATTATTCTTCTCATGCCTAGTTAATGATAGGTTAAAAAAGATAGAATGAATTTGGACTAAATGATTGTCCAGAATATGCCTTATATTTCTTCACTTACATCTGATATTAACCAGGCAACTTAAATGATTGAAAATCATGTCAAATCAGTTAAAAATTATATTTTTTAGTTTATGGTTTCCTGGTGCCCTACCACATAACTAATGAAACAATGACTCATTTACTTTATAAATACATAAAATTCCAAAAAGTCCTTCCCCAGGTGGAAATTGAATTTAAAAAATGTTTAATGTTTCTTTTTCCTTCCTGTCAGGTTTGGATTTTGTGTGTGTGTGTGTGTGTGTGTGTATGTGTGTGTGTGTGTGTGTGTGTGTGTGTGTGTGTGTGTGTTTTGTATCTCCAATTCAGACCATGTTCAACTTTGTTTAATTTTTCTGTTATTGAACATGATAGAAAAATATAAATGGGTAAAGATGTTTAAAGATGAAAGTAACAAATCTATTTGAAATATCTTAAATTTCATAATATAGCGTATGAACACTTCTCATCATGTTAATAAATGTTTGTTATCTAAACTACTACTTTTTTTGTTTTTCTAACCTTTCTATGAGTGTTCCCAATTTCTCTGCCTTTCTACAATTCTATCATACAAATTTATTCAGTGAAAACTCTGTTTTCTTCTTATATCTTACTGTATTTTTGCAATGGTGTCCCCTCATACTTCACCAAGTGTTCTTTTTTATGAGTCAATCAATATCTAAAACCCCACTACTACTTTCCTGATTAACTAGAAATTCAGCTGTATCTTTCCTTGACTCTCAATCAGTCTCAACATGTAGGTTCCATAACTCTATTTTTGCTAAAAAAAAAAATAATAATGTCCTTGTAACATTGCTTTAGCATAAGTCACTTGAAGATCTTTTGTAAAACCTTAAAAATGACTCATTACTAAAGAATTTTGGATATGATGTAAATCAATTCATGTCCCTACAACTAAATAATTTTTGTGGAAGCCTTTTTTAACACATCTTTAAATAAGTGGAGCCGTAATGACATATTAGAAAATTCTGGAATCAGAGGACTTGGGTTCACATCCTACCTCCAACATTACCTGTGTGATAATGGGCAGGATTTGTATTTCCCTCAGACCCTCATTTATGAAATGAGATTATTTGGTTAAATAGCTTGTAGGTCTCCTCTACAAATATGACCCTAATGCTAAGTTGCCTTTCAAATACTATAATTAAGAAGAGGCCTCTTTATTTAATGTTTCTGCAATTATCCTTTTGGTCATTCATCAGCACTTGAATAAGGATACATCATAGGACAATCCAATGATCATTTATTAAAAACCCACTATGTACAAGGCACTTGGATTACAATCAGCACAAAGTGCTCCTGGTGACTCATCTCTACCTTCTCTACTCTATATGATTCTTCCATATCTTATCCCAAGTTTTCTTAAAGGATCTATCTAAATTTCAAGAGGCCTCCTTATAAGACTGAGAGAGAGGAGCTGACCTCTGAAGCATGTCTCTGGAAGAAGTTAAAAGAAACAAAATAATGAAAAAATGTGTTTATATCTAATTCCAACAATTTCCCATTATTCACCTCCTTTTCACCTCCCTATAATCTGGACCCCAACTCTGACATGCTGCTTAAACTCCTTCAATATCTTGTGATGCAAGTGCAAAATTCAGGTCTCTCCGTTATCGTATATTCTCATCACGTGGTGATTTTACCTCTTTTTACAGCAGTTCACTTGCTGCCTAGCATGCTGTATGTCACTTCCTGCATATTTGACATAATCGTTAAAATGCTGCAATGCTGTTTATGCCCGCCATAGACTTATTCAAAGCCCTCTGAGTCACCTACAATAATGATTCTTTGGGGATTGTGGTGTTTGATGATTCAGACCCATATAGTATAAAGATATTGATATTTATACAAGTCAGTCCCCAACTGATAAATGAGCAAAGGATATGAACAGGCAGTTTTCAGAAAAAGGAATTAAAGCTATCTATAATCATTTGAAAAAAGAAATATTCTAAATCACTTTTTTAGAGAAATGAAAATTAAAACAACTCTGAGGTACCACTTTATACCTTTCAGATTGGTTAATACAACAGAAAAGGAACATCATAAATATCGTAGAAGATGTAGAAAAATTGGAACACCAATGCATTGTTGGTGAAGTTGTGAACTGATCTAACCATTCTGGAGAGCAATTTGGAACTATGCCCAAAGGGCTATAAAACTGCTCATAGCTTTTGATCCAGCAATACCACTATGAGGTCTGTATCCTAAAAAGATCATATGAATGGTAAAAAGACCCGCAAGTACAAAAATATTTATAACAGCTCTTTTTGTGGTGGCAAAGATTTGGAAATTGAGGAGATGTCCATCAAGTGAAGAATGGCTAAACAAATTGTGGTATATAAATGTAATGGAATGCAATTGTGCCATAAGAAATGATGAGCAGGTAGATTTCAGAAAAACCTGGAAAGACTTAAATGAACTGACCTTGAGTGAAGTGAGCAAAACCAACAGAACATTGTACAACAGCAACAGCAATGTTACACAATGATTAACTGTGATAGACTTAGCTCTTCTCAGCAATACAATGATCTAAGGCAATTACAAAAGACTCAAGATGGAAAATGCTAACCACATCAAGAGAAAGTACTATGGAGTCTGAATGCAGATTGAAGCATACTATTTCATTTTTTTGTTTGTTTTTGTTGTGTTTCTTCTGGGTTTTTTCCCTTTCGTTCTGATTCTTTTTTCACATGACTAATGTGGAAATATGTTTGACCTGATTGTACATCTGTGTAACTGACATCAGATCACTTGCTGTCTTACAGAAAGGAGAGGAAGAAAATTTTGGAACTCAAAATTTTACAAAAATGAATGTTGAAAACTATCTTTCTGTGTAATTGGAAAAAACAAAATACTATTAAAAAAAGATATTGGCATTTAAAAAGGTAAGTTTGTATGTCAGGGAGTTGGTTGCCTACAGGGTTTTTAAAATATTTATCTATCTCAATGGTGCTCATCTAACACATTAAATAATGATTAGTTTATCAGATAACTTCCTTTGTACCATCTTCCACATGGTTTCATATACTGGTGAAAATCCAACATTATCATTCGTTTCTACTCCTCTGGTTCAAGAAATGATTTCCTTATAAAGAATGAAGGCTAACCCATCTACCTCAATTTGGGACTGTTTCTTCCTCTTTTAAAGAACTTGGTCATCAGTAGTCACTTTTCTCTCTCATAAGCCTCTTGAGTCTGTCTCTAGCCCTATCTGTCTACAAACCATGCACAGGCCTTCTAATCATAAGTACGTGGGCAGATAGGTAGATGATATATATGTATGTACATATACACATACATACATACACACATAGAAGATATTTAAAGATTATAGTTAGACATGCCTTTATTTAACTCTTCTTATTCATGCAGTTATCCTCTCATCTCTTACAACCATTTTCTGGCTCAACTTCTTGAAAAACTCACGTACATCCTTATACTGGGAATCAGTATTTACCTACATAGGCATTTGTAGTAGACTTTATTTTGATAGAATTTAGGAAGGGCTAAATAGAAAACTCAGAGTTGGGACAAGAAACTATCAGGAATGATCCTGTGTGGTTAAAATTAAGCATTATTGATTCCTAGGGTCATATTGGCCTCCCTAGTAATAGAGATGAAGGAGCCTGGAGTACCCTGCTATACCATCTCTCCGAAGTCTAATGAGTCTAACTTGTGTAGCAAGTGAAGCGGTTTGATGGTGGGTGGTAATTTACAGAAGATTAGTGAGAACTAAAAAAAAAGCCATTGTACCCTTATTCTATGGCTACTTTAAATGTATTTGATCATGTACCTCAAGCAGTGGTACGGTAATTACTGATATTGTCAATTTTTATTTTCTCTAATGCTATGACTGAGTCATGCAGATACAGTTTACATTTACCTAAGAAGAAGATCAATATACATTTCCCATTCTTCCTAAGGGCTACTTGAATTCGTCTTTATATTGCCACAGTTTGACAAGAAGAGACCTGGGAGGGACCCTACTTCCTGAGGGCATTTAGGTGCCACTACATTGAATGACTTGGACTGGTCATCCCATTACAAACAATTGTTTGTAGGACATGTTGCCCTTTAGAGACATTATATGCCCTTTAACAAACTGAATAATTAGGTTGAGAGTTTAAGGAAAACAACAGATTGATGACTGAGCCTATCACCCGTCTATACATGGGGACTATAATGCTGTGTGTGGTAACATATGATCCTCTTGACAAAAAAGGAATCAGCTATTTCTAATCAATAATGCTTCTTGTGGAAATTGAAGAGCCCACCCTTGAATAAGTCCATATGATTCTTGACTCATTTGTTAATCAATTGGTTATACTAACCCTCTTCTTCCATCTCAAGACAAGCAGTTTGACCTCATTACAGCTATAATTATTTAGGTTTTCACTACCAGTTAAGTCTGCTAACATAGTAACCACAATAAAAAACACTTACAGGCACATTACTTTCCCGATAGCTCTCTCTAACACTGTATCTAATTAAGGTATCCACTTTGCCATCAAGAAATTAGGAGATTGAGTCCATTACCATAAAATTCATTGAGTTTCCCATCTTTCATACCATCCAAATGCCATCATACCATACCATATCACTGAATCTTGAAAGTGACTTATGAACATTTTAGGTGTAGATGATAGCACTCCAAAGGCTGTGTCTTTGATAAATCAGTGCTAAACTAAAGAGAGGGAAGACTCTTCTCATTCAGGACAGCAGTTTCTCAGATCTGATCTTCAGATGAATCTCCCTAACAGCAAAACCTGTCATGTATAGTTCCAGTTTACACTCCCCAACCTTTCTTCATTACATCTTCTAAGTGAGATTGCCAGGCCTCGCGGTTTTTTCGTCCCTCAGAAGGTTTTACACAAACCAGGGAAATCATTCAGGTCTCTTCTAACAGGCAGATCATTATACTTCCAGGATATTTCAGGTAATTTCTTACTATAAATAATCTAAAAGAAAAAGGGGTAGAATTATGAGGAGGGTCTTCTTTTTCAATGATCTGTTGCTGCTGTTGTTTAGTTGTTTCAGTCATGTTCTACTCTTTGTGACTCCATTTGGAGTTTTGTTGGCAAAGATTAAAATTTAAAAAAAAAACTTGTGAGCTACCACATCACCCATAGCAGATTGGCTAACATGACAGAAAAGGAAAATGATAAATGTTGAAGGGGATGTGGGAAAACTAGGATGCTAATGCACTGTTGGTGGAGTTGTGAACTGATCTAATTATTCTGGACAGCAATTTGGAACTATGTCCAAAGGGCTAACAAAATGAGCCTGCCCTTTGACCTAGAAATATTACTACAAGGCCTGTGTCGCAAAGATTTTTTTTTAAAAAGGAAAAGGACCTATACATACAAAAATATTTATATTAGCTCTTTTAGTGGTGGCAAAGAATTGGAATTGGTGGATGCCCATAAATTGAGGAATGGCTGAACAAGTTGTGATATATTATTGTGATTAAATAGTATTGTGCTCTATAAAATGATGAGCAGGACAGTTTCAGAAAAACCTGGACTTTCAATAAAAGATGCAAAATGCAATCCACCTCCAGAGAAAGAATTGATGGAATTTGAATGCACATCAAAGCACACTTTTACTTTTTTAATTTTTCTGGAGGGAGTTTGGGTTGGTTTTTTTTGTTTATTTGTTTTGGTCTACATTTTCTTTCATTATATGACTAATACTCTAGCATAATGATGTCATTTTGGTCTTCTTCAAGAATGAAGAACAACCAATGTGGAAACGGGTTTTGCATGACTGCACATGTGCTGTTGCTATTGTTGTTGAGTGATTTCTGAGTCATGTCTGACTCTTTGTGGCCCATTTGGATTTTTCCAGAATACTGGAGTGGTTTGCCATTTCTTTCTCCAATGCATTTTATAGGTGAAGAAACTGAGGCAAACAGGTTTAAGTGACTCACCCAGGGCCACACAGCTAGTAAAGTTAGGCCAGATTTAAATTTATAAAGAGGAGTCTTCCTGACTCCAGGGCAAGTGTTCTATCCACTGAGCCACCAAGCTGTCACTGAAAAGTGCATCCTTCATAAAATTGCTTTCCTTCTCAATGGGTGTGGCAGGGAGGGGGGGGGAATTTGGAACTCAAAATTGTAAAAAAAAAAAAAAAAGAAAGAAAGAAAGAAAGAAAGAAAGAAAGAAAGAAAGAAAGAAAGAAAGAAAGAAAGAAAGAAAGAAAGAAAGAAAGAAAGAAAGAAAGAAAGAAAGAGAAAGAAAAGAAAGAAAGAAAGAAAGAAAGAAAGAAAGAAAGAAAGAAAGAAAACAAAGCCAAAAATTATTTTACATGTAATTGGAAAAAATATTAAAAATGTGTAAGGCATGTTACATTGTGAATAATGCCTTCTATAGATAATAATCATTTCACTGAAATTCGGTGGATTCTGATTTTCCATAATTCAGCCATGACACTATCCTAAACATTTCATACTGAAAGAAAAAAAAAAGGTCTGGCAGACATTGTAGGAGAAAGAGCTTTGCCTGTATTTTTCCTGGATAATCAACATCTCTAAGAAATATACTTCAAACCTTTTCAAGGTAGAATACCTTCATGACAGTCCATTAATTCATCATTGCTATCAATGTACTGGCTTCTGCATTCCTAATCATTTCTGAATCATGATGAAAACAACATTTCCAAGACTTTCTGACAGGTTTTCAGAAGAAATCACATATGCAAAAAGACACAGTACGACTGATGGGGGTGGAGTTGCTTTGGTGATTTTGAAGCTTTGAAGTCAAGTTGAATTCATTTATAAATGTGCAGCCTATCATATTTCAGTCAGGACTTCAGTTTAGGGGCGGAACACCTCATGGTCTACTTGTCATTGAGACCAAGAAGGAAATTAGAAATGGTATAAAAGCGCTTCCTTTAACAGAAGAGAGAAAGATGGAGACTGCATCTTGACTATATTTCCATAGCACCTTTCCTGAATCCATTACCTAGCATAAATATGGAACTTGAGTTATTTCTACACTATTTCCTGACCTTATTGCAATATAAAGTCAGGGTCCTTCATTCCCTCCTGAAATACTTTGTGTTCACTCAGGAAAGAAAAAATATATACAAAAGATTCCATACAGTTGGAGCGAACATGTTTCAAATCATGTGTATGCACACAACAATGATATCATTAATTTTATAAATAATAAGACTATTACTAAATATCAAATATGCAGTGGTACTTTATACTAGCTACCTCACAAGCTGACATGAAAGCATTTTAATAAAATAAAGTACTGTGTAAAAGTAAATGATCATTATTGAAAAATCATATTCATCTTCAATGAAGTTTAGATACAAATAATCCTGAGACAAGAAACTATCCCACTAATATTATAATGTATTTGATAGTTTGGTGATTTTTCTGCTACAAAATAACTACTGCACTTTCATAAAGTTAGTTGGATATCAACTCATCATCTGTAGGCTCCTTAAAGTGACTCCCGTAGCAGACAAACATTCTAACTTGCTTTTGTGTTTTTCTGCTGTTTCCGTATTCTTAGAAATGTTTGTTCCATGTAGGCTGTAGATTGAAATTAAAATGTTAAGTGTTGCTCTTAAATTACTATGGATCATTATTTTGAGGTATTCTGAATCATTAGCTCAGATTGTGATAATATTCTGGTGCCAGTACAATTTATTGTCTCAGGTGTCTGGGATATTTTGAGACATATTTTGATACATCTCAGTTGCAGTATGGGAATTTGTCATCTGTATGTATGTGGGGAAAAGGGAGCTTCTGATGTTCTTATTCTATCTTCCAGGTCATGTCTTGCTAAGTACTAGGCAAATGCGAAACATTTATAATCTTCACTGATATGTTGCATAGTTTCTACCATTTTCTTACATATGATGAATTAATTGCTAAGTCCAGATTCTTTAAGGCTAATACTTTTTTAATTTCCAGTGAGCAAGAACCATTATGGAGCCCTCCATTTCTTAAACCAAATGCTCATAATTCATCTATTTGTTGTGATGTTGCTTTTATTGACATGCTATTGGATATTCAAGTGTATATTGTGCATGGAAAGCATTTTTATTTCATTCTTTTTTCTTGTGTGTCATGCTATAGACTCTATCAGAGGCAAATCCCTTTCATTTCCATTTCCATTAAGGATTTATAGAACTGGATTTCAAGTCAGACAACCTGGGTTTAAATTCTGCCCAAGATATTTGCTAGCTGTGTGACCTCCAAAAAAAGTGAAACAAAAACTATTAGGTTCATTTTCTGAATCTTTAGCACCAGTCAAGGAAGTGGCTCAGTGAGTTGAGTTGGAAGCCTGGAATCAGGAAGACTTGAGTTCAAATCTGATTTAAGACACTACCTATGTTACCTTGCACAAATCATTTAACCTGTTTTCCTCAGTTTCCTCAACTGTAAAATGAGGATGGTGATAGCACCTACATCCCAGGGTTGCTGTGAGGATCAAATGAGATTACATTTGTGAAACACTTAAAGTGTGTGACACATAATAGGTGCTTTATAACTGCTAGCTATTGCTATTATTAGAATGATTCTCATAGAGTTCCTTTGAGTATCAGGTGACATAATATATGTAAGTTGCTTTGCAACATTTAAAGAGTTATTTAAATGTTAGCTATTATGATTTCTAGGGGAAAAAAGGAGGAAGCACATGGGCAACCACAATCCACCTTTCATTTTTTCCTTCCTTCGTTTTTTCGATTCTCTCTCTCCCTCTCTCACTCTCTCTTCCTGAAAGGGCCACAAATGCCAATGCCCACCTTACTTAATGCTATGGTCCCACCACCACTAAAACTCCAAGAGCCTGGAGGAAGAGGGCATAGGGTGTTCAGGGAGAACTAGCATCTCTGGTATGAGGGCTTGCTGAGCCCTTTCCAGGGCTGCCCAGCTACCTTTGGTGTCAACCCAACTCTCACCTATGGTTCCAAGAAGCTGTAGCATGGGCAGGCCACATCACACCATTAAAATTGTCTGGGAAGATGGGCTAAACAAGGTTGGCAGTAACCAAGAGGTAGGAGGAAGTCTACCCCAGGCATGTTAATACTTTACCTGGCAGAAGAGAGGAATTTGTTCCAATAGCCAAGAGGGCAGCTAAAGCAGGTACTGTGGAGCACTTACCTCTTGGTCAGACATCAAAGACATCAAAGCCATTGACTGCATCCTGGGCCACTGTTGGTCATGTTGACTGTTGTCTTGCCACAGGACTTTGATGTCCCTGGAAGAGAAAGTGAGGCAACTTTGTGCAACTCTGCCTCACTTAAAATGTAATTCACACGTGACTCAAATCATCACTCCATGATGTCATTGGTCCTCTTTGAAAACAAAGAATGAACAACATTATGATTTTGCAAACATGATGTCAGACTTCAGGATTTCTTCTAAGTTTTTCAGCATAAATGAATATCAGACTATCTATATCTACTGAGAGCATTATCTATACCTATTAAGACAATATAATTTGGGATCATTTTGTTTTTAATATGATTATATATAATTTTTGTGATGTTGAATCATCTTTTGCATCACTGGTACAAATCCAAATTTCATTTTGAATTATTTCTTGGATAGATTAATGTGATCGGGACAGAATTTTGTTTTAAAATTTTAAATTCATATTTATTAATATGTTGGTCTTTAGTTCTTCTTTGCTTTATCCTTCTTGGTTTATGTATTTGGGTCATATTTGTCTCATAAAAAAGAGTGTTTTCTCCATTTTTGAGAATGATTTGTGTATAATTAGAATTTAAAATTTGTTACAATTCTATAAATTCATCAGGACCAGTAGTATTTTCCATCTTTTAGAGTTCCTTTACAGATAGTTATATATCTCTTTATGGGATATAATTGCTTAATGTCTCTATTTGGTCTTCTTTTAGATTAGGAAAATTATATTTTTAAGGTAGTCCATTTTCCATTGTGCTTTAAGATTAATAGGTATATAACTTTGATTAATATTTTCTGATAATTACTTTCTGTTTTGCTTTGGTTTCACCACGTACACTTGTTGCTGTTGTTGATTTGATTCTCTGCCACTTTTTTTTTTCACAAGCTTGGCTAAAGGCTTATCTTTTTTTTTTTTAGAATTTTTCACAGAGGTGCCTTTTAGTTCTGTATAATAATTTTATAATCTTTTTTGATTTTCAATTTAGCTATCTCTTCTAATGTTCAACATTTTCCCATTTTCACTTGCTTTCTGCTTATTTGTCAATATACATAAAGAAATAATATTATATGAATGTATAAACATATGTATATATAGTGTGCATACATGTATATATGTGTATGTATACATATGTGTATATATGTATATGTATAATGAATATGGCATTTGAAAAAATACCCTCTCGAATTATGCCAATGCTTCTCAAAAGTATTCAACAATTTCCTACATTTATTGTGTGTATACATTTATATGTATAAACATACACATATGTATATGTACATATATGTGTGTGCATATATATATTATACATATATACATATATATGTATAATATACACGCACACACACACATATATACACACACACAATGATATATTCATATGTATGCCTCTGTGGGTGTTCTGAAATCCAGACAGCTTGGTTTGTTCCATCACAATTATAATTTTCTTTCACAGAGTTACTAATTGTATGACTTGTTCTTTAACTCATTTATTATTTGTGATTTCATTAAGTCTCCACTTGGGTTTTTATATTTTGTTTGTATTCATTAAACTGATTATTGTTTTTGTTATTCTATGATCTATTAACATATGTTGAATATTTCTGCCTTTTTAGATTGATGCTTCCATTCCTCTGTTTTATTACACATTTTTTGTAAAGGTTCCAATTTGTACACATAAACATTTATATTTTCTTCATAGTCCCATTCAGAAAATTATAGTCTTTTGCCCCAATTTCCCCAGCAATTTGTTCAATGACATATTTTTCCTTTTTCTATCTTTCTGCCTGATTTATACAATTCTGAAAGAGAAACATTAAAGTCTCCTACCATTAATATAGTTCAGTTATTTTTTCTTTTATGAATTTAGATGTTATAACATTTGGAACATGTAAGTTTAATATTGATACTGATTGGTTGTTTTCTTTCAGCATAACAATATTTTCCACTATTAATTCATAGGGTTGCTATCTTGTTGGACCTCTTACTTTCTTATCTTACAGAAATATTGTAACTATTTAATCATAACTACATAATAATTGCATGATTTCTCTTTTGTTTGAGAAATGAGCTTTTCTTTCCTTTTCTTTTCATAGCGTTAATGAGCACTGGAGTCAGGAGGAAAATGCCTAATACCCCACATTCTTGGTCAAGCATTTTGGAAGGGCTGTTTCATAAACATTTGACTAGAACAATTAATTTCATTGGTGAAGTTAGAAAAATGGACTCTTGGAAGTTATTCATAAGTGCTCTCTGAAACATAGAAAAACTACCAAATACTTTTGAGAAACATTGGCATATTCCCAGAGAATATTGTATCAAACAGAAAAGTCAAGACAAGAAACAGGGAGGTGGGAAGGAAATAGAAGTAAGGGAAAATATTTCATTAAATAATCTATTTTAATTTCATAACATTTGAGAAAAGAGACATAGTCAAAGAAGATTAAAATACAGTTCTCTCAACCTTTAAATATGATCATCATGATAAGGAGAAGGAGGAGGAGGAAGAGGAAAAGAATGAAGCTGTTGTTTTACTCTTTCATTTTCCATCCTTCATTCTTCCTGACAGCACAAAATTCTACTTCCAGTCGTCCCATCTTGAAAACAAGTTCAAAAGACAAAACATTTCACAAGAGATTTTAACTGGCCTTTTCTTATAATTGATGAATAAATATTGATTTTGTAAATTGTTAGTCTTTTTGAATGACCATTGATACACTTGCTATAATTTATCATTTTCTTACTTAAAATGTCCTCAAGTTCAAACAAAATAGATTCCTAATCTAATGAACTATGTATGAACCAAAGCGTATTAATCTTTTCCAAAAAAGCAGATTCACAAAATCAAATATATTAAATATACTTTCCCCTTATTTGTTTCTATTCATACTTAAAAATATAGTAATGACATTGACAAGGATTTATAAGTGCATGTAAAATTTTATATAGGAATTATGAAATATTGCAATATGCTGATGTAAATTATACATGGAAATATTTCTTTATATCTATATGGTCTATTTTGTGCCTACATTTATAATTAGCCTCAAGGAAAAATATCAGTAAATCACAGAATCTGAGAATTAAAATGAAGCTTGTAAGATGCTCCAACCCATACTTAAAAAAAAGGAAATTACATAATCTGGATTGGGTAACAGAAGATATGAGTTCAAATGTCTGACTTTGCCACAAAGTAGACATCAATTTAGAAAAATAACTTCATTTCTACGGTCCTTAATCTTCTCATCTCTATAGTCAAATGATTAGAATAGATGATGTCTAGAGCTCCCTCTTGTACACAAAACTAGAACCACCCCTACCACCATCATAACCATGACATGACCATCCTCATCTTCATTTTCACTATCATCATCAATCTCCAAACTGGGTAGAATGAAAATCTTTGTAAATATGGAGACTTAGAGGAAGAAATCAAAACCTTGTTGAAAAAGGGTAGATAGATAGATAGATAGATATTAAGCACACATTATGTGCTGGTCACTTTGCTAACCACTGGAAAAACAAATACAATGAAAAAGAAAGACAGTTCCTAATCTCAAGAAGATTACATGCTAATGGATCAAGGCAATACATAGGAAAGGAAGATTAAAAGTGTATGTGGGGTACATAAGATTAGAAGATCCCAATGTAGGGGTAAAGTTGAAAGTCTAGGGAGCCAGGAGAGCAGAGTCATGAAGAATTGACCTATGGTTGTCTTCTGTACTTTCTTAAATGGAGGTTCCAGGTAGTAATTAACTGCCATTAAATGGTAGGGACTTCTAAGAGCCAAGATGGCAGATTAAGCAGTAAATTTCTGTAGCTCTCCCATATTCACCTCCAAACAGCCCAGAACAAATCCTGGAACAGCAGAGCCAGCAGAAAAAAAAAAAAAACAGGTTGTGGCAGTCTTTTAGCCCAGTAGATTTCAAGGGTCAGCAAGAAAGATCCATTTCATTTGGGTAAAAGGGGAGTGTATATCAGGACAGGAAGTGTCCCACCAAGCCCCACATCAGCCAACAAGTGGGAGATCCTAAGCCCCAGTTTGGTGGAGCAGGCAAATGCCCACATCAGGACCCCTCCCATGTGCCTTAGCATAACCTGACTCCAGCTTTGAGAACCACCACATGCTTCAGTGTAGCCCTTGCAGGGCAAGCATCCTCCAGCACCCTGGACCTCCACATGCTTCAGTGCTACCCAGGGCAAACAGACATCCTCCAGGGGCCATACCTCCTCGGCATGCTTCAGTGTAGCCCTAGGAAATACAGAAAAACTCCATCTGGCCTTAGCACACACCTGACACCACTGCTAGGACCCCAGCTCAGGACTAGGTAAACTACCAGATCTCTAAGGCCTCCAGTAGTGCCAGCCACTTCCCAACCCCCCTCTCAGCACAGCACAGTAAAAGACGGTCCCCTGGGGGGGGCTCAGGGCAACATCAGTAAAAAACCAGTTAGACAGCCAGGAGCCTGGAGCCACTGGAAACCCAAGATAGAGCCCCTTCCAATCTCAGAGCAGAGATCAAATTTAAAACAAAGGAAAAGGGACAAAAAAAAAAAAGAATGAGCAAACAGCAGCAGCAACAACAAAAAAAATCTGACCACAGAAAGTTATTATGGACTCAGATTCTTACAATCTAGCCAATAACTGAGTAACGTTCAGATTCCTTAAGGGTCTGGCCAATATGTCGGCTGTTCTAATAAACCTTGTCTTTGGCTGAAAGAAGACTGGAGTCAAATTCATTCAGGCAGGACCTGTGTGTCATGATTTTGGGGTCCCAGCACCCCAAAGCCCCTAATTTCAACACACCCACTCTCCAAGGTATTTAAACATTGAGCAGGCCTCCATGATTCTTCTTTAGCTTCTGAGGGTGCTAATGATCTCTTTTATTATTTTCTAGCCATAATTAATAAAATTATTGTTATTTACCCAGGAAAAAAAATTATGGTGACAGGGAAGACCAAGACACAAACTCAGAAGAGGACAACAGTGTCAAACACTTATGGGCAAAACACAAAAAAAATGGGAAGTGGTCTCAAGCCCAGAGAGAACTCAGGAAGAGCTCCAAAAGGACTTAAAAATCATATAAGAGAGGCAGAAGAAATATTGGGAAAAGAAATGAGAGTGATACAAGGGAATTATGAAAAAAAGAGCCAAGAGCTTAGAAATGCATAATGTACCATTTTTCCTGTTTGCCACTGGAATTGTCCCCAAAAGTAGTTTTTATGCATTTAGAGAATATCTTTACATAAAGAAAGGTTGAAAGAGAAACTCTCTTATCAGAGATAAAGACTTTTGCTTAAACATAGGCAGTAGAATTCCTTCATTTATCCCTATATGCTGTATAATATCTAAGTGCTTTTTAAAAAAAAATGATCAACCCATGCTATGCAAGAATGAATTACTGAGATAGTTCCAGACTAAGGACTCCATTTCATCTAAAAACACTTCTCCATGCTTATTCAGAATCAGCAAGTATTCCAACTATATCAGATTTATGATACTGGGAGCTGTCCATGCAGTCTGCTCTGCAGAGAGTTGAGACAGACCTTCTTCATGCTGTCTATATGAGTTGTCTGAATGTATTAGGCCTACCATGAACCATTTGTTAATGAATTTATGTTTATATTATCCAATTATTCTACATTACTACAAATTACATCTATGGGTCTAGAAGGGATAAATACTTAAATATAAGGGGGAAAAAACCTTATTGGAACCTCATGTCCTAGAATTAGAAACTGACCAGTTGTTCCTTCAGGTTTTGTATCTTGATTTCATTTGTTTATACATGCTTAATGATCATGACTGTACACGTAGATCATTTAAAGATAGTCAATCTTCCCATTTTTACTCAATACATCTTTTGTATTTAATTATCATTTAGCATTTACCTTGAGTACATTTTGTGTGCTTTAACATAAGAGGAAATTAGTGCATTCTGTCGCTCCTCCCTCCCACCTCCATGAGGGAAAAACATTAATGAAATGGAGATAGCACATAAAAAATCTTTTTTATACAAATGAATCATTTTCAGTGGTTAAGTGGTTCAGCTTGCCATTAGCCCCCTTAAAGCATTCAATCACACAGTACACTAGCATAAAACCATCTTCAGTTGATGAAGTTCGGAACTACCTATAGCAGTCTGTGCTATTATAACTTACATCTAAGTGGGGCTCTGGAATGATTAAGTGAATCTATGGAGGGGAGGGTAAATCTGGTGCAAAAACTTCAAGTCAGATATAGCCTGATTCAGGTAAGATCTCAGTCTTTTTATGCTGCTTAGGCAAAACAATTCTTCTATTCACGGATGCCTATTGGGCATGAAATGCCTTTGTGCATACAAATTAAACAAAATTGCATTGTTCTAAATCACAACTTGAATAATGGAAAAACTCTTTAGAGGAGAAGAAAATTTAGATAAACTTGCATTTGTGTAATGAAGTCCTCCAGAGTGAGAATATCCAGTTGTTCTAGCTTTTGATTTAAAAGGATCCTGCTGAAATATGTCTAATTATATCAGGCCTGGTCTAAAAGTCTAAGCAGAACCATGATGCTAAATTAACACCATCTGTTAAAAAACAAAAAGATATCCTATTTTAGAGTTGCCATTGATATGTTGATTGCCCCTAAGAAGCCAAGAAAAGAGAATCAAGAGAATATAGTCAACTTTCTCCTTTTAAGCAGGAAATCACCTAGTAATTGACCTCTAAGAAAACCACCAACTGAGTAAACACTAGAACCTAGTTAAACTTCATCATTACTTGTATTTATACTATAGCTGTAAGATGGGGCATTAATTTCAGATGCTGAAAGCTGAGGATTTTTCTCTGTCATTGTTTTTATTTTCTATTTTTCCTTCCTTTGGAGCCTTCCTTCTTTTTTCCTTCTTTATTCTTTTAAATATTTTGTTTTCTTCCTTCCTGCCTTTCTTTCTAACATTATTCTTTCCTTTGTGAAAACTTTCAAGACTCCTTTTATTTAAGCAAATAATATACGACAATTAGAATCATTACATTAGAAAGGATAGTCATTTTCTGGTGAGTCCTTATGTCCTCTGGTAAGATTCAAAATTCACCCCAAGAAGATAAAAATGAAATGTCATATCTGCATCATGATGTTAAATTTCTATATTAATTGGAAAGGTACTATTTTATTTTGAATCTATATTACTTTTCCTGAAAGAAATTGAATTCTGAGATTTTGACAATTACAAAAATGTACAAATGTATGAACAGACTAAAAACAGTGGTAAGAGATATACTGTACTTTCTTCATTAATTACTTGAAAAGTTTATTAGTGGGACTGTTTTTGATTCTAGCTTTTTGTGATTGACAACATTTTTTGTAAGTTCTATACCAAAAATACAATGATTAATTCTTTACTAATGTAATTATAAATATCACAGATTCCTTACTTAAAGGAGCTTTGAAAGTTTTCAGAAAGGGATAGAAAACTCTCTGGAAATAAATTCTGAGAACATTAAAAGAAACAATGAAAAAAAGATTGATATGGAAGCTATACCAACTCATTGACCAACTTAGCTTTGAAAGGCATATGTCTAAGAGATAGTGTAATAAAAGAGGAATTTGGTCCCCACTCCCATAAATGAATAGACCCTAAAAGCAAAGAATAATGAAGCATTAATGGGTTAATCATTAGTGATAACACCCAGTAATACCTTGGTGAAATTCAAATACATTTTTTGTGATATAATTTAAAGGAGTAGCCTTTTTAATGCAGAGAAAAATAATTGGATGCACTCTGGTGGACATTGAATTACTAAGCCCAACATGATTTCAGAGTTCAAGGAAGCAACAGAAGGAGAATCCAGCTTCTATTCCCACTTGTGGAGGGGAAGGTGAAAAAAGAGAGTTCTCTGTTGTTCCTCTGAATCAGCTATGAAACTCCGAAGGAAAACAAATTGGCTTGTAGGGACACTACATCCAACAGGGAGTAAAACTCCAGACAGAAGGTAGTTAGTTACTCCAGGGATGAAACCAACAAAGTTCTACAAAGGAAGGTAAAGGAGGAGGACTACAAAATCAAGACAGCATCCTATAAGAAAAGCATCAGGAGTGCCAAAGCTCTTAATGAGCCAAGGCTACCAAGAAAAAACTAAGGAAAACAGAACCATAAAATGCAGTTGTTATTATCATGGTTTTAAGTTTTTTCTGGGCAGCAAAGGAGGATCCAAAAGGGCTAGAAACAATATGGAGTGGATTTGATGGTGATAACTGACAAAAGAGAAAAGTGTGGGTTGTTTATTTCTTATCTTGTTTCTGTTTTCTCTGCCAAAATGAAGTACATTTGAATCAGAAAGAAGAGAATAAAATTCAATAAGCAGATGATAAGAAAAATAACTGAGGAACTTGAAAGTGAACATTTAGCTACCCTTGAAGAATTCAAGTCATCTGGCCCCAGAAGCTACATAATCAGATTCTGAAAGGAGGGAGATGACTACAAAACCATCAAAAATATGACAAAGGTTCAAAAGAATAGAAGAACTACCATGAGACTGGGGAAGGCATTTGTTGCCCCAGTTTTCAGAAAGAGGAATAGTGGGAAACTGCAAATTCTATGCCAGTGAGCTTGACTTGGATTCTTGGGACAATTCTGGAATGTATTTTCAAAGAAATAATCATGTCAAGCAAACCTTTTATGACATTGGTTTGAAACTAGTAATATAATTATTATTTAACACTTTTGTAGTGCTTTCATGCTTACAAAGTGTTTCACTAACAATATCTCATTTGATCCTTTTAACAGCTCCCTGAGTTGGTTGCTATTATTATCCCCATTTTATAGATGAGAAAACCAAACAGTAGAATAGTAGAATCCTATAAAAATAGTTTATCTAGATTTTACCAAGACATTCAGTCAAATATATAATGGAATTTTAAGGGAAAAGATGAATAAATATTCACTAGATGAGAGTAAGGGAAGTTGAAACACACAATCATTAATGGATCCATTTCAACCTAATGGAACTGACGTCCCCTAGAGACCCATGTATGGTTCTATAATGGTGAGCATTTTTGTCTGTAGTTCAGATAGTCTTAGAGAACACATTTATCAAAAGCATGAGATCACATGGGCAATTAAGGTCAGTGATAAATTTGAACCCAGGCCCTCTTTCTACTATACCGTGCTGCTTCTTATATTTTATGTATCGTAACAAATGTCATTTTGCATTTTTTTCTTTTTTTTAATAAGGAGATGTCTATGTTCAGAGAAAATATGAAATAACACCTAAGAGCAGGGAATATTTAAATTATAACATAATACATGAAGCTGAAGGAAAGCACCATGTACTCTGACCAAATACAGCCTTATTATCCTATTTGCGTTTATATAACTTATTTAAAAAACAAACATGGGGGAAAATTCATTTTCTTTCACTTCATAAATTCCCCATAAAGAAGCACCATTCCAAATTGTATGGGTTTTTTTTTATATAGGTTCTTCCCTAATATAATTATTCATTTCCTTCTTGATTGGCATAGATGTATGTGTGTATACATACATATGCACATATACATATGTGTATATAGAAATGACATGTTCCATTTCTACCTATTGTCCCTCTCCTTCAAAGTTCAGCTCAAATGCCTCCTCCCCTAGCAAAAAAAAGGCCTATATCCTTTCGATTTCAAAGCATTACCTCATATCCTCTTATATTTTAAGGTATGTTATATTAATCTGTATACCTGAATTAGCACCTTTCTTATACGCCAACAGTCAGTATGGTACAATAAAAACATGAACCTCAACTAGTATTCAAGTGTGCTCATTAGGAAAGTTTCCTGGGTCTCATTTTTCTCATCTGTATAACGAGGGACATTATTCATGTCTTTTGTAACGCAAACGGAACTTTCAATACTACAAAGTTTTTAAATATTTGGAATTATTTTTTGTTTTAATTCTTTATCTTACCTTTGGAGTGTCTATTTATGTATTGACTACACCAAATGGTTAGGTAATTTTGTTTCTTTCTCTCACCAAAATATTCATACTGCAAGAGGGCAGTAACATCCTCAGTGTCAGATTGAGGTGAGGGTATTTGCCTATTTGGTCTGATTCCAAGATTGGAAACCACCTAAAACCTAAAACAAAAACCAAACCCTTAACCGATAGCATCCCAGATCCTTGAACTTTCATCATTATTCAAAATAATCCTTTTAGTCCAGTCATTTTTATCTAGATTCTAGTTTTTAAATGAATATATACCCTATGAAAGGGAAATACATGAAGGTTGTGCATCATTTATGGCATTCACAGGAACTAGTTTACCATATTCAAGGGCACTGAGTAATTGGAAGTATTGGTTAAGTGTGAAAAAGAAAGGAAGAAAGAGGAGAGGAAGTGATAAAATCAGTTTTGGATCTTAATGTACTGTTTAGAAAAGGGCAGGTCTGAGATGAAGAACTGTAGACAGGAAGTGGAGAGGAGGTTTAAAAAAAAAGATGAAAAGACAAGTAAAATATGTGGCATCTGAGATATCAGACCCTTCCAACAGATGCAACTGAATAGTGATTAATATGTCCACTGCCACCATCTCCTCCCCTGATATCCCTGACCTTCCCCTTTGACCTGACCTTTTGGGGTTTTTCCCACTTGGAAGTAGTTTTTAGTTATATAGGGAATTCCTGGTAGGGAAACTCCCTTTTACAAGAGAAATCTATACATTTTCTACAATTTAAGAGTCTTAGAAAATTGCCTTAATGTTCCAGGTTTTAAGTAGTAATATTTTGTACCAAATCTTACTATATCATGTTTTGCCTTTGCCAAAAGCTAATTATGTATATCGTTAGATTGCTAATGAGCAGCACACTAGTGGAAGCTCAAGCGCTACAGTGTCAGGTTATAATCCCCACAAGATTACCCATAGAATCTTGAGTGAGTCAGTCACTCTCTAGGGGAACTGAGAAAGTACAAGTGCAGGTTGGGAAAACAGTATCATGGGGGTTTCTACATGTATAATGTTTTATGGGATAATATATTGGTGTTTAAACCCTCTCCTAGGCTATAAACTCCAGGGAGAAAGGGATTTCCTTTTATCTAAACTTAGCATCTCTCCTGGGCTTAAGTTTAACAGAGCGTTGTTCACTTTAATGTGAAAATATCAAAATATTTTCTCTGAAGATGAATGATAAATAACTTAGACAATAGGAGGGGAAAGAGGTACAAAAATCTGGGAGGTGAGAAGGCACCAAAAATCAAACTGAAATGCTTTGTAATTTTGTCTACAGCCATCCCTAAATCTATTTTTCATTTTGCATTGACTTGCTTGTGAGTTTGAAATTCATTGAATCCTGAAAGTATTCTCCCTGAGGACATCAAAGCATTGAGTCTCCAGGTCTAATGCATGAAAATCCTGCCCTGGAAAGAATTGTTAATATTTCCATTTTATGAAGTAGGGAAGTGACTGAAGACCAGATGTATTTCTCAGTGTAAATGAATCGGCATTGCAGTTCATCATCTGTCTCTTGGGGAGTTTGGTCAGCAGGAATCAGTTCAGCAGAGCCTGATCAACCCTGGGGGAGCTACTGAAATTGAGTTTCTGAAATGCAGGATTGAGAGCTGGACTTTAAAGCAAAGGTAAGTAGCAAAATTTGATCCCCCTTTCCCACCAAATTATTTTAAATGGAAAATTTACTCATTGTACTGTTCATTCAATAAACATTTATTATTTTTCTGGTGTCTATTTATGTCTCTCTCTTTATATATATATATATATATATATATATATATATATATGTATATATATATATATTATATATATATATGTATATATATATTATATATATATACACACACACACATATACACACACATATATGTGTGTGTGTATATATATATATATATATACACACATACATATATATGTATACACACACATACACACGGGTCCATCCACAAGGATAGAGACATGGATATATCTATCCTCATAGAGCTTCTTTTTCCATATAACATTATCAGAAGAAGGGTTAATTTACAGACTTAGCATAGCTAAATTCATCTGCTTGGGTGTTAAGGTTGTCTATGAAATGCCTAATATTTTTTTCCATCACAATGAATTGAGGTGTAGTTTAGAAGAAAATTCTATCTTAGATATCTATTAGCATTTAAATATTCTTTAAAGCAGGGGTTCTTAACCTAAAGTAAGTTACTTGTTTTCTTAAAATTCTTTTGATAACATTACTTAAATATAATTGATTTCTTTAGTAATCCTACTTTTTTATACATTTAAAGCCATTATCCTAAGAAGGGATCAATAGACAGCATGAAGCTGCTGAAAGGGTCAGGGCACAAAAGTTGAGAGCCCATGTTCTGGTCTAGAGCACTACCAGACAAGGTGGCTTGGAATAAATCACTTTCTAATTCCTCACCCTTTCTGAGTACAGAATGTGGAAACACATTTTCATTAAACCCTCCTCTAATTTTTGCTTACCAGAAACATTGGGGGCATCTACCAAAGAGCTGGAAATCTGCTTTATTTACCTTTTGTGGGACAAGTGTTCTGGTTTCTGGTTCTTGGAAGTATGGGTTGCTTCAAAGATGATTGCTTACCAAACTAGGAGGTGCTGTGGAAGGGGTTCTTAACATTTTTACATGTAATGGATTGTTTGGACAATCCAAATGAGCTGATGTTCTCCTCAGAATAATGTTTTTAAATGAATAAAATGTGTAGTATTACAAAGAAAATCAGTTATGGTGAAATATAGTTGTCATTTTTTTAAAGTTCATGGATCCTAGGTTAAGAATTCCTGGTACTGGTTGTCAAAGATTATTCCCATGTTTCAACTGCCTGCAGATCACTTTCCTAAGCTCCTGACTTGGAAACTATGAAGAGAAATAGCATTTCATATCCTTTAATTTTTTGAAGTACAATATTAATTAAGATTTAATTTGTAGAGGGGCAGCTAGGTGGTACAGTGGATAGAGCACCAGCCCTGGATTCAGGAGGACCTGAGTTCAAATCCGACCTCAGACACATAACACATACTAGCTTGTGACCCTGGGCAAGTCACTTAACCCCATTGCCTAGCCAAAAAAAAAAAAAAACCAAAAATAAAAAACAAGATTTAATTTGTAGAGTTGGTTTTCATTGGATATTATGGTTCAGGAATACTTATTGCCTCATTTAATCCTGGTCTACAATACCATAATTACTACTTCCCTCCCTCTCCTACCCATCCCCACTGTCCCATCACCATTTCCAAACACAATTACAAGCTCATGTCAACTGGATTTTGTGATTCAAATAAAACAGCTATTCTCCTCTATCTCACAACAAATGACCATGCTAGGTCAGAAAGACATGTAAGAATGGATAGGAATTCTAGAAAACCAGCTCTCCATGCCTCAAAAAACAATAAAGCAAAACTGGTGATTTATTCCAAGAATGTTCTTTCTGGCCTCTTAAAGGGAAATCAACAGAAACTACATAAAACACATGCTACTCCTATTCATGTTTCCAATGCTTCCCACTTTCCAGCGTAAGGGAGTGTGGGTGCCCATGTAGGTTATGCATGTCTTGGAAGAAATGTATAGATTATAAGGGTCTATGCAGACATAACTTACAGGGAAGGTAAGAACAGATATTTCTTGAATTTCCTGCTCTATTGTTCAAGGAAGAATTTGGTTCAGTCCAGGAAGGGAAACAGGTAGCTGAGGCTGACCACACTGTTCTCTTCAGAGATAGGATACCTGACTAGAACTATAGCGATCTGCTCCCTTAAATATTATTGGTCCAGGTGAAATAAGTTTTAGGTTCAAGATGTGCTCCTGATTGCTATCCCTTAATAGGAAAGGTGTGCCCAAAAGTAAATATCAAAGGCTTGACTGGCTTCTCACCAGATGTGAACTTCACGATAAACATATACAGCAAACAACAAATAAATGTTTCATCCAAATTTATCCAAACAAATACCAAATAGAAATCAGAGAAAGTGTACATAGTAGACTGACTACCAGACAATACTTGGAGTGAAGTAACACTTCCACTAGGAGTAAAATGTCACTTAAACTGAGAGAGAATCCAGTCTTACCCAAGAGGAAATTCTCAGAGGTGGCTAGGGTAGTAAGTTGGGAATAGGAATATAATCAAACTGCTGGCTCCTTTTCTTCTCAGCTTCTTCCCAGAGTCTTTCTCTCCCTTCAGGGACCTGAGGAGAGTCTAGAACTGTGTATCTTCTTTCTTAAAGCTGAAAGCCAGAAAACCAAGATCTGTCATCTCTCAAATCCTAGTCAACTCCATGCCTTATACAGGTGTGGAACACTGAATAACCAATGTCCACCAGTGAGGAGAGTCTTATAAAAATGTACTTTGAGCCACCCAACTGCATACAAAATTATAAATGTGACGTCATATTTTAATCATTATTTCTGTCTTTCCTTCCATCTAAAATCAATGTCCTGGAGAGACATTATTTACTTGCAATAGAGCTTCCTATTAAATTAGCATGCTGTGTGACAGCTGAAATACTGGTTGCTGAGACTTAAGAATACACAAGAAAGAAGTTTTCAGAAAGATGCTTCTCTCTTTGCAAAGGCAGTTACTCAGTGTAAATGTTTCTCCCAGTAGACTGGGGCTGGCAGAGTCAAGTATTTTGACTAAAGAGGACAGTGCTAACAAGTTGACCTTGAGGGGAAGAGGATAAAAGGAAGCAAGTTATTCAAATTTGTTTGAAGCCTCTTTCTAATTTTTGAAAATCATTCCTAAATATATCACATGTGGTTAGATCTACAGCACCTGAAACTGTAAAAGAATATTAACAGGCAGTTTTCCAATTAAGGAATTCAAGGTATCAACAACACTATGGGGTGGGTGGGAACCACTACAATGTGTCAATAGAGATATGCACTTTAAAGCAACTTTGAGAATTTACTTATACCCATCAGATTATTAAACATGACAAAAGAGCAAAATGACAAATATTGGAGTGATTTCAGGGAAACACACACCCTAGTGCACTGTTGGTGGAGCTGCAAATTGATTCAGCTATTCTAAAAAATAGTTTAGAACTATGTCCCCAAAATTACTAGTCTGTTGCGTATCTGTTGACCTACTAACAAAGTGATCAAAGAAAGAAGAAAAAGACCTATATGTACAAACATGTTTATAACTTTTTGTAGTAGCTCCACACTGGAAATTAAGGGACTGCCTAACCATGGGAAAGTGGCTAAAAAAAATTATGGTATATAAATGTAATGGAGTATTACTGCTCCATAAAAAAATTGATGAAATGCAATAATAAATTTCAAGAGACTGAGTAGGGTAGAGCCAAGATGGGAGAGTAAAAGCAGTGACTTGCTTGAGTTCTCCCCCAAACCCCTCCAAATACCTGTAAAAAAAGTGGCTCTAAATGAATTCTAGATCAGCAGAATCCACAAAAAGACAGAGTGAAACAAATTTCCAGCCCAAAGAAACCTGGATGGTTGATTGGAAAGGTCTATTGCTCCAGGCTGGGAGAGAAGTGCGTTTCAGCATGGGCGCACAGGCAAAGATGAGGCTTAAGCAAACCTGGAGTAACCCTCAGAAAACAGAGTCATGGGCAGCTGTGGTGATTTCTAGGCTTCTCAAACCACAAATGCCAAAGACAACTTAGAAGGTCAGTATGAAAGGTCTGTGCCTGCAAGTGAGAGAGCTCAGCCTCAGACCAAGTTCCTGCACAACCCCAAGGCTGTGGCTGCTTCCAGAGCTCTTGGCTCTGCAAGTCAGAGGAACAACTGAGTGGTTGATCAGAGGGAGATTTCAGGGATTTCTTTGCCAGGGCTGAGGCAGGAATCTCTTGCTTTGGCTGTGCTTGGATCTGGGTCACAGTTCTGGGTGGTAGTCCTGGGATGAGGAGGAGTGCTGGCATAGTGGAGCTTGTAGGGTCAGTGGACAGGAAATCCTCCTCACAGTTCCAAGGCAGAAATGAGGGCTTGTGGTCCCTCATAGACCAGAGCCCAAGCCAGGAAAGGAGTAAATACCTCACCTTTGATCCTACCACCTTGCAAGAAGTGAAAATTTACAAGTGCCTAGAAGTATCTCTGAAAACAGCTGCACAAAACCCCTGAAGCTTGGGACAGTACGTTATCCACACTGGAAGCAGACTCCTACCTTAACAAAGAGTTTATAACTCAAGTAATTGGCCGGGATCATGAGCAAACTGCCCAAAAAAAGTCAGACCATAGGATCTTTCTTTGGTGACAAGATCAAAACATACAAATAGAAGAACAAAGTTAAAGCTCCTACTTCCAAAGCCTCTAAGAAAAATGTGAATCAGTCCCAGGCCATGGAAGAGCTCAAAAAGTATTTTGATACAAAGTAAGAGAAATAGAGGGGACAAAATGATGAAATGAACAGTTTCAGAAGAAAATAGGAAGACAACTAAAAACTGATCCAGAATGAAGTGAGAAGTAGGAGAAAAATTATGCAATAACACAGTGTAGAGGGGAAAAAAACATTAACAGATTTAAATTGATCATTGTAATAATCATGAACCATGAATTCAAGGATTGAAGATGAAACATGTTCCTTATGTACTAAAACAGAGGTAATGGGCTTAAACTGGAAAAGGAAATAGATAGATAGATAGATAGATAGGTAGATAGATAGATAGATAGATAGATGACAGATTAAGATAAGATAGGTAAATAGATAATGAGATTTGTTTTTCCTGGAATATGCATATTTGTTATGCAACTTTCTTTTTATTTTTTTCATTTGAGGGAGTATGGGAGAAGATATATTAAATTTTTGTAAAGATAAAAAAATAAAGAAATAAGCATCTGTGAAATGCTCTGAAAGAATGGCAATATTCTATTTTTTCTTTTTAATGGGAAACTTTTTTGGGGGGGATGCAATACCCCTTTGCACCCCAGACTATTTAATCTCATCTTTTTCTCCATGGGGAATGTCAGGGGAGGGGATGGAATGGGGAGGAAGGGAATTCCAATACATGTTTTTTTTTCTCTGTAGCAAACACTTCTAGATTACTCACTTAACTCAAATTTATCCTTTTGGCTTCTATCCACAGAGGGTAGTTGCTGCCTCAAGGTTCAAAGGAGGATCTTTGTAGATATCCACTCCTGACAGTGTATTGCTTACGATCAGCAACCAGCATGCTTCCCACAAAAAAATAAGTCAGTAAATACAATTAGCTATTAGCCAAAACATTTACTCAGATGTCATAGTAAAAACAATAGATGCAAAAATTCTACCCATATTCCTCAGGGCACTCTTCCACAAATAATGCCCATGGAAAGAGTGGTTTCCAACTTAGAGTTCTGTGGTAATGAGACACAGATGGGACAAATGAAACTCAAAATTCATATAGGTTATGAAAGTCTTTGTTTTTTTGTAAATCCCCGAAGAGCTTCCTGGCATTCAACATCAGCTGAGCATATTCTTCACCTGGGGTCCCAGCATTTGCTCCTACCCACGGCTTAAGTCCTGAATTCCAGGGCCATATGCTAGTTCACTCTTTATTCCATCAACAAATCTTTACTCTGCTGTCAAGGGTCCTGTTTCTCAAAGTTGCTCGGTTTTTGCTTGCTTGTTTATTTGTTGTTGTCTTCTGTTTTGTTTTGTAAAGTACTCCCAAGCCTCTACTGAGCACTGGGCTAGCCCTTTAAAGTCCCTAGAGGTATGTCTAGTTTGCTTACCAAATCAATCTTGGTAGTTTTTTTTTTCTAACTCAGAAGTTCGTACTTTGTAAAGGAGTAACCTAGTGTGACTAAAATTTCATGCATGGTTTAACACCTTGTTGCAACAGGAAGATTTCTTAATTAAGACTAAAACCTACAATTCCAAACTGTTAGGAGGTCACATCTGCCTCCTTCACATCTTCATTTTGCAGTGAGTTTGCAAAGTTACCTTGGACTCACACTAAAATAAGTTGTAAGAAGAAAATTTGGGAGCCTCTTTTGATTTTTTTTTTATCTTTTATGACTACTAAGAATGCCAGCACCAATTTCAAAAGAAGAAAACAAAACAAAAAACACACACACACACACACACACACACACACACCCTACAGGTAAGGATCATTTTAGTAGTGACTCAGGAGCCAGGAGACAATTTAGTTCATTTTTTCTACCAGGGACACCCCCCCAAAACAAACAAACAAACAAAACTCTCATGACCTCAAAGAAACAAGCTTTGATGACTAAAATAGACGGCAACTTTACCAACAGCACATCTGAGTGAGGTATGATATACGACAAGATACAGAAAATTAAACTCCCAAGTGTGAGCTACTCTCAGACTAAACTAGTAGTAAGTGTTATAGTGGCCAAATAATAGCCAGTACTGGAAAAATGAATTATTATTCTCTGCCTTTTTCTTGGCATTATGTTTGATTCACTTTCCTGAGCCACTCATTGAGCTAACCTAAACTTCCAAAACTGAGACAAGACTCCAAAATAGTAAATCCCCACAATGGGGATCAGGCAAATAATTCTGAGACAGGTTACTGTTTATAACCATGAACAAAAACACAAACTTTGTTTTTCTGATGAAGAGTATTACAAACCCACTTCTCTCTCAGCTAAAAAGCAAATAAGGCTGGAATTACTGAAAAGCAATTAATGTTCTCTAGGTAATTCTTTCTATGCCTTGTCCCATTCTATGTCATTGACCCATTTCATTCCATATGATTCCTGAAGAATTGTAATCTCTATCTCTAATCCTTGCTGCTTAAGGTCCTTTGAGTAATTCATCTGCAAAGACAATTTAATCCATCTTACCTCCAAAATGATTTTCAAGTCTATTGTGAGAATTAAAGGTTATGTAATTAAAAGCATTTTGTAAAACTTAAAAATTGTATCAATGTTATTGCCGTTATTAGTATCCTTCATTATAATACATTTCATAGAATCTTTAAGCTAGAAAGTATCTTACAGGTATTGTTCATTTTGTAGATGTGGAATCTTAGACTCAGCAAGAGAGAATAATTTGCTCAATGTCTAAAGTCTAGGGAGAAGAGTCAGGTTTAGAATCCAATTTACTCACAACTTAGTTCTTCTCCACTTATGCCAGAAAATCTCTAACTAATTTACTTCTCTGATTTTTAGAATATAATTTTGTTACACTTTCTAACAGATCTCAAAAAATCAGACAATTGTAAATACTAAACAAGACAGATTTTTAGAAAAGAATTGAACTTTTAAAAAACACAGATTTGGTTTCATTTTAAGAAGTTAGCCCCTTTATTCCTATAAGTATGTTATTATCACTTATTCCAGAGAAGATTGATTTCCCATGCTGAAAACAAGACTTTAAAGGTTTTTGGTTTTGTTTTCAAAACCAAGATAATAATATAATGACAAGAAAGAGGAATCATATCATCATTAAGCTAAGGCCTCTCAACCAATACAAACACCCTAATTTTTTTTTATGCCTTACCTCATACTTTTCCAGTCATATTATTTCACCTTTCCATGTACTGTTCTCATCTTAAAACAAAACAAAACAAAACAAACAAAAGCAAAGGTATGGGCAAACAGCAATAATTTGTCCAAGGCATTTTAAATTAAAGGCAGTTGCCCAAATGAAGCCATTTGTCTATAGTCTTTCTCTGTTGCACTGGGAGAAGGGTGAAGACAGGAAACTGAGTTGGCTTGACATTCTTTGCTCGATAAATTCCAATGGCTCCCTATTACCTCTAACTTCAGTTACAAAACTCTCTGCCATCTAAAGTCTTTCTCAATCGGGCTCCAACCTACCATTTCAGCTTTATTTTACTTTACTCCCTTTCCTATACTCAATAGACCAGGCAGACTGACCTTTTTATTGTCATTCACACATGACAACTGTTCTATTTCTGTGCCTTACACAACCCTTACAATATTTTTTTTCGTTTTCCTTTCTCCAAATTAGTGATTTGAAATATTTTATTTGTATGGTGCTTATAGCTTATATTTCTTCTTTGAAACCTGCCTGTTTATATCCTTTTTCCATTTATCAGTTGAGGGATGGCTCTTAGTATTATAAATTGTGATCAGTTCCTTATATATCTTGAAACAAAGACCTTTAGAAGTGAAACTTGCTGCATAGATTTTTCTCCAAAAATTTGTTTTTGTGAAAATCTACAGAATTTTTATAACAAAAAATTGTTCACTTTATTCTATGATTTTTTAATTTTGTTAATATCATGCACTCTTCCTCATCCATGAATCCAAAATATAATTTCTTCCTTGCTCCTCTAATTTGGTTAAGATATAACCTTTTATATCTAGGTCATGTATTCATTTGGAGCTTATTTCGCTATATGACTTGAGGTTTTGATTTAAACCCAATTTCTGCCTAACTGCTGTGAGTTTTCCAAGCAATTTTGTCAAAGAGTGGATCTTTTCCCAACAACTAAGATATTTGGATTTATTGATATAGCTGTATATGTCTGCTTCTATATGATGTGTACTTAATCTGTTACACTGATATCTTTGTCTCTGTCTCTCTGTCTCTCTCTGTGTCTCTCTGTCTCTGTCTGTCTGTCTCTCTCTCTCTCCCCCTTCCTCACAAATCATTTTAGTGACAACTGTTCTGTAGTACAGTTTGAGTTCTAGCAGTGACAGACTCTCATCCTTCTCAAAATTCTTTTGATAAGATTAGCTGAAGCCTTTCTGATCTCATCACTTCCCACATGAATTTTTTATTTCTGTGAAATCTCAGGTGTTTTCATTGGTACAGCACTGAATAAATGAATTGATTAATTTAGGTAGTATTATTATTTTTATTATGGGCTCAACACACTAATTAGAAATGAATGTTTCTCTGGTAATGTAGGTCTTATCTTTATTTCTTCAAAGAGTGATTTACAGTTGGAGTTCCTGGATGAATCTTGGTAGATATACTCCTACATAATTCATAGCTACATGAGCATAATTAAACCCAGAGGAACTTATGAAATTACGAAGGAAGAGAATATTGCTAGTGATGAGATGACCAGCCAATACACCACCTTAGTGTAATGGTATAGTTTCTAGGTGTTGCCATATTGTCTTTCTACCTATGGGATAGATACTTTCCCTCTCAACCAGAAAGGGGCAATGTCTTTAGATTGCCCAGTATCTACCTCCTGAATTGGCTGGGGCAGAACTTTCTCTTCTATTCTATACCTTCACTCTTGTTTTCTCCCTTTTCTCTCTACCACAGTTGGCATGTACCCATAAAATGGAAACTGATAGCAGATTAAAAATTTGAATTCAACATTATGTTATTTTCATGAAATGCTATAAAAATAAGAGATACACACAAACATAAAATAAAGGTCAGGAGTAGAATTTATTATGTAAGAAGAGCAGGGATAGTGATCATGATCTCAGACAAAATTAAAGTTAAAATAGATTTAATCAAAAGAGAAAAGCAGGGAAACTACACTATGTGTCAGCCATATTAATCAATAGTTTTAGACCATATAAAATAACTAGACAGCATAAAGAAAATGAGAGTATAACTGCCAAAACAGACACAGGAACTATCTGAATATAAATACAAAACATCTTTTTATACAAAGTTAGATTTAAATAATTGAAGTAATATTTATTGTGTGTGGGTAGGGAAGGCTAATATAATTTTTAAAAATGAAATTTTATCTAACTAATCTATTTATATAATGCCAACCCAACTAAGTTACTAAAAATTTATCTTACTGACCCAGAAAATAATAACAGGGTTTATTTGGAAGAGCACAGGGTCAGGAACTTCAAGAAAATCAGGGGAAAAAGATGTGAAGGAACTATATTCAGTGGTCTCTGACCCTAAACTCTGTTTTAAGGTAAGAAAAGTGTTGAAGTGTAAAAATGGATAATATTGATTATTTTAAATTAAATGTTCCTGTACAAATAAATCTATGCAGCCAAGAAAAGAGGGATCTAAAAAATTGGGGGGGTGGAAGAATCCCATAGACAATTTATTATATAGAATGTTGTTGCGTTGGAATATTTCTGTGGTTTAAGAAATGATGAGTTGGTGGATTTAGAAAAATATGGAAAGACTTGTACTTATGAAAGAAGATGCTATCTACCTTTAGAGAAACAGACAAGTGGAAATATGCATATTGCAGTCTTACATATGTGTTTCAATGTATATGTGTATACATGTGCATGTTTATGGATATCTATGTATTTGTATGTATTATATATACCTATATGTATATGTGTGTATATGCTTATGTGGGTGCATATATATATATATCCACACTTACTTGTAGCCTTCTGGGGGTGGGGTGTGGAGAGATAAAGTAAAAAGTGCACAGCAGAGGACAAAAGCAAACCTACAAGGAAGCAAAGAAAAAATGCACAGCTTTGAAAATAAAGTATAGTATTTATTATATAGGTTTTCTTGAAATGGAAATGGATTGCTTTATATTGAATCCTCTCATGTTCTGCTTTTCATTTGGCAATATTTTTTCTCTTATTATTTTGTATTTAAGTTTAAAATAAATTTGAAAAATAAAAATAAAAAGAGTTGGCCTGAAGGAGCAGGGAGGGGACAAGGCAGTCAGGCTAGGAATCATGCCAGGAGACTACAAACGATAGAGATGTAAGATAGATTTTGGATCTCAAGGGGCAGTCCTCATATTCTGTTCCAATTCTGCCCTTAGGAATTCAGCTACGAAAAATAAGATAAAATGGCTCATAAAACATGGCCCCAGGAGGTCTCTTTGACCACCAAACCAGGAGTGAAATCCTAACATATATTCTCCAAAACATGAAAACCTAGTCAGAATTGCATCCCTCTTAAGCACACTAGAGCAGCACTTATAGTCCTACTCAGCATAACAATATAAAATGAACTCCCTATGTAAATGAATCAAGATTAACAACAACAAAAACAGTCAGGTAAAGATCCCTATAAGAGGGAAAGAAAATTCTGGGGGAAAGAAAATCTTCCATTGTTGTCAGAAAGGAGCTGAGAGGGGCTGAAAGAAACATTCTCAGCCTTTTATCTGCTCAGCCAATAGCAATGCCTGTGTGAAGGGTACTACTTTCTGGTAGCCAGTGACTGCCTTCAATACATATCTGGTCTCCCTCAAATAGTGTCTCCTCTCTCTGTTCCACCCATCTCTCAGTGACCCCAAACTCCTTGCAATGCCCTATGCCTCTTCCTCTCTTAACCCAAATGCCACTCAGCAGTGACAAAATGATACTTCCCCTAGCTCACCAGGGAGCAATCAGATTCTTCTGCCCGATCCGCAAATTGAACCAGATATTCTGATGTCTCTTCACCATTCTTTCTGAAGCCCCTACCTTTTTCTATAGAATTTAAAAGGATATTTATACACAGATATGTTTTTTTTAAATCCTTACTGTTTTTGCCAAATACCTTAACTTTTTTCTTTAGTTAAAATGAAAGTGCTTAAAATATTATTTGCACTGAAACAATTGATGTTAAATGGAACTTTGCTAAGTAGTTGTTGGGCATGATACTGGGAATGCTGGAAAAAAATTAATTTCCATAGAGGACAATATTTCAAGGAAAAAGCAGACATACTCAAAGTGGTCCTGAATTTTTTTTTCAATTGCATGACTAAGGTCTAGTTCAAGGGTCACTGTATCTGATGAATAAATCCATTAAGAAATTGTCAATGAGGGAAATGTTTTATTCACTTTGCTTTAAGCCTGTAGAAGAGAAAGCTTTGATTATCACTGAATAAGCTAATGGGTTACTATCTGATACACATAGAACAAATGACTTAATCATTAGAACAGATGCTTCTGAGCTTGCAGTCATAGATTTAAATCCACTTGGGAATTTTAGCCCTGTCATTAGCATATATTGATTACTCTGATTAGCTAATCACTTAATTAGGACATGGATAACCCTTGGAATTGAACTGGTTTTGGATCTAGCTTTCCAAACTTCAAAAGAGAATTATTGGTCACATTGCATTGCAAGGGGGAGAACATGGATTTGTTTTTGGCTTCATAGACAGTTCATTATTTTTTTAATAATTCACATAAGAATACAAAGAGATACAGCATAGTATAGTGGACTGTGCTTCAAGACAGAAAGAACTAGATTTATGTTTTATCTCTGTCACATACTCACTGCCTCATCTCCTCAAATATAAAATGTGCAATTTGAATTAAATAACATTTAAGTTTATCTGCAGTTCTAAATCTATGATCAGAAGATACCTTAAACTGGTTTAAATAGTTCCTGATTATCAGATGTTCCTCAAGGCAACAATCCAAGATTTTAAATTGAAGTGTAGTTGTGAACTGGCATTGGTGAAATCAGTTCCTTAGCCTAGAGCATCCTAAATTAATGAAATCACGTGCAGACCCCTTCTCACATAAATATATGTGTATGTATGTATGCATGTATGTATGCATGAATGAATGATGTACATTATCTATGTATAAATGTGTGTGCATTATACATGTGTGCACACATTATTTGTGTGTTGTATATTGTACACTTGTGTACATACATATATGTAAGTGAATGTGTATATGTATATTCATACATGCATGTACATGTATGAGAGAGAGAAAAAAATACAAAGAGAGAGAGGAATCAAGGCAGTGTGGTACAGTTGATAGAACAGTGTTAGAAACAGGAAGACCTGGATTCAGGGCCTCATTGACTATACATCACCCTGGGCAAGTCACTTAACACTTTGCCCACCCCAGTCCTCTGGGCAATTCTCTAAGACTTTTAAATTACAGAGAAGGTCTTGACCTACATGGTAACGGGAGTTTCCTCATCCAAGAAGGTCCCTGTACCAAAGAAATCACAGGTTCCTGTTAATCCCAATAGGGTTGGATTTTGTAACAAATTAATGGGATGGGATTTTCAAAATATAAACCTTGAAAAACAATGACCTAGAAGAGATTATTTTATTGCTGTTTCTTATACTGGCTTTCAGTTTATTATTCATCAGATTTTAAAATGTGGAGAAATGAAAGTAATATTTGTTTTCTGCTGAACTTCCTTAAAGAAGCAGTAGTACATCTCAGGACCACAATGGAGAAATATTTTCCCGAAGCACAATGAGTGGGGCCTTGGGTTACATTGCTCCCTGCAACAATTAAGCTATCATTTGTATTTCCCAAAGGTCCTCCTCTTTTACAAATAGCTGGCACGAGGGGAGGGGATCAACATCCTGGTTCAAAGATAATGGATGGCACATTATGTAATGCTGTAAAGTATGAATAAGATATAAGGAAATGGTTCCCTTAGTCAGCCCAATAGATCTGTGCAACAAACCCAGAGGCCCTTTCTCTCCCAGTGAGCTCCATCAACCTCTTTGCTTCATGGCATTACCAAGCAACTGGTTTAAAACAGCACTTCAAGAGCTCTTTATAAACAAGAATTAAGTGAGTCTGTTTCATTTAATTTCATTTAATGTAAGTGAGCTTCTAAAATTGCTGCGTGCCTTAGCTCTAATGTGGAGATTGAAGTCAGGTTGGCTGATTCACGGCTCACTGTTTGAAGTGGGCTCTTTCCTTATCTGGCACTGTGCAGGCTTCAGAACAGCCTGGGGAGACAGACTTGCTCATAAGGCAGAGCTTCTGGGAGATTTTTGTCTGCTCTTCTCAGAGGGGAATGGAATCCAGATAAGCAGCGCTGCATGGACCAGAAAACAAAGCGGAGACTTGTTGCCAATCTCAAGGAAGTCTGCAGGACAGGAAAGTCCCAATGTTGTTTTATTGGTAAATCTGACTTTCTCTTACCTCATCTATTTTTAATTGAACATTATCCAAAAATGCCTTATCCTAGAAACTAACATTCCCTTAATGCTGTCCTTCTTAGTTCCAGTTGAGTTTTTCTTAAACATAAAATAAGCATTAGCTGCAATCAGAAAATAAGAGAAAATGGCTCTGTTTAGTCATTAGGGCAGCCATGAGAACCCTTGCCTGTATTCTTGTGTTATCTCTCTTCTTTCTCTTTCCTTTCTCACCTGTGCCTCTACTTTGCTACTCCTCCCTTCCCACCTGTCTTCTCCCTCCTCCCCCTCATGAGGTCTAGAGGTTTAGGGATGCTGGGACCCTGAGATCATGACACATGAGTCCTGCCTGAAAGAATTCAACCCAAGCCTTCTTTCAGCCAACAACAAGGTTTATTAAAGATCCACCATATTAGCCAGATTCTTAAGGAATCTAAGCATCTACAAGCTATTGGCTAGGTTGTAAAAATCTGAGCAGTGGCTACATTATAAGAACCTGAGCACCTTAATGGAGACAAGATGGACCTTATATATAGAAAGATGTGGGAGAGATCTAGGAGTGGCCAATATTCTGCAGGGACTGTGAGGTAATAGAATGCCAGGGACCTGGTCCACATGGCCAAGGGAGAATGAAACCTAGCTTGGATTAAGGATGGGAAATGGCCAGGCCATAGGGAGGTAGGGGTAGGCTAGGTTAAGGGTAACAGAGAATTGGGAGATTGGGTGTAACCACAAGGAAAGGCCTGTTGAGATTATAGTCTCAGTCAAATGCCAGAGATTTGGCTGAGTGTGAAAGTCCAGGGTTTTTCCTTTCTGGGGTCCAGATCCCAACCCCATCACCCCCAATACATATACAATAAGGAATAATGACTTAAGAGTCAAGATCAGAATCAGAAAGACCTGGGTTAAACTCTCCATCCTAACATCTCCTGACAGCGTGACCCTAGTCACTAGCCAAGTCACTTCATCTTTTGGTAGCCAGATAGACTTCCTAATACTACAGGTTGAAAAACAGGTACATTGGGAGAGGGAATGTCTTTCACAGGAATTCTTTTTACCAAGTAAATCCGTGCTTTAGACAAAAAAAATATTTTTGATTAATCTGTTTTTCCACTCTTTATAATTTCCCACTATGATTGTCTCACTTCTCTATCAAATTTAAGAAATACTGGAGATGTGATGCTCTAGAGAAGCCTTGGAGGAGGGCCTAATAAGGTACTTCATATACTCTTTCCCTTCTGCTAAATACCACGAGTGTTTTTTCTTATTCTAATCAGATACTGAGCTTCTGAATACAGGTAACCTAAGGCCATGTAAGCTTCTACCTCCCTCTGCCCTCCCCCCACTCACCATGGCAATGTGCCCAGGCCATGGTATCAAAACACAGCAGTGCAGTCCCTCTTAGAAGGAAAGCACAGAGGAGAGGCAATAAACAATAAATGAGGGACTTCACCAGTGTACTCGAGAGAGGCCGTCTGAGTGGCTTAAACACTTGAGAGAGCAGCACTATTAAAAAGAAGTTGGCTGAAAGCACATTGCTTTCCCTGTGCTATGATGTTTTGACCAAAGAACCCTCCAAAACACAAGAAGAAATGGGAAAAAAAAACACCCAAGGACATGAAGCAGAACTCTTCTTTGGACAATTTCCCTTGTTTTAGAGAGCTTGAGTACACTATTTAATAAACACAGCAAACAAAATTCATACATAGTAACAATAGGTAGGCATTCAGAAAAAAAATCTTCATAGTTTTTACAAATTAAACATAATTTAGTAGAAAAAACAAATGATTTAGAATCTGAAGGTACAGATTTGAATAGGAGAATCCTACATATAGAGCTGGATGTGATTTTAGAGTTCATCAATTCTAACTCCCTCATTTATAAATGGAGAAACTAATTAGTGAGACCCAAAATGACTTGAACCACAGATTTAGTAAGTAAAAGAACCGGGATTTGAACCCAGGCCCCGTCATTCCCAAACAAGTACATGTGCTTTTGATTAAAGCATTCCTCTGTGCTTCTCTCCTACTTCATAATGTCTCTTGAGCATGGTGTACAGGGATCAGGCTGGCTTAGGACTACTTTTCTGATTTTTCCTTCATTTTCCTAAACAACCAAGTCTTCCTGTCTGAAATCTCATTCTCTCAGTGAAGTTCACCTTAGGTAGATTATCAAAGGAAAGCAATTTGATTCAAATAATTCACGCTCACAATTGAACAAATGGTAGTCCCATGTTTATTTTAGAAATATTTCCATTTTAAAGAAGAACTTTTGTTAAACTAAATATATCTCTACATGGATGAAAAGGGAAGATAATCTGAGTGTGATCTTGAACAAAGTTAATTCATTGGAACATAGTTTCTTCATCTAAAAAAAAAACAACAAGAGGTTTGTACTTGACCTCAAGCAATTTAACCCACTCTTTTAAAAGAGGCATTCTATTCTTCCTAGCTATTTTGGCTTTGCTTTCTAACTTTACCTTCCTTCTATTTTGAAGGTAACATATATGTGCCTATATATGTGTGCATACATATGTGTGTATACATATATACCATACATACACATACACATGTCATCTCCCTTATTTGTATGTAAGCTCTCTGTGGCAAGAAATATTTTTGTGTGTTTTTGTATTTCTTTTTGTCTCTACATCTTAGAACATTTCCTGACACATAATAAGCACTTAATGAAAGTTTATTAATTAATTGAAATGAGTGATGATAAGCATTAGATTTTCAACTACACACTGAATGAGATATGATAAAGGCTGGCCTGATCTCTAAAGTACTAGGTATCTAGAAGCTGTGAAAAAAAAACTTGTTGAAAGGCCCATGTTTCTATATGTGTGAGAAGGACTGGAAAGGAAATAGGAGAATCTGAATAAAAAAGCAGTAACTGATAGCTTAGGAAGATACTGACAATTCTAGACCATCCACCTTCCTTCCTTTTCTTTCTGTGTTTTGTATTTCTCTTACCTTATATAAGCAAGATAAACAAAAACATTGCAGGTTTTATTGGGGAAGATTTTTCATAAAATACAATACTCCATTTATATTAAAACACTAAAGTATGAAAATTTTTTCTTAACGTGATAAAAATGTGTTGGAATGGAAAAGTAATCATAACAAATAGACTTATTGGATGTATTCCATCTAAGTAGGATTGTCCATTTTATTCATTATTATTCAACATAGTTATAGTAATATAGCAGATAGGGAATACAAATGAATTAAGCAAATGTAACAAAAAGAAGTTAAACTATTTCTATTTAGTGACAGCATAATGATTCATTTAGAAAAGAGACTACAAAAATTAATTGACAGCTACTAAATGAACTATGTGAAAAATACATTAAATCACCAATAATTAAATAAGTGCAAATTAAAGGAACTCTAAGGTTCAATCTCACACCCATCAGATTGACAAATATGACAAGAATGAAATAACAGATGTTGAAAGGGCTTTAGCAAAACAAGCATTTTAATACATAGTTGGGGGATCTCTGAATTGGTCTAGCCCAGGGGTGGAGAACCTGTAGATTCCAGGCCACATGTGCTCAAGTCTGGCCCTTTGACTGAATCCAAACTTCATAGAACATTGTTTGGTTTCAGTCTACTAAATTTAGATTCAAAGGGCAACACTTGAGGACCTAACGGGCAATACGTGGCCTCACAGCTGCAGGTACCCCACCCTTGGGCCATTCTAGAAAGCAATATGGAACTATTGGTCCCAAAATATACCCCAAAAGTTATTATATGCAGATCCTTTGTGCTACAACTCAATAGTTCCGGTACTAAAAGTTAGAAACTAAAGGGGTGCCCACCTAGTGAGGAATGATTAAAAAGCGTGGGATATGAATATAAGGAAATATTATTGTGCCATAAGAAAGGACAAAATGGAGAATTTCAGAGGAAACTAGGAATCTATGAAATGATGCTCACTGAAGTGAGTCAAACAAGGAGAATAAGTGATACAATGACAATAACATTATAGAAAGGAAAACAATGTGATGACTTTTGAACTTTGACCAATGAAATGATAAACAATAATTCCAGAGTACTACAGATGAGACAAATCATTCACTTCTTCCTGCCAAAGAGGTAATACTCTTAAAATACAAAGATATACATACATTTTCAGAAATGACCAATGTGGGAATTTATTTTGCTAAGTTTATGTTAATGGTTTTATATTTTGCTTTGTTTCTTTCTTTTATTCAATTCAATTGGGGCAAAAGGGCAGTGGGGGCTGCATAAATTCATGTCAAGAAATATTTTTTTAAAGCAGTTAATGTTTTCCATACTATATAGGTATGGAAGATAAATCTACAAAACAATCATTTTTAACATTTCATTGACCTATGCCAAGAAAAAAAAAAAGAAAGAACTGGTATTCCTTATGAAGAGCAGAACATACCAAATACTTGGATATCAACCATTTATACAAACACATGCACAGTCAACATAAAAATCTATAAAATAATTTTGACTGAAAGGAATAATTGCAACTTTACAAAGCTTTCTAGTGGACCTGACTAGGTTGCACCAATGCAGTAAAAACTACAAAATTGCCAAAATTAATGAAATAGATTTAATGGAATACCAGTAAAAATACTTCATAAGATTAGATAAAGTAGCAAAAAAAGTATATATGAAAAAACAGGAAAGAGTATCAAGGATGTTTGGTTTGTTTTGCTTTTGTTTTTTGCTTATTTTTGTTTTCAATAAGAGGGATCATTCTGTGCTGCCATTTTTTAAAATTATTATATAAAGAAGTAATAAAATCAAACTATTTACTACCAGATTGAAAACAAAAATAGCTCAAGGAACTATTGTGAATAAGTTAGAGTTAGAACTAATATCATTTAATACACTAGTGTTTTATAAACAGATAACTATAAAAAAATTTTTTTGAGGAATGGAATTCATTAAAAGTTTTGGAGAAATTGATTAGCAGTACGGTGAAAAAATGGGATTAGTAACATATCTCACATTGTGTATTGTAATGACTTCCAAAATACTCAGTTCAAAAACATTACAATAAAGAAAAAAAGAATTAAATATTTATTATAAGGTATATATTATATATTTATTATTATATATATTGAATAAATATAAAAAAATTACAGAAGACAAAGTTTGTTGTTTATTATATAAAAATGAAAACTCATTCAACAAACAGAGCACCTAAAATGAGGAACAAAGGAACAAGAAAAACTGATATTTTTAGTAAATATATCAAATAAACCATGACATCGTGGATAGAGAGCTGACCTTGCAAGCAAGAACCTGGGTTCATTTTCTAGCCTCTGATGGCTAATACCTCTGTGAACTTGAACAAGTTGCTCAAAGCCTTGGTGCTCAGGTCAGATCAGAAGGTGTCAACATGCTTTCGTGGAGGTACTTCCCCCATCTGGCAGCTCCCTATCATAGGTTGAGTCTCTATCCCTATGGCAAAAAAAAAAAAAAAGCTGAAATCCATCTTCTATAAGGAATTGAAACAAATGTACAAGAGTGAATTAGATTCTCTACTAGATAAATGGCCAAAATATTTAAGCAGATATTTCTTGCTAAAAGAAATTAAATTGCCAATACTCATCTGAAATTTGTTTCTAATTATCAAATGAAGAGCAAAATGCCAATTAAAGCAACTTTGATTTATCACCTTGTGCCCATTCCATTATCAAAGGTAGTTAAAAATAGTTCAGCTCAACATTGTTGGGCTGTAGAGAAACAGTTACACTATTATCCATGTGGAAGATCAATATGTTGGTGCAATCATTTTTAGAAAATAAGGAATCAGTTTATAAAATGAACTACAAAGAAGTTCATATATTTTAACCCAATATTTCCACTAAAAGTATTATATCACAAAGGTGTTATTTAAGGGAAAAATAAAATAAAAATATATTTTAAAAATATCCATAGCAGCTTTGCTTATAATAACAAAAAGAATTGAAGCAAACCATGCCCCTATTTGATAAATCAATCAACTATTATTTATTAAGTTCCTGCAGTTTGCCAGGCACTGTGCCAAGTGCTAGAGTGACAAGTGCAAAAAATGAAATAATTTTTACTCCCAAGGAGATCACATTCTGTTGAGGGAAACAGTACTTATACATAAATGATAAAGAGCATAAATAGAAAACAAATTTATACCAGGTGTGGAAATATAAGTAATTTGGTGAAGGACAGCATTGTAAATTAAAGAGATCAGGAAAGTCTCCACCAAGAGGAAGCTACTTGTGCTACATCTTAAATGAAGAGAGGAAGACACTGGGAGGCAAAGTTAAGGAGGGGATGCATTCCAGTCTTGTGGAATGGCCAGTATACAGGCCCAGAGATTGGGAGAGCCATTTGTGAAGAACAGAGAGAAGCCAACTTCACAAGGTACAGGAAAGGAAGTAATGTCCAGTGAGGCAAGAAGAGGTTGAGGCCAGGATGTGAAGAAGTCAAATAGAGGAAATTATATTTTATCCCAGGCATAACAGAGAGCTACTACTGTTGACTGAATAGGAGAATCAGATGGCAATGCCTAAACCAGGGGAGGGGAACCCACAGCCTCAAGGCCACCTGTGGCCTTCTATGTCCTTAGCTATAGTCTTTGTATTGAGTCCACACTTTACAGAATGAATCCTCTGTGAAGGGGATTTGTTCTGTGAAGTCTGGATTCACTCAAGGGGCCTCACCTGAGGACAAAGAGGGCCACACATGGCCTTGGGGCTGCAGGTGCCCCACCCTTGGCCTAAACCAATTAACACAAAAGAAAATGAAGGAATATTATTGCACCACCAAAAATTAAAAATTCATGGTATGCCAAAGTTCATTTAGTCCAAGTCTTTTATTGATAAGTGACTAAATTAAAGGTAAGTTGCTAAATTATTTTACCAAGTGTAAAGGTCTAGAAAGTTGAGGCTTCATATAACAAATTTTACTTTCACTAAACATCACTTACCAGGAACTAACATGACTGATATAAAATTATCCAAAGGGAGAGGATTCTGGAAAGATGGTGGAGTAGGTCAGAAAATTCCAAGCTCTTAAAATTTTCTCTGACAAAAGAGAAAAAATAGTACCTCAGGGCAAAAAAGGGCATATAAAAATAAATAAGAATAGAGGCACAATAGGGGTCCTCCTGGGACAAATTGAAAAGAATGGAAGAAAAATTCCAGGAGGAAGTTTGGTCCCAGTGAAGAGTAAACACCTCCAGGCTAGTGTCCAAGTTAACAAGTGGCAAGCCCTGGGTTTGCTGGGTTGGGAGGCTGCTTGGGCCCCAGCCACAGGAACTTTTATCCCCAGGACAGTGAGGGGAGTTGGGCTCTGAGCCTGGAAAGCTGGAGGGAACATCTGTTGACAAGGAACACCAGACCCAGCTGTGTTACAGAGAGTGGTGAAGGTGAGAAGGAATGAGCACAGGTCTGGTGAGAGCAGAAGCAGTGAGGTGTAATGCCCCTGGCTATGGGCACTTACAGGAGACTGGAGGTTTGGCTTTGGTTCCAGGCTAGAGCAGAAAACTGAAGATTTGGAACAAGAGGCAACATTCCCCATATCTCAGGGCTAAGGGTGATTTAAAAACTTTAAGCTATTACTACCAAAAAAAAAAAATGCATAGGCAAAGGAGAAAGAATCCAGCCATAGAAAGTTATTATGTGAAAAGAGAAGACTGGGGTTCATCTTCAGAGAAGGATATTGAAGCAAAGATACCCTCTTCTGCCCCAAAGAGTAATGTCAGATGGCCACCTGCCCAAAAAAGAATTCATAGAACTTAAAAAAAGACTTTAAAATCAAATGAGATTGAGGAAAAACAAATAACAAAAAAGAACAATCCAAGAAAAATAAGATTATGAAAGATTAAGAAAGTCAATCAATTAGAAAAGGAGGCCCAGAATCTTTTTTTTTTTGGAGGCCCAGAATCTTAAGGAAGAAAGTGACACCTTGAAAATTAGAATTGGGCAAGGCAAAGCCAGTGAAGTTATAAGAGATTAAGAAATAATTAAATAAAATATAAAACAATGGAAAAACAGAAGAGAAAGTGAAATGTCTTATAAGAAAAGCAGCTGATCTGGAGAACAGATCAAGAAAAGAAAACATAATAATAATTGGACTGCCCAAAAGTTATGATAAAAAAAATCTTGATACAATAATACAAGAAGTAATTAAAGAAAAGTGTCCTGAAGCATTAAAATAAGGAGGGGTGGGAGTAGAAATAGGAAAACATCTACTGATCACCACTTGAAAGTGATCCTATGAGGAAAACACATAGAATATTATACTCAAATACCAAAAGCCCCAGTTCATGATAAATTATTAAGAGCAATAAGAAAAAAAAAATTAAATATGATGGTGCCACAATTAAAATCATGCAAGACCTAGCAGTGGAGACACTAAAGGACTGAAGGTCTTGGAACACTATATATTGAAGAGCAAAATAATTAGGGTTCTGCCCAAAAATGTCATAGCCAGCAAAGTTAAGAATAATCCTGAAAGAAAAAAATGCACATTTGATCAACTGCAGACTTTCAGGACTCCATTTAAATAATAAAAAAAGAAATTTGAAGTTAATAGAAGATTTGACATACAAAAGCAAAGAGACGCATAAAGTACATACCAAAGACCGATTAAAAGGGATTCAATAAGGACAAACTGTTTACTTTTTATGTATGTAAAACGTGTGTATATGTGTATATAATATATATGTATTTGCATATATGTATATAGTGTATGTGGGTATATGTGTGTATATATATCCCATATATATACACTTATGTGTGTACTAAAACCTAAATAATGTATACTCAGTAAACACAAACATGGTTTTAACAGAATCACATTACATATGATCAGCATTTTTTTCTTCTAATGATATTAAAGTACAAAAAAAATAACTAAGCAAGTTTCACATCTCTAATAAAACTGTAATTGTCTGCTGATTATGTAGTTTATGTGAGTGCTTCACCGAAAAGACTACTGAAGAGGACAGCAGTAAAGTCTGAAGAAGTGGATAAGGTTAGACCGGAATGAATATATCATGCGTTATCCATCATGCAGCGCAATGGTAAAAGGGTGGTGAGTAGACAAAGATCTATGCCAAACTATAAAATCTCTCAAAATTCTTGGAAATACTGTGCAGGGTAAGGCTCAAGTAGAATGGTGTCTAGGGCACCCAGGAAGGAAGACTCAACTGCTAGAACAGTGGTTCTTAAGTGGTTCTTAAGCTTAAACTTTTTTTTTCTTTCTCATCATGAACTCTTTTTGAAGTTTGATAAAGGACATGACTCTCTTCTAAAAATAACATTTTTAAATATCTGAAATAAAAACATATGAGTTACAAAGGATAAAAAAGGTTATGTTGATATATAGTGTTATATATGTGTATACAAATATATAATATATAAGTTATATATTACATATATATATATATAATTTAAAAATTCATATGCCTCACACTAAGAAACTCTGCTCTAGAGCATCATCTTGGGTATGACTTAAATAGGAAAAGAAAAAAAGGAAGAGTAGGTCACACTGATTACACATATTTGGAGACAAAAGTTTACAATGAAAAAGTTTACAGAGATAGAATAAAAATAGTTCCATTTGATAAGATGAAAGACCAGGATAACAAAGGTCACCACAGTGGGCTAGAAATGCATCACCGATGCAGTATAAGAATAATGGCAGAAGTATCTTTTGTTTCAGCTGTGTCCTGGATGGACATAAGAGTGATAAATGAACCCAAAAGAGGAAATCAGTGTTGGTTTGTGAGAAGCTGAATTCCAAATCAGCACTGATAAATTAAAATGGGGTCAGAGAGAGAGGTCATTCTGAAACTTGAAAAGTAAAAATGATCTATCATTTGCTTATCACTCACTCTAATACAAAAATACCACTATCAAGATATGACCAGAGAAACAGAACTTTTTTTTTTCTTTTCCAACTATGGAATAGCTGGTCACATATATGTCAAATGCATTTGAGAGGAGAATTTTCTTTTGGTTTGGAAGAAGCTGATGTCCTAGGAACCAGAATTAAGAAACAATTAGAGGTACAAGGCCCAAAATTGTTATTAAGAATTGAAGACAAAATTTTGCTGAAGACTTAAATGTTCAATGAACATTCAATACTTTTGAAATAATAATTAGAGAGATATAATAAGCAGTCAAGAAAATAATTAAACAGGAGATATATCAGCAGAGGAGAAATTTGAAAGTGAGGTGGATAAAGGCCTATGTCTGTAAGAAACAAAACAAGCCATCATCTTGATTTAAAAGTACTATTAGATTGGAGGGCAAAGAAAAAATAAATTTATATGATAATATTATTATGTATTTGAAAGGAATAGTAAGTTGTACCTAATAGATTTACAGTTTCATGTTGAATCATCTTTTAAAAAAATTATACTATGTTATGGAATAAAATTATTATTTCCCATGTATAATTATATTTCAATATACTTATTATATTCCATAAATTAAAAATAAAATAAATTTTAAAATTTTAAAGTGCTAAAAGGTATAAAGTGCTACATTGAAACTGCATATCAGAATATTGAAGCCTAGTTTATATCACTGTTTGCAGAAAGAACTTTTGAGAAAGATCCTACTTCAAGTAAAGCAGATACAAGTTTCCCTTTTCCTGAGGAGTACCAGGTTCATAGAAGTATAATGGCTGAACCTACAGGCTGTACCTTTCTTGCCTAGAACCTAAGCTGTTAAGTCCCCTAGGGAAAAGAAATAAGCAATAAGGTTTAGAAATATTGATACTGTACCAATTTAAAGCCATAAAAATTAGAATTACCATATTTATAAATAGATTCAATTTTGATGTAGCAGAAGTACTAAGACCTCCAGCTACATGAAGAATCATCTATGATGAAATTTTGTACTTTTTGGTTTATTGTGAATGTTATTCCATTTAACTATCAGTATTATTAGAATTAGTCTTTTTAATATGGCTCAATATAATTTATATAAAATGTACTTTACATGATAAGATGTATGTTATATGTTACAATATTAATGTAGTACTAATACGGAATTAATGCACTACAAATTATTTTAGGGAGATTGAAATTTTTTCACTTGGGGAAAATGCAACCTGTTTCAAATGGCTCTTTTACAGATAGGTATTGTTACTATAATGTTAAATACAATAATGAACTATAATGATCTAAGAGTTTGGGGTGTCAGTTTTTACAGAAGCTGAGAAAAGAGATTGAATGAAGAATGGTGGTTTGCAATAAGCTAAAAAGACTTTTTTTTCATTATTGGAGAGAATCTGGAGAAGATAGAAATAGGACGGTTAGACCTTCTCGATGGAGTTGTTTTTAACTTTATCTTATGACAAGAATGAAGAAAATTCCTAAAAAGTTACTTTGGTATCTTGAGTGTACTAAATGGTAAAACTGTGTTTCCAGAAGTAAAGTGAAGTCATCTATAGTCACAGTATTAATTATAGGTAACACTACTTATATATACATATATAGAGAAACTTTAATATTTGAAAAATTGTAGGAGATGAAGGGGTATGTGTATTATATTTGTGTGTGTGTGTGTGTGTGTGTGTGTGTGTGTGTAATTCAACTTCTCACAAAACAATGCTGATTTCCTCTTTTGGGTTCATTCACCACTCTCTTTTTTTTCATTCACCACTTTTATGTCCACTCTTATGTCCAATTTGTATTCTTCTTCTTACACACCCCAATTACAGTAAATTCCTCCTTTGTCTTTCTAATTTCTTCTCAATAATATTTTTACTTCATTCTTTTTATTTCCTCTTTTGAAATGAAATAAACAGAACAAAACCATTCTCAAATCCTGGGTTTATCTTTTACTTCTAATTCTTACTGTGACCCTTGAAAAAAGTGGTATACTGAAGGTACAGTTGTCTCTCTTTTGTTTTTTCCTATTAACATTTGATTTTCATTAAACTTTTAAATTGCACAAATATATTTACTTTGCTTGTGATCATAAGATCACAAGATCATAGATTTACAGTGGTACTATACTTCATTTATTAATTTACAATAATTTTTATAGCTTTTTACTGTCTTATAATAATAATTATTGTGTCCTCTTTTTCTTTCTATCACCTTTTTTTTATGATTTGACATTGCTGACAGTATTTTTACCCGTCTCCTTTACATTTTCATCATCAAACCACACTTCTATTAAGCTGAATATTAAAAGAACTGTTACAAACAGTTCACTTTTCCAATTTAATCTTAATTATTACCCACAGGTTCACATTAGAATTTAAATCAGGCAATTTCCAAGGCCATTGAATTATGTTTATCTTCCTCTCTTCAATAAATGTCTCACCTTTTCTTAGTGCCTTTGTTATATCCAGGAATATCAGCTCCTCTGTTTGGCTTTTAATGTTCATCACACCCTGGGAAGTCCCTAACTTTCTATATTTCATATTCTTTACTCCCCCTCTTCATACACTACCATCCAGAGACACAGGCCTGTTTGCAATGCTTCTAATAGGTCTTTCCTTCTCTGTTGAATTAGCTCTTAATCATGCCTTGAATACTCTCCCCTCTCCCCTTAGTTTTCCTCCTATTCCTTCAGGATTCAACTCAAATCTCCATTTTTGCAAGAGTCTTTCCTGATCACCTCAGCTGCTGATGCATTTACTTTCCAGGCTACCTTCACCCACTCTGTATATCTTAATATTCACAAATTGTCTGCCTCATTAGAATGTATGTCCCTTGAGACCTAGGTCTGTGGAATTTTGTTTGCCTTTCTTTGTTTTAGCAAAAATTACTTTTCCCTGATCTTTATTCAGTCTTCAAGTCTTTGCCCTTAGCAAGTGTCTTTTGTTCTAAGAGTCCTTCCAACCTCAAGTAGCCCATGTCACACAGAGGAAATCGGCTCAGTACCAAATACTCTGACACTAGCCTCTGCAGATCTTCACTTTTTCCCCCACCCTTCTGAGGATTAATCATTTTGTTTCACAGCATTGATAGTTTATCACTTTCCATTTTTATTTGTTTTGTCCACACTTTCTTTCTGCTTTCTGATCTGACTGATCCTTCAAGATGGGCTTAAATTGAGATCCTTGAAATATTTGACTTTTTTATGCCAACAGTCCCTGCTGTATCTGTGACACTGTAGTATGCTTTTCACAAATTACAACTTTTACATACTTGCTATAGTCTTAGTTCAATTTTAGGCTTCGAGAGATTAAAATTGAACTGAGATTTAGGGCTTCCAACATTTAACAGACAAAGAACTAACTAAAGGTAGAAGAATGGAAGAGAGGTACAAAAAGGGGACACAAATGCTGAAGGACCACAAGTCATGCAGTTTTACTAAGTGCATACATGCAAGTATGTGGCTCTTCAGCCCTTCAGTTCCATAGGTAAGCATAGATTACCTGAGCAAAAGACCAGATGGAAAGCACCAAGCTCTGGGTCTCTGCCCACTTATCTGATTGTTGCTAAACAGATTCATAGGGACTTAGTGTAAATGGGGACTCAATTAGCAAGTGGCCTGGACTATGACCTCCTTTTCTCAATCACATGGGCACTGTGATGAGGAAAGTGTTAAATCTGCATATATGGATTAGGTGAAATTTACTAAACTGATAATGTTCAGAAGAGGCTTGTGTTCCTTGCCTAAATGAAGATCCTTGAGCTAGTTATTGGAAACAGGATCTTCCTGTACATGTGTCAAGTCAGTCAGTGATCAAATGTGGAGTCATTTCTGTCAGCTGTGCACTAGTCCAGGGGTGGGGAACCTGTGGCCTTCTAGGTCCTTGGGTGTGGCCTTTTGACTGAGTCCAAGTTTTACAGAACAAGTCCTTTTAGTAAGGGGATTTGTTCTGTGAAGTTTGGATTCATTCAAAGGGCCACACTTGATGACCTAGAGGGCCACGTGCAGGTTCCCCACCCTAGACCAGTTAGTCCTAATAGAAAACAACTCAATCTGGGTTCATCAGGTCAAGGTCAGATATTCTGAGCCTGCCTAAAGTCAATAAGCACACACACACACACACACACTCACACACACCCCTACCTATTACTGCCAAAAAATCACACACACAAAAAAAATTAAATTATTACTTGTCCCAAGTAATTCATATGGCACTACAGAGCTGGAAAAGACTTTAAAAGTCATCAAATCCAACCCTCATATTATAAAGATGAAGAGATCGAAGACCGAAGTAACTGAAGTGAATTGTCCAAATTGCCACAAGCAGTAATTATCAGAGCCAGGATTTAAGTGTTTCTTACTCCACAGTACTATGCTTCCCCTTTTCTCTTGTCTCTCCTTCCCCTATTAGAACCCATTAAAAATAAGGTTAGAACTAAAAAGGAAGACAAGAGAAAAAAGAAGAGATTATAAGATTAAAAAGTTGATGATTTTACTCTGTAAAAATATTGAATTAGATTATTTCAAAATAAGGTTGAATGTGATATTTGATATCTTCTCTCTTTTTCTCTCTCTCCTTTTTTCATTCCTCTTTCTCTTCCATCTTCTATTCTCTTTTTCTTTCCCCCCCCTTCCATCCTTTTTTTCCAGACTCTCTTTAGAATAGCCTTGGAATCAAATTTTCCAGAAAACACTTGATCAAAAATAGGAGATTTCATATGGCAATACCTGCAGTACACAGGGAGAGCAGAGCTTTCCAGGGCCTCAGGATCTTATAATTTCATAAGAATTAATCAAAATGGCAACCTGCACATGAAACCTAATCCAAATGTGTATTCTCCTTGGCTAACCTTCATCTGACACAGTTTTCTTTCCAAGCTCTATTTATCCCTTCTCTGACTTTCTACTTGAAAGAAATGCAACAAGATGCAAGGGATTATATCCAAGAAAATCAATGATGGCTTGCTGCTTTTGACCACATTATTATCAATTATGCTGAGTTACTGAATTGCATATTAAAGGTAGTGCCAAGTATTGCACTTGTAGTATTAGAAGGTATAAAATAGCAACAATTTCTCATAGGTTTTAAGGCTCCATTTTAGTCTAAGCTTCACGGATAGATAATATAAACATTAATAGAACTGGGGAGATATTTTCATATTGTATAATTGGATATAAGTAGACAGCAATAGTACCCATTGGTTGTCTCTCAATGTCAGGAGAAAGTGAGAAATGACTAATATACTGATTAGACAACATATGGTGAACTTTAGGGAGCAAATGAATGAGTCTGGAATTTCTTCAATGTAGATATTCCTTCCAATGGTTCATATTGCAACCCATCCATACCTGGCCATACTGTGAAATTTTGTCCATATCTTCCCATGAGATCTCCACAGATGAATATGATATCCTGGTTTCTTTTTGGTTATGATTATTAAGGAGTCAAAGGATTCTCAAATTACCTCACTTTGACTTTTTTTTCAGGTTAGTTGTTTTAGATAGTTGACATAATTTCTTCTATAGTTTCAATATTTTAATTTCATTCTTAGAGTTCTTGTTATCTCACGTAATTATTTAATTATGTTGGGTCAGTTCTTTTTTTTATTATTATTTTTTAATTTTATTAATTTATTTTGATTTATCAACAATCACTTCCATATGCTTTTGAGTTGAACATTTTTCTCCCCCTTCCTCCCCCCCACCCTCCCCAAGATGGCACACAATCTGATAGAGGCTTTACATTTTCACATTAGTGAAGTTGTAAGTAAAAATTAAAACCAACAGGAGTAACCATCAGAAAGATGAAACAAAACTCAACAGAAGGTAAAAATAAGTGATAGCGATTCGACTTCCGTAGTTCTTTCTTTGGATGTGGACAGCATTTTCCATCCCGAGACCTCTGGAGATGTCTTAGATCCTTGTAATGCTGAGAAGGGTTCAGTTTAACAATATTGGTCATTGCATAACGTGGCGGTTGTTGTATACAAAGTCTGCTTGGTTCTGCTCACTTCACTCAGCATCAAACCACATAAGTCTTTCCAGGTTTTTCTGAAGTCAGCCTGTTCATCATTTCTTATAGCACAATAGTATTTCATTACATTCATATACCACAACTTGCTCAGCCATTCCCCAATGGATGGGCATACTCTCAATTTCCAATTCTTTGCCACCACAAAAAGAGCTGCTATGAATATTTTTGTACATGTGGGTCCTTTTCCCATTTGTTTGATCTACTTGGGATATAGCCCTAGAAGTGCTATTCCTGGGTCAAAGGGTATGCACATTTTGATAGCCCTTCTGATTATATTATGCCCTTCTTGAGCCAAATCTGATGAGAGTAAGATTCAAACAATGCTCCCCCCCTTCTTTCCCTCTGCTATAATAGGATTTTGTGTCTTTTCCTGTAATGTAATTTACCCTTGTCTGCCTCCTCATTTCTCAGTACATTTTCTAAGATCAAATTGATTCACTTATTTGGATACAGTTAACCCACTTGATTAGATTTTTTTTTATCATTACATCAAAGTCAACTAATATCCACCCTTTTTATGTATACTGCTTTGACAAGGTGTCATAACAATACAGTTCTCAAGGGCTGCAAGTCCCATATTCCCTTGTAGGGGTTTAAACACCCCCCCCTCTTATTAACAACATATCGTATCTTTCTGTCCCATTTACCTTTTTAAGTCCTTCTTGAGTCCTGTACTTGACAATCAAATTTTTTGTTGAGCTCTGGTCTTTCTATCAGGAAAGTTTGGAAGTCTCTTATTTTGTTGAATATCCACTTCCTCCCTTGAAAAATGATGCTCATTTTTGCTGGGTAATTGATCCTTGGCTGCATTCCAAGCCCCTTTTTCTTATAGAATATTATGTTCCACACCCTGCAGTCTTTTAATGTAGAAGCTGCAAGGTCCTGTGTAATCCTGACTGTGGTTCCATGATATTTGCATTGTTTTTTTCTGGCTGCTTGCAGCACCTTCTCTTTCACCTGGTGATTTTGGAATTTTGCTATTATATTCCTTGGTGTTGTCAATTTTGGATCTCTTTCAGGTGGTAATCAGTGGATTCTTTCTATGGTTATTTTCCCTTCTGGTTCTAGGATGTCAGGGTAGTTTTCCTTTATGATTTCCTGAAAGATACTGTCCAGGCTCTTTTTTTCATCATGATTTTCAGGTAGTCCAATAATTTTTAAATTGTCTCTCCTGAGTTGATTTTCCAGGTCGGTTGTTTTACTGATGAGGTATTTTACATTTTCATCTATTTTTTCATTTTTTTGTTTCTGTTTGACTGATTCTTGCTCTCTCATAGAGACATTAGTTTCCATTTGTCCAATTCTAGTTTTTAACAAATTGTTTTCTTCTGTTAGTTTTTGTACTTCCTTCTTCAATTAGGCAATTGTGTTTTTTAGGGACTTGTTTCCTTCAGTATACTCTTCTGTTAGTTTTTGTCCTTCCTTCTTCAATTGTGTTTTTTAGGGACTTGTTTTCTTCATTGGATTTTTTTTCCAATTGGCCAATTGTATTTTTGAAGGACTCTTCTACCTCTCTCATTTGACTATTAAAATCCTTCTTGAGCTCTTCTAAGAAGGCTTTTTGGGCTTCAGACCAGTTCATATTCCCTTTTGTTGTTGCAGATGTGGGTTTGTTGACAATGTTGTCCTCTTCAGAATTTCTGTCTTGATCTTCACTCTTCTCATAATATGAATCTATGGTACGTTTCTTTTTACTCATGGTGTTTCTTTATTCCCTGGCCTTTAAAGAGATTGAGCTCTCCTGCTGGGGAACAGAGGGCACTGACCCAAGCTTCTTGTGTTGGGAGCCTAGGTCTTGGTCACTGGCTTTGTGTGCTGGGGCCTCTTATGCTGGCAATTGGAGGCTGTAGGTTTCTGGCAGCTTACCTTGCGTTGGGCTGGAATCAGCAAAGCTGGGACTTTCAGGAAATTCTAAGTTGCCTGCTTTTCCTTTCCTTTAGCTTTTTTCATCTCCTTTTAGATAGGTGCTGCAGGATATTTATCTGCCTGGGGCCCCCTGAAGTGTTGTCTCCATTTTTGCTAATGTACCAGGAAATTCCTTTGTGGTCGAGTGCAGAGGCTCCTGGTGGTTTTCTGAGCTGGTTTCCACCAGTTCCGATCAAGGCTGGGTCTTTAGGAAGCCTTTAGGTTGTTTTCTTCACCTCCTTTCAAATGAATGCCACAGGGTGTTTATCTACCTGGGGTCCCTTGTAGTTCTGCTTCCCTTATTTTTGCTGAGGCCCTGGGAGACCCATTTGCTGGGCTGCTGCACTGCTGCTACCTGTCTTTCTTCTAGTTCAGGCGTTCCAGGTTTTTTTTTTTTTCTGGGGTGATATTTTCTGGGTTTTCAGAGGTTGATAGGGGAGAGTGAGAGTGACTACATTTTCACTCCACCATCTTCTGGGTCAGTTCTAATGTTTAAGAAACATATTACTTGGAAAAGGTTCTAAACTATTTTCTTTCCATGTTTTCTTTATTTTTTTAATCTGTTGTTAATTTCTTTCAGATACTTTTATAACCCTTGAAGTCAAACCATCTCACTCCCCAACACCCAAAGGCCCTGCTCCCTTGTGTAGAGTTAATTTCTTCTGAGTTTACTTCTTGAGAATCTCTTGACCCATGATATTTCTCATGTTGTTTAGCATCTTCTATTTACTCATATTTCCAACCCTATTTTCTGACTTAGCACCATGTGCTGGGACAAGGATCCACTCCTTTTCAAACTCACGGATGAAGTAATGAGATGCTTTTCAGTTTTGATCTTAATTTCCTGGATTCCTACTACTGGCTTCCATTTCTCTCAATGCATCTGTGCTCAAAATATTAGCAGATTTCAATGTCCCACTGAGAGGGCTTCAGTCATCAGTCCCTGTTCAGAATACTGCTATGGGTGTCTGTCTATTCTGTGTCCTCTTTATTTAAGATGTAACTGTAGTTTTGTTTTGTTTTTTTGCCATTTAAGAGCTACACACATACATGTAACTGTAAACACATGTATATATGCAAATGTGTGTATAATTATATTTACATTTGTGCATATATATTCAGATATATATGTGTATAGGTATATATATGTATATATACTTGTACATACATATCTATTTATATCTATCTCTATATATTTATCTATCTATATCTATATCCTCTATGACTTTTCATTGCTGACATTTCCAGACATTAACTGTCTACTTATATTAATATGATCATTGAATTAAGACAAAAGGTGCCTTAGTGGTCTAGCTTCAGTTTACAGTTATGGAAACTTGTTCAAGGTCACACAGTAAGTAAATACTAGAACTAGAATTCTTTGTCATTTTACATCCTTCTCAAATGTTTTCCAAAGCTCATGCAGTAGAAGCATGTGAAAATATTAACTATGATGATAAAATCATAAACATTGCTAAAGTCATTAATTACCTGTGTTACAAAAGAAAGGCTTCTGGGATTGCCCCCATCCCACGCTGACTGGTAACTTATTTCATATTTTAATCTTCATGCTGTTTATATTGGTACAAGAGGAAAATATAGAAAGGAGTAAAGGAACATCTTGTTTAAATTAGTATTTCATAGTCACTAGAGATTAAACAATCAACTTTGTCACCACAATCAAAACAATCAATTAGAATCTTGCTTGTAGTCAATTATTGGGCTATTGAAAATTCCAAGGACATACTATCTCTTCCAATATATTTACTATCTTTGTTTTGTTTTTTCTCCTCATCAACATATGCCTGATATTAGTTCTTTTTCATTTATGCTCAAGTTGGGGCAAGGCAAGTTAACATATGTCACTTTGTGCTGAATTTCAAAAGGATGAATCTCTGGGCTGACAAACTGATCAAAATTACGGCCCTGAGGGAGAACACCTAAAGTCAGTCTATTTCTCACAATGCTGGCTAAGTTCCCATGGATAGCACACACAAGCCCCAACAAGCATGAGAAACAGCTGACAACTACAGCAAAACCAGACTTGAGCTCCACAGGAATCAAACACAGAAGGCCAGAGTGGCTTTGAAAGAGCCTCTGGTGGGAATTGTGAGACAAAAGCCCCAAGCAGCTTGCAATGTTCTCATTATCTCCAAAACAAAGTGTGGTAATAAGTGTGCCTGAGTACTTACTGCTCCCAAAGTCTGTTTGCTACAAAATTTTCCTCTCAAAGTCATGTAGAATTAGAATAAATGGCCATCTTTAAAGGGAAAGAGACAGGAAAACATGTCACCCCAACACCTCTAACTATATATGAGTTACTTGCAATAGCTATTTCCCCAGATGACATCATTACCATGATTGAAAAAGTGTCATATAGTGTTAGAAGACATAATTACAAACTTGCATCAAAAGCTTTAGGATAATTTTCTACTCAGATAAGTATGACTTTTCTCTAGTTTGTATTAATCACAGTGCGGTTTGATCTTTAAATTAAATATGACAACTATGTAGAATTTTAACTAAGGATATCAAAGAAATGTGAATGTAGTAGTTTTCATTCTGTGGAGTTTGATTCCTAAGCAAGGCAGTATGGGAAATGGAAGGAACCACCATTCTTCTGGTCTCCCAGGTTCCCAACATTAGTATTTTCTTTGAGTCCTCAATTTCTTTCACTGTACTCATTCAAGCAACTGTCCCATTTAGCCATTTCTACCTTCAGCAACATCTCTTGCATCCAACCCCTTCTCTACTCACACAATCAACATCTTTGTGCTAGTTCTCATCTACCAAGACTATTGTAATGGCCTCTTAGATGGTGTCTCTGCCTCCCTATGTCCTTCTGATAAGGATGGGATCTAAACCTCAAAAAGAAAAAAAAAACCTGGACTTCCCCACTTGACCAAATCTCTGGCATTCCCCCGAGGCTATAATCCCAACAACTGGCCTTTCATTATGCCTATGCTCAACCTCCCAATTCTCTGTTACCCTTAACTTAGCCTAGCCCTCCACTGTCTTACCTCCCTATGACCACTTCCTACCCTTAATCCTATCTAGGCTCCATTCTTCCTGGGTCACAGTGGTCCAGGTCCCTGGCATCACAATCCCCGCAAGCTACTTGGGTACTCCTAGATCCCTCCTATAGTCTTTCTGTATATAAGGTCCATCTTGTCTCCATTAAGGTGCTCAAATTCTTAAAATCTAGCCACTGCTCGGATTCTTACAATCTAGCCAATAGCTTACTAATGTTCAGACTCCTTAAGAGTCTGCCCAATATGACGGATGTTATAATAAACCTTACCTTTGGCTGAAAGAAGACTTGGGTCAAATTCTTTTAGGCAGGACCCGTGTATTCTGATTTTGGGGACCAAGCACCCATGAACCCCTAAACCTCAACATTTCCAGCCTATCCTCCATTCAGGTACAAAAATGAATTCCTCTACTTGATGGACTTCACTAATTCCCTGTTACTTCAGGAAAAAAAATGTCAACTCATTTGTTTGACTTTTAAAGCCCTTCACAACGTATTTCTTACCTAGCTATCCAGATTCATTACATATAATATCCCTCTCCTCCCTCTTTAGTCTAGAAAAACAAGACTTCTCTCTGTTCCTCATACATTATTCTTTATCTCTCATCTTCACATTTTCCACTGGCTATCCTGTTATTCACTTCCTCCTTACCTTTGCCTTCTAAAATTCCTAACTTCCTTCAAAACACAGCTCATGTTCCACCTTCTACAAGTCTTTCCTCATCCCGCAAACTGCTAGTGATCTCTCTCACTCATTAATTTGCATTTAATTGGCAAACATATGTGTATACACACACATATGTATTTCATTGGCAAATATATGTATATACACATATATGTAGTATATCTACACATATACATACATACACACACATAGACACATACATAAATATATATGCCTGTGTGTTCTGTATATATTCATTCCATATGTACTTAGATATGTGTGTGCAGACTACATTAAAAGGTTTGGGGTTTTTTATGAGAAGGTGCTGTTTCTTTTATTTTTCTTTCTTTTTTTTAATTGTCTTTGTACCACAATGCCGAGCACAATATATGGCACAGAGTAGGAGATTTGTAAATGTTTCTGGGAAGCTTGATTGATCTAAGTTCAAACTCTACCTCATACAAATACTACCAGAATGACCCTTGGCAAGTCACTTTAGCTCTCAGTGCCCCGGGGAACTCTTTAAGACTATGAATTATTAAGCAAGTGTTCACTAGTGTAGAGAAAGGAAGTTTCCTCACTAAAAGTTACTTAGGAGAAGGATATCACAGGTCTATACCAAAACAAAACAAGAAGACTATGGAGCAAATATTGTAATTTATAATGAATATAACTTGGTACTTGGAAAGTGGTGGAAAGAGTTTAAAATTGAGCTATCAATGGAGCTCTTTAAAGGAGAAATTTGTTGAATTTTAACAAAGAAGATATCTTAAAATTCATCTGTTCTAGTCCTTTTGTCTTACAAATGTGAGAGCATAAGCCAAAAGACTCTAAATGACATCATCCAAATGTGACCATTATATGCCAAGAGGAAAAAGATTGCCTTATTGTAATTTTGATCCACATGAATTTATTTGTTCAATCATTAAAGCATAAGTGTTGATACTGAGGCCTTTTGGAACAGTGAGAACACTGGCTCTGTAATCAAAGGACCTGGGTTCAAGTCCTACCTATTACCTTCATGATCTTGGATAAGTCAACTTAATTTCTCTGTTCCTCAGTTTCATTATTTGGAGAGAGACAGAAAGAGAGAGAGAGAGAGAGAGAGAGAGAGAGAGAGAGAGAGAGAGAGAGAGAGAGAGAGAGAGAGAGAGAGAAAATTAGACTACGTGCTCTCCACAATTCCTTCAATTTCTGAATCTGTGAGCCTGTGAGCTTCTCTTGTATGAGAAGATCTTGTATTCCACAGAGAATACACATTTTCCCTTTATGTGAAATCCTTCCTGAGTATTATTTCATCCACCGCCTACATTTCTATTCTAGGCCCACCAAGAAAGTCATACCATTTCAATCAGCATTTGAGATAATAAGCTGTGATAATGCCAATTTGTAAACAGAGCTGTTTGGTAGGCGTTTTAAAAGAGAACACTAACTTTCTTTTCAAAAACAAGATTTTTAAATTGTTGTTTTCAGAAAAACCTTCTGCCTTCATTTCCTTAAAAAGATACCAACCATCTCACACATAAGTTGTCCAGTGTCGGGTACTTGATGAGGATGGGATCTGAACCCCTAAAAGGAAAAGACCATATCTCTGAGACCTGGACCCCAAAAAAAGAAAAGCCCCTGATCTTTCCCACTTGGCCCAAGTTCCTGGTATTCACCTGGGGCACCTCGTCCTTCCCAGTTAATCCTTTCAACTGCCCTTTCATTATGGCCTTCATTTTCTGCACATGGCCCCACCCTAGACTAAACCACTCCTTAGTTCCATCTAGACCCCTTCCAAGTGGCTGAGGTCTCTGGCATTTGCCTGGGGCACCTGGCCCTTCAGGGTCCTCTTCTGTTACTTCCCAGTCACCCCAAGCTTTCAGTCACAGTATAAAAAGCTTAGTCTTGTCTGCCAAATTACTCAGATTCCTTAAGAGTTTGGCCCATTTATCAATACAAGCATCACAATGCACAGATTCCTAAAATCTTGCCCACCTTGATCAGTGTTTTGACAAAACTTTTCTCTGACTGAAAGAAGGCTTGAGCTGAACTCATTCTAGACAGCACCTACGTGCTCTCTGACCTTGAATTTCTGGGTTCCCAGCACCCCTAGACTTCAACAGTAGTGATATAAGCTACCCAGCTGTCCCTCGTTTTTGTAAGAAGGCTGCTACATCATTGTTCATTCTAATGCCTTCCCTCTACAATTTGTTTTCTTATTTATCCTGAATAATATTTTCTATTTATCCTCCCCTATCCTCCCCTCCTGTCCAAAGCTTGCTTTGTATATAGTTGTTTGCATGTCCTCCCTCCTATTAGATTGTAAGCTTCTTGAGGGCAAGGACTGTCTTTCGCCTCTTTTTGTATCCCCGGTGCTTAGCACATTGTCTGGCACACACTAGGCACTTAACAAATATTTATTGGTTGCTGTTTATCATCATATTGCTTAGAGAACACTTGAGAAGAAAATCAAGCTATGCCAAGGAGTCAAGACCATTCTGTTATTAATGTCTCAAATTAATCAAATTAATCTCAAAACCCACAGCGTATTTAGCTAAGGTTTGATATTCGACGTTTTTGTAACACCTCCAAAACAAAAAAAATAAATAATAAATAAAATAAAGTACATACAAAGGAAGTACATTTCATTGGCTGAATTAGACCTGAGTTCTAATAATTTCTTAACACTAGTCAGCTCAGTATAATGTTCAAGGTTCCAGAGAACTTGTAGAAAGAATTGTATAAATGACACTTGAACACATGAACTATTCACATTTTCTGATGAATCAGAGGGTGGAATAAAGAAGTAAGAATCTATAGCTCCCACAGACCTGCCCAAAACTTTTGGTATTAAGTGTTCACTATTGTTTTTGTTTAAATTTATAGCGATATCTTATGTTTTTGCCTCACCTTAATTTTTAAATAGGGGCAGTTAGATGGGGCAGTAGGTAGAGTGCCAGGCTTAAAAGAAGACCTGAGTGCAATTTTGGCTTCACACACTAGTTATGTGATCTTGGGCAAGGCACTTATCCCTGTATGCCTATTTTTTTTTCATCTATAAAATTAGCTAGAGAAAGAAATGGCAAACCACTTCAGTATCTTTGCCAAGAAAATCTCAAATGAGTTCTTGAAGCACCAGAAACAATTAAAACTACTGAATAACAACAATTTCTAAATATGTCAGACTTTTCCTTGTAAGAAAGAATTTAAAAGGGGGTAGAGGGGAAAGGAGTTTTGTGAAACTAGCCAAAAAATTAAGCAAATCTGACAGCATATGCAATGTTCCACACACGTAGTCCTACATCTCTGCAAAGAATCACCACTTTGTTTCTGAGTAGATATTTCACCTTTTGACTCTTCAGAAGAGTGCTGCGAGTCCTATTAAAAACATGGGGTTCCTCATGTAACAAGGACTATATCATTTTAAAAGTTGTCTAACATGGAACGTGGCTAGATGCCAGTGGCATGAAGTTGCTTCACCCAGAGTGAAGTCGTGCACTCAAACCTTCCAATCAAAGTAGCAAGGTTTGTTGTAATACCAATAGTGCAGGTGAGATTCTTGGGGAATCTGCAACTTAATGGGGATGAGACGTATGCTTATATACCAAAAGGGACAATGAAAGGGTGAAATAGTTTGGGATGGGCTATGCGCAACAATGAAAGGACTATCTAGGTGGGCTGTGGCGGGCCAGTTGCCTTGGACTAACGTGCCAGTGATCTGGGCTGCTGAAATGTATGGGAAAATTCAGAGACTGAGTTGGTTTCAAAGACATGATATTTTCCTTTTAGGGGTCCAGGTCCCATCACCCCATCAGGATTATATTCTGTTAAGGAAAAGTCTACCTTTCCTGACTCTCTTCTCTTCCTTTTTCCTCCCTATTTTTGCTCTCTTCACATGAAAGCACTTGATGCTTAAGGTTTTTGTTTTCTTTTTCTTTTCTTTGTTTAGGGGTATACCAGGGATTTAAAAGTCTTTCTAGCAACATAACTATAGCCATGATCTATAAGAACTTTTGCAGTAGCAGGCTAAATCATTCTGTTGCACGCGACCAATTTTACGGTGGGAAAGTTCCTTTTTTTATTCCTTTTTTATTTAAAAGAAAGGGGCACCAGAATGAGTATTGGTATACTGCCACTGCCACCCCACATGATCATAATAGACAACCTTTATAGAGTGCTTACTATGTGCCAGAGTACTGCATTAAGCGCTTTACAATTAATATCTCATTTTAGGTGCTATTATTATTATCCCCATTTTACTGATAAGGAAACTGAGGTTAAGTCAGTTGCCCAGGGTCATACAGCTAGTATCTGAGAACAGATTTGAATTCAGGTTTTCCTGAGTCCAAGAACAACACTCTATCCACTGTACCACCTAGCTGCCTCTACTACATCTACTCCTTCCCCACTACTACTTCCTTCTATTTTATCCTACTCTTAGTACTCCTACTCTTACCTGGGTTGTCATAACAAGATTGGGGGCTGGGGGAAGAATGCTTTTGGATGCTTTTAGCAGCTTTTCCAGACTTATTATCACAACATGTTAAGAGTTTTGATGAAAGATGACCCCAGATGAAACACATCTCCGGTAACATTCTGGGAAATAAGGCTTGGAGTGTAGAGGTGGGAAGAGAGGAAGGTAGAGATTTAAATGCTTAAATAAGAACTGTTTTTATAAATAGCTCAGGTACATATGCCTACATATCCTGTTCTAGTTTTGTGGAGCTATAATATACACACTTCTTGAAGGATGGGATTTTAGTTGCTTTCCTTTCATCTTTGCATATTGGTAGGTGTGGGGGGGGGCTATGCTTTGCCTAGGTAGGATATATGTATCCACATAGTATGTCTATATATAGCTCAAAGGAAACAAAGAATAAATAATTCTAGTGCCTCCTCCCTCCATTCTTCTCCAAGAGAGACTTTGATTACTGCCAAGAGGGAAAGCAATGTATTGGGAAAGACACAGGCCATTCCGCTCTCCTCTAAGAAAAAAGGCTACCTGGCTAGAATTAATACTTATTTGCTTAAATATTAGTTTAGAGGAAATAATTATCTGCTTTCTTAATTATTAGTTTAGAGGAAATAATTATCTGCTTTCTTAAATGCTAGTTTAGAAGAAACCATTTTAAGAGTCAAGCTGTGCTCTTGAACACTGTTCTTTAAACAGGGCAGGAGTTCCTTAAACTTTATATCCAAGGATTGACCCCCTTCCCACCAGATGCCAGTTTCATAATAAACACATGTGGCAAATAGCAAGAAATCCATTTATCCAAACAGACAGCAAAAAGGAATTGGAGAAATATATAGAAGAGACAAAACCAGATAACACAAAGAGTGAATGAACTATTCCATTGAGATTGGGATAACTCAGCTCCACCGACAGAGAGTCCCAGATCTCCCCCAAGGGGAAATTTCTAGAAGTCTAACATAGTAAGCTGAGAGTAAGAATATGATAGAGTTGCCAACTTCTCTACATGCCAGCTTCTAACAGTCTTCCTCTGACTTCAGAGACTGAAACAGAGTATGGAATAGTACAGCTTCTCTTTTGAAGCTGGAAGCTAAAAGACCACAATCTCTTTTTCTCAATTTCTCACCAATTCTACCTCTCTTGTAGACATGGAACATAGAATAATCAACGTCCACCAATGAAGCAAGTCCCATACAAAGGGAAAGTGAGACTCCAGTTACAATTTTATGCACAGTACCTGATAGATAGTAGGTGTTCAATAAATGCTGGCCGATTGCAGCAGAGAGTATAGAAAGAGAGGGGACAACTTGAAAACAGCATCTTTGTGTACTTAATGCAAGAAGTTATTATCCTGAAGTAGAAAAGGCCAATGTGCCTTCAGAATTTGACAACTCCCTTATACCTTGCTCCTCTGAAATCAAAAGGTTTAGATTAGATCAGCATGGAAATATTATGTTTTCAACCCACTGTTGCTCTTTCCTTTGAACAAAAATGTTATTGTGTATTTTATTTAAGCAAACATTTTGAATGCTTCTTAACATGATCAGTTAAATTTCAGACTACTGGGTAATAAATAGCTCACACTAGTAACTCACATTTCTGTAGTATTTTGTATTTGACAGAGCATTTTCCTCAGAACAATGCTGTAAATTGCCAGGATTATTATCTCCATTTTGGAAACAAGGCAACAGAGGCCCAGAGAGATGGAATGATCTTCCCAGAGTCCCACAGCTATTTAGTGGATCACTAGAGTTTAAACCCAGGTCTTCTAATTTTGTGAAGAATGTTACAACTTCTCCATTGCAGATATTCTTTTCATCAGTCAAAGCCATTCTAACTCTCATCAGCCATCTTACTGGATGTGTTCATTCAGTCACTTTTCAGTCATGCCCGATTCTTTGTGACTGCATTTAGGGTTTTCTTGACAACAACATGGGAGTGGTTTCACCATTTCCTTCTCCAGCTCATTTTACAGATAAAGAAACAGAGGCAAACAGGGTTAAGTGGCTTGCCCAGGGTCACATAGCTAATAAGTGTCTGAGGACAGATTTGAACCTACATGGGTCAACATTTTCTCTGAAACTTAAAGTCTTAGAGACTTGCTTGGAGCATTAAGAGATGAGTGACTTGTCCAGGAGCAGATGGCCAAGATTTCAAAGGTGAGACTAGAACCCAGGTACTCCTGGCTTTCAGATCAATTCTCTCTTCATGACTCTACATTGCCTCATTCTCAGCAGAGGCACAATTCAAATGTATTGAAACAACTTGCTTCACATCTCATCTCATTCAGTATATAAAACTAATATAAGAAAAGGACAAATAATAGTAAAATGTACCCCAAAATACATACATCTGATGCTGTCCACCATTTTTGTTAGAAATAATATTCCCCATTTTGTATGTAATTGTTTATGCCCATTTATTTTTATAACTCAGCACTCTGTCCTAACTTTTTTGGTATCACAGAAATGTCTGTCACTAGGGCTCTATAAAAACACCAGTGCTATGAAAGGATTACCATTCTATAAATTCTGTAAGTTCACATTGGCTTAAATGCCAGCTCTACCATTTATCTCATATAGTGATTTGAGCAAATCACTTAATTTTTCTTGGCCTCAGTTTCCTTATCTTTAAAATGGAGTTGAACTAGATGGTATCTAAGGTCCCTTCTAGCTCTAAAGCTATGATCCTGTATCTAAACATTTAATATTGCCATATAATCATGCAGCTCACTGGCTGGAGTTCCACCTTAATCAGAACTTTTAACCTGTATTATGATCCCTTTGGACAATCTGGTGATATCTATGACCCCTTGCTCCGAGTGATGTTTATAAATGCTCAGAATAAATTCCATAGGATTACAAAGAAAACCAATTATATTCAAATACTGTTATAAAAATAAATACTTTTTTTTTTCAGTTCATGGAGCACTGGTTAAGAACTCCTGAAAACAATTTATTTATTCATCTTAGTTGGAGAGAGAAAGGGGACAGAAAGGAGAAGGACTGCTGAGAAAGCTTAGCTGTGGTTTCCTGGAGGGAGGCCTGAACAATTATTTGTGCTTTCAGGAAACCACATGGTCCCCAAAATAGCATTGAACAGAGGGAGCAGCTGAGGCAAGGAATTCCTGAGCCAAGATGCAGGCATGTGATTCTGTGATTTTGTGATTCTAAGATTCAATGAAGGGTGGATTGGAGATAAGAAAGGCTTTTGAAATATTCTAGGGGAGATGACATGAGGGCTTGAACCAGTGTGGTACCCATGAGAATAAAGAGAAAAGGATAGAGGTAAGAGATGTTTGGAGGGAATAATCCACAAGACTTGGCAAGTATTTGGATATGACACAGGAGGAAGAGTAGGAGAAGGAAGGATTTGAAGAAGAAGAAGAATAGTAAGCACTATTTGGACAGTTTGAATTTGAGATGCTTATGGGCCACTCATTTGGAAGTGTTTAACACAAAATTGGTGATATAGAAATAGATTGCAGGAAAGAAATTAGGAATGGAAATACAAATCAGGAGAATACATATGATCATTAAACCCAAGGAACTTCATGAGATCACAGAGTGAAAGAGAGAGAGAGAGAGAGAGAGAGAGAGAGAGAGAGAGAGAGAGGAGAAAAGGGCCCAGAATACAGGCTAAGATGGCACCCATTCTGCTACTTCTCGGTAAATCTAAGTAACAGAGTAGTGTACTTAAAGACACTGAGCTCCCATTCTCCTGCTTTGTTCATTGAGCCATCTGGCCTATTTAATTCCCACCTACTACTTGAAATATGTTATTGTAAAAATAAATGGGCAATTGAAACTAAGCAACATGAAAGCTGTAAACATAAAAACATGGTGGTGTTGAGAAATACAAGTTCAAGCTCTGCAAACAATTCCTTCCACATGGCATAAATTTAAGGGGCTTGCTCAATAAACTGAAATAACGTAAATTTGCAAATGAGTAATTCAATATTTCTATGAGCAGGAATCAATAATAAAATAAATTTGCACTTTTTATGAACATATGAACCTCTGATGTAATCATGACAGCATACTCTTGAACATATATTATAATGTTGGAGATCTGACCACTACTTGTCATGGATTCTGGCATTCTCATTAGGTCTCACACACATTTATTTTTTTTTAATATATTTTTATTTTTTATTTTTTTAGCATGTGTTTTTAAAACTTTGGTTACAAATTTCCTCCTTTTCTCCCTCCCCACCCACCCTCATTGAAAAGAAAAGCATCTCGATACAGGTTATAGATGTGTAGTCATGCAAAACACTTCCATAGTAATCATATTATGAAAATCTAAGTATATTTCCCTTCATCCTATCCTACCCCCCAATTATTCTGTTCTTTCTTTTGACCCTATCCCTTCTCAGAAGTGTTTGCTTCTGATTATCCCCTTCATCTTCAACTCACCCTGTGCCCTCTATCTATCTATCTATCTATCTATCTATCTATCTATCTATCTGTACATATAATTTTTTCCTTCCCACTACCCTAATACTGACAAAGGACTCATGAGTTACAAATATTATCTTTCCATGCAGGAATGTAAACAGTTCAACCTTAATAAATCTCTTATGATTTCTCTTTCCTGTTCAGCTCTTCCATGTTTCACTTGAGTCTTGTATTTCAAAGTCAAATTTTATATTCAGCTATGGTCTTTTCCTCAGGAATGCTTGAAAGTCCCCTATTTCATTGAATGACCACTTTTTACCCTGAAGAATTATTCTCAGTTTTGCTGGGTAGGTAATTCTTGGATTCTTGGTTATCCTTTGCCCTCCAGAATATCATACTCCATGCCCTCCAGTCCCTTAATTTAGAATCTGCTAAATCTTGTGTTATTCTGATTGTGTTTCCACAATACTTGAATTGTTTCTTTCTGGCTGCCTGCAATATTTTCTCCTTGACCTGAGAATTCTGGAACTTGGCTACAATATACCTATGAGTTTTCCTTTGGGGATCGCTTTCAGGAGGTGATCGGTGGATTCTTTCAATTTCTATTTTGCCCTCTGGTTCTAAAATATCAGGGCAGTTTTCTTTGATAATTTCTTGGAAGATAATGTCTAGGCTCTTTCTTTGATCATGGCTTTCAGATAGTCTAATAATTTTTAAGTTTACATTCTCTTCTATTTTTTCATTCTTTTGGATTAGTGTTACAGTGCCTTGATTTCTCATATAGTTGCTAGCTTCCAATTGCTCCATTCTACTTTTTAAGGAAGGAAATATTTTCATCAGTAAGCTTTTGGACTTCCTTTTCTATTTGGCCAATTTTGCTTTTTAGGACATTCTTCTCCTCATTGGCTTTTTGGACGTCTTTTGCCATTTGGGTTAGGCTATTTTTAAGGTGTTATTTTCTTCAGTATTTTTTGGGGTCTCCTTTAGCATTACTCTCAGTTTTTCCTCTACTTCTCTTACTTGCTTCTCAAAATCCTTTTTGAGCTCTTCCATAGCCTGGGACCAATTCATATTTTTCTTGGAGGCTTTGGATGTGGGAGCTTTGGCTTTGTTGTCTTCTGGTTGTATGTTTTGATCTTCTTTGTCACCAAAGTAAGATAATATAGTCTGACTCTTTTTGTGCTGCTTGCTCATGATCCCAGCCAATTACTTGAGTTATGAACTCTTTGTTAAGGTAGAGGTCTGTTTCCATTGTGGAGAATGTACTGTCCCAAGCTTCAGGTGTTTTGGGCAGCTGTTTTCAGAGATATTTCTAGGGACCTGTAAATTGTCAGTTCTTTCAAGGTGCTATGATCAAGGGCAAGGTGCTTACTCCTTTCCTGTCCTGTGCTCTGCTCTATGAATGACCACAAGAACTCTTATCTGTCTTGGAACTGTGAGAAGGATTTTCTCTACATGACCACTACAAGCTCCAGCACACCAGTACTATTTCTTGCCCCAGGACCACCACCCAGAACTGTGACCCAGATTCTATCATGGGCAGAGTAAAAGAATCTTGCCTCAGAGACAGCAAAGAGATCCCTGCAATCTCCCTCTGATCAGCCACTTAATCCCCCTCTGTCTGTGGGCTAAGAGCTCTGGAAGCAGCCGCTGCCATGGGGCTCAGCTTGGGGAATAGGGCTGGGACCCCACACTTCTCTCTCACCACAGAAACAGACTTTTCCTACTGACCTTAGAAGTTGTCTTTGGTATTCTTAGGTTGAGAAGTCTGGAAACTGCCACAGCTGCACATGATTCAGTCCTCTGAGGCTTGCTCCAGGTTCACTGTGGCCTGCACACCCATGCCAAACTATGTTCCTCTAACAGCCGGGAGCAATATACCTTCCTGATCAATCATTCAGGTTGTCTTAGGCTGAAAATTTGTTTCACTTTGTCTTTTTGTGGGTTCTTCTGCTTTAGAATTTGTTTAGAGCCATTTTTTATAGGTATTTGGAGGGGTTTGGAGGAGAGCCCAAGCAAGTCACTGTTTTCACTCTGCCATCTTGGCTCAACCCCCCCACACACACACACGCACACACATTTAAAGAAAGAAAGTGACATTTGATTTTTCACCATTAAGTTGAGTGAAATGCCCTGTGTAAAGTATGAGCAATAAGGGCACAGTTGTTCATTTTCGTGTAAAAGACAGATAAATGAGCAGGTATAGGGCCTATATTCCAGGGACAGAGAGGCATTTAGTTTAGTTGAAACTTTATGTCCGTGGAGTGAAATAGCATAAGATATTCACCTTGAATGCAATAGGCAGTCACAGGACAATTTTGAGCAGAGGAGTGATATGACTACATTTTTTCATAAAGAAGCTTATTCTGGTAGCTACATGGCAAATGGATTGGAATGAAGAAAAGCATGGAGAGGTGATATGCTAGAAGCATATTGCAACATTCCAGGCAGAGGGAAATGAGTCAATTGGCATAGAGTATTTGGGGCTGTACCTCAGTTGCTGATATCTTAGGTGCAGGATTACTACGCCTAATGGGCATTCTTCTAGCTTTCACTCTCAGGACTGGCAGCATAGCTGGCCAGCTCTATCACCTACCCCCTCTACTGCCCCACCTGCAACAAACAAGAGCTCTGTTGTTTCAATACCTTTTCCCAGATTGTCATCCCACTGAGATGGGGAAGACTATGCCACTATGAAAATTTGCTGACTGGCCTGGGGACCTACGTCAGTTCCAAGATAGGCTTGGGGAATGGTGACAAAGGTAGTATTCACTGACCCTACAGGCCCACACTCCCATCCTCCATAGTAAAGTCAGCCCCATCCTTCTCTAGTCCCCATCCTTTTTTGTTCTCCATTCTCAATGATCCCTCTGCAATTCATCTCTACCATAGTAGGGCAGAAAGATAAGTGCATTTAGAATCAGAATATGTGGGTAGAAATCACCACATTGCCACTCACTAGTTGTGGGACACGAGGCTAGTCACTTCAAGTCTCTGCACCTCAGTTTCCTTCCTTCAAATTAGGTATATTACTCTATGTCCTCTCCTCTTCCAGCTTTAATTTTATGTCCCAAAAAATCTTCCTCTCACACCCTTGTAGCTTCTTTTGTTCACTGAAAACTAGTAACACAGATTAAGAACTGGAAGGGACATCAGAGACCATTAAGTCCACCCCCTCATCTTATATGTGAGGAAACTGAAATTGAGAAGGGTTAAGCTCAGGCTCACAAAGTTCCAAGATATATGAGACAGAATTTGAACTCAGGCCTTCCTGATTCCAAATCCAGAGTTTTGCCAAATCTCTCTCCAAGCCTGAGCATTCCTTCTCTCACTCATCCTGACACAGAGAGTGAGGGAGAGGAGTTGGCATACTCTTTGCTTTCCAATTTTAGACTCTTTCTCTGTCATCATAACTCAGCCACCCTTTCCCCTTTCTTCCTTTAAAGTTGGCTCTGTCTTATCCATTTCAGAGCCTCCAAAATGTCATCACAGTTGTAACGCTCTTTGTAAACTTTAAAGAACAATATAAATGTTAGCCATTATTATGATCTTGATTGCCATTATCTATGAATATCTTGGTCATTCCCCCTCCCCCTTCATCATTTTGCTCTCTGGTTCTCCTCTTCTATCCATGAACTCCTTATTTTAGGTACCCTCCTTTTTTCCCAGTTCCTCAACTTCTCCAGTGTTTGGGATTTTTTTTTTATGTCTAGTCCACATCACCAACACAGGAGTGGACAGAGCTGAGATATGTTCCTTACTTCCTCCAATCATAAATGGGCACCTGAACAACTGATTTTTTTTTTTTTGCCAATTGCTGGAAGTTGTAGTAATAACATTAGTTAGAGATGTTCTGGGGGAAAATGTGACAGGAATTAGAAGAGTTTTTAATTTTTTTTTATTCTGCCTTTAAATGCCCACAAAAAGAGGATTCTCATACACACAAAATAATGCAAAAAGAGGATTCCTTTTGAATCCTGGAATCTCCATTTTATACTGCTTATTTTAAAAAAATGTCCCAAAAGCCTTTGTGCAGTCTTAACTATTAAAAATTTTAGGTAGTTTTTTAGAGCAGTTTATTTTTAGACTTTTAGAATACCTTCTATAATAAATTCTACATTTTTCTTTCAAAATTATCCTTCATGTCTACATTTCCTTCAGAACTTTCTTTTCTTACATACATTAAAAATGTTACAATGGTCCTCTTTTTTGCTTTATCACTTTTGCCAACTTCCCTCTCCTCATTTTTATTTCCTATCTCAATTCACTGAAAATAAGAAAGGGGAAAAATGTTATAGTAACAAATATAGTTAAATCAGAAGAATCTATAAAGTGACCATGTGCAAAAATATAGATCTCAACAGACTTGACACAATTTAGATGATTGCAAGATAGTGGTCCTCAAGTGTTTAAAAATCTTTATATGGAAGAGGAATTAGATTTGTTCTATCTGATACCAATGGGAAAATGGTTGAAGTTGCAATGAATTTAGGCAAAAAAAAATCCTTTTAATCCTCACAATTACATCTATTAAAAAGTTCAAGAGGTATTAGATTCTGACTCACTTGTCAGGATTATTTGTAGGATATGTTGTAGTAGGGATTCTTGGTTAGGTAAAGATTAAACCTTATTCCCTCTAAAGTCCCTTCTAGCTCTATAATTCTGCTCTGAAATTTTACCTGCCAATACAATGCTCTACTCCAAAAACTTCAACAATTTATAAAGCAGAATACCTATTGTAAGTCTTGCTTGAATAATTCATGGGGGAAAACATGCTGATGAGCATAGTTCTGGAAAATAAAGAAAAAAATGTTTAATGTTTTATTAAGACAATAAGACAATTTACCATGTACGTGACTACCATCCCCACACTACCCCCACATGTGAATTAAGCACCAGGAATTTGTCCTTTTGATGTATTATTAGGAGGAAGATGTAGTGAGACAGTTTTTCATGGTTGTTATCTCACACTCCAATACTGCCAACCTACACTGCCAGCTTCATGTGCATTTTATGGTGGTTTTCCTTTCTCCATGGTGAGATTAGTCATACGTTTTATCAAATTTTTACAATCCAAAATGTAATAAAAACAAAGAATACAAATAATTACTGGCTCCCTATAAAGAAGATGCTAAATGATTTTAATAAGTATTTTACCCCTACATTAGGAAATAGCTTAGCATCATAAAGATGGCAGTATCCCATGGTAGTTTATATTAGCTTCTTCTCTAGGAACTGAACTTTTCCTCCTAAATTATAGAAGTATAAGGAGGAGAAAAAATGAATGGATAAGTATTTCTAAAAAAAAGTGCATGACATTTCTGAAGTGGTACTGATAATTAGTTTATTAATTTGACTGTCCAAATTAAACATGTCAGTATGATATTCTTTCATAACAATGAAAAAAAATTAACTGTTTTTCCTCATTAGATAGTTTAGCAAATTCATTAGATTTGAATTATAATTTAATTATGCACAGTAACAGGTCAAGTATCTATTTCTGTTTATTATTCTATAACAAGAGCTAGATTAAAAGGTTGTTGAAAAAGTCTTGTACTTAACTATTTAAATAAAATGTTGGCTCAAAGTATGTGAAAGACATTTCCTATAGGACGGGATCTTTTTTAACTAGTCAAGGATTAAAAGAGAAGGGTAAATTTATTAAGAACGTGATGTATGATACCAGAGGCAACTAGTGACACAGCGGATAGAATGCCAGGCCTGAAGTCAGGAAGACTCCTCTTCCTGAGTGGAAATCTGGCCTCAGAACCTAGTTGTGTGATCCAGGGCAAGTCACTTAAGCCTGTTTGCCTCAGTTTCCTTATCTGCAAAATAAGCTGGAGAAATAAAGAGCAAACCACTCCAGTATGTTTGCTGAGAAAAACCCAAATGAATCACAAAGAGTCAGACACAATTGAAATGACTGAACAACAGCAAAACACAACAGCAGGAACTTAAAAGGCCCTCCTATATGTGCCATATCTACTGGGCAGTAGTGGGAGTCAAGTTTGTACTAGAATAGCTTTTCCTACCTCACCCTGAGACATATCCCTGTAATTCACAGTACACATATAAAACCAATTTACTGTCCCTTATGAAAATTAGTGAGATACAAAGACTAATTCAATTTACACTTCTCAATGCTAGCAATCAAACTTTGTTAACCAAATGCATACAAATAATTTGTATCATCTCTCATACAATATGAACATTAACACTTATTAGGAAAAAATCACCAATCTGATTTCCTAGGCCTTCTAAGACCTTAGCTTAAAAATGCAAGGTCTCTCAATGCCTCTGGGGTCATCAATAGTTGTCCTTACTGATGTCTTGCCACTAGACTCCCATGACTCTGGAGGAGAGTGGGGCTGATGACTTTACACAGCTTTGCCTCACTTAAATCTCATTTACTCACAAGTCAAAACTTCGCTCTCCTGATGTCATTGGTCCTCTTGAAGAACAGACAAACAACAGCCCTAGTAGCATTCAACTAGGAAGTTTCCTCTTCTCTGCAGGAGGCTGTGTGTCCCCCTCTCAGATGATTGTCTGGAATGTCAGCAAATTTCTGCCAGTCAAACCTAGAGAACACACATATAATTGCTCAGCTATCCCACCCAAGGTCTTCTTATTGTGAAAAACAACTTATATACAAACAACTCTGTCAATTTGATTTTGGATTTGATTCTGGAGATGATAGGGAACCACCTTAATTTATTGAGTAGGAGGGTGGCATGGCAGCACCTGTGCTTTAGGAAAATCACTTTAACCATTGAATGGACGATGGCCTAGAATGTGAACAGATTTGAGGCAAGCAGGCTATCTCAGTAATCTAGGCAGGAAGTGATTAGGTTCTTCACTAGAGTGGTGGCAGTAAGAGGAGAGACTGGGAGAGATCTTACAAAGGTAAAATCATTTTGGCAACAGATTGGATATGGGAGGGGTTGTGTGAGAAAAGGATGTGAGAATGTAACCTGCATTGTAAGCCTATTCAGGAGTATGGTGGTACCCTCAAGAGTAATAAGGAATTTTAGAACCTGGGTGGGAGGGGGTTCCCAGAGCTCAATTCTTAATTACCAAGGTTAGTTCTGCCTAAATCAACAGGATTGGATCTTTTTTTCTCCTGCCAGAAGTCACAATCCTTGAAGCTATGTCCTTGCTGAATTTCTGATTCTGTATCCATTTGGAGAGGGAGTATTGCTGCTCAATGCCTTGATTGACTGCAGTTATATTAGATTGCTCCTTTGGGATGAGTATCTCAGCTTCATACCATCAAAGCAGTGTGTCAGATGGGATATGGAGGGGAGGACCTTCTAAGTGTTGATATCCTCTGGTATGAGCACTGGGATAATATTCCACAAAGCTGTTCCCAGCCTGGACTAATTCAAAGCTGGTGAGATCAGCCTTTAAGGGCTCTCAAGAGTATGGCCAGTCTTTCTCAGCCAAAGGCATTATCTCTTCCAATTCAATCAAAGAGAAACTCCTTCATATTTGTAAAGGGATAACAGCGTATTAACTTTAGTTTAACTTTTCTTAATATATCAACATGTCATTGCCACATGCTCTTTATTTACTGTTACTATATCAACTTTGGTATGGGATCACTGATCAACTGTACCTTATATTAGAAATTGTTGAAAGAAATCTTTTTCTGTACTTTCAGAAGCTTGCAACTGAAATGTGAAAACTGTGAAGTGTCCTTTTTACTGTCTTAGCAATGATAGATTCAAGAAAACTCTGACTTCTTTTGGGAGTGACACCTTCACGGGAAATTATGTCGGATGATTTTTTTTAAATGATCTTCATGAGGCAGCTACGTGACCCAGTGGATAGAACAATGGCTTTTATGTGATCAGGGGGACTTGAGTTCAAATCTGGTCTCAGACACTTAGTAGCTATGGGACTCTGAGCAAGTCATTTAACCTGATTGCCTGCCCCTCCCCCCACCCCATCTTCATATATCAAGATCCATATGCAAAGAATTCCTGCAGTTAGGTGGTACAGTGAATAGAGTACCAGGTCTGAAGTCAAGAAGACTCTTCCTGAGTTCAAATGTTATGTCAGACACTTACTGGCTGTGTGACCGTGGACAAGTCACTTAACTCTGTTTGCCTTCATTTCTTCATCTGCAAAATGAGCTGGAGAAAAAAATGGCAAACCATTCCAGTATCTTTGCCAAGAAAACCCGAAATGGGATCACAAAGGGTTGGACAGCACTGAAAATAACTCAATAACAACAGTAACGATGTCAGAAGATTAAAGAAAATGATCTTCATTCATCAAGATCCATATGCAAAGACTTCCTAGGTAAAATGTGTTACTGATTCCTCCTCCCCCTCCCCCTGTCCCTCTCCCTCCTCCTCCTCCTCCTTTTCCTCCTTCTTCTTCTCTTCTTCTTCCTACTTATTTTACTTACTTGCTTGATTTTTATAACAGCAACTTAATGTGGTATATTCAATCTGGACATGCGAAATTCTTCATTTGAAAAAATATATATATATATATATTTCTATAAATATAAAAATATATTTTAATAGCTGTTTTGCTTAGAGATAACTTTCAGAAATCTATAATTTTTGCAAATGGGTTCAATTCATTTAAAAAAGGATCAGCTTTTTAAATAAACATTATTTTCATTATTATCACATGCATGCCTAACAGAATTTCCAATTCTGGTTAATTTTTAAAAGTGAAGAAAGATACTATTTTAAAAATAAATGGTGTTCTTGAGAGAGGGTACAACATATAGAGAACAGCCCTCAGAGAAAGGAAGACCTGTGTTCCAGTCCCTCCTCTGAATTATGCAGGCTCTGTGACCCTAAGCAAGTCTCTTCACTTCTCAGTGCCCCAGGCATGCCTCCAAATAAGGCAAGATACACAGCTGGTGTTGTTCTGCATAGATAGAGAAAGTTTCCTCACTGGGAATTTCCCCTACCAATGAAATCACAGTTCCAGGCTTAATCTTATTCTTATTAAAATAATTTGGCTTCATTTGACTTTGTTATTATAGTACTTTTCTTACTGTTAATAAAGTTCCTTTAATAAATAGCAAAAAAAAAATTCTATAATTTTATATTCTGACTCTTGAAAGAATTCAACATTCTTAGGTCTTAAAAATGATCTAATTTCTATTTCTCCCCTCATTTCCATTTTTCTCACTGGTAGTACTATTTTTAAGGCCTTTCCCCAATGTACAAAAAAGAGAACACTGAATTTCACTTTTTATTTTTTCCAGCTATTCTGCATATATTTAAAAACCAAGGAGTATGAGAATAGAGCCACTATAACTGTTCACCTTAATAAAGTATTAATTGAGTGTTGGATGAACATAAATAGAAATACTCAAATCTTTGATACATAACAAAATGGGTATTTAACTTTTCTTCATTATTTCTTAAAAACTCATAGGGTTATTGTAATTAGATTAAATGAAAATGTTAAGACTTAGACTTTGCTTTTTAAAGAAATATGATTATTGAAAGGTAGCATGGTATAGTGGATAGGGAACTGGTAATAGAATCAGGGAGACTGGTTATCAGTTCAGTGCATAGAATTCTAGGTCTAGAGTCAGGAACATGAGTTCGAGTCTAGCCTCAGAGTAGCTGTGTAACCTCAAGTGATCCACTTAACCACTGTCTGCCTCAGTTTACTCACCTGTAAAATAGGGATAATAATAGTACCTACTTCCCAGAGTTTTTGTGAGGATCAAATGAGATAATATTTGCTAAGCATTTAGTATATGCCTAGAACATCATAAATGCTTAATAGAATGCTTACTTCCTTTCTGTCTATCTAATATGCCATGTTGTCTTCCTAAGAATAAAAATTACAAATTGCTGATCTGAATCAGTATAGGAAGTTCTTTATACTAATAAACACATGTAATTTGCCCTTCTTCTCCCTGAAAAAAAAAAATCAGTTTGAACTATAGAGTGAGGGAGGAAAGGGAGTATAACATTGTAGGTTGCTGCTCAAAAACTAGAAAAAATTGGTGCTCACCTTATAATTATAATAAAGGCCGGGATAATGGCAATGCCTGGAAGCTGTTTCATCTAAATGGGGTTTGTTAATGTGCCTTCTCTGCCCTCAGACCCATTCATTTGTGTAGGAGATCAAAAGAGTTTCTGGCTTAAGGAACCTAATGTATGTCCTCAGCCTCTGAAAACCTTTGGCTCTTTTTCAGTAGAGAAGGCCTTTAAATGATGCCACCTGAGTGGCTTTGGGCAATCTGAATGGTAAGCTGAGGTACAAGACCTTTCTACTCCAAAGTCAGGTGAAGGCTTGGAACAAAGACACTGACATGTCCCTTTTGGTATTCTCCAAAAGGGATTCCTCTTTGAGTTCCTTCTTTGGGACTAGTGAAGCCTCAAGATTTTGTTTTGTTTTGTTTTGTTTTGTTTTGTTTTGTTTTGTTTTGTTTTGTTTTGGTGGTTGTTTTTTGAACATTGAGTCATCTTCCAGCTTTGACAGAGAAGATAAAAAATGTCAACCTCAGTTTAGGCTGCTGAAGGAAAAGACATGAATAGAGCTGGCAGTCTCTATCACGTCCCATCCTAGCTTTCTACTCTAGATACATTGGGGGCTTCCCCTTGAGTGAGAATCAAGATCATCTCTCTCAGTCGAGTTATCTTAGTCCCAGTGAGAGTTCCTTCATTCTGTATTGTCTGGTATATACCTTTCTATGTATAAGCTCTCTGTGACATCATTGGTCTTCTTTGAAAATGAAGAACAAACAGAAACAACCCTCTCCAGATTCTGTTTGCTATGATTTGGATAAATGGGTTTCTTTGCTATCTGCTATGTGTTTATTGTAAAATTGATATTAGATAGGAAAGGGTTCATACCTTGGATATAAAGCTTGGGGTAGCCCTTCCCCTTTAAAATGACAAAGTGATCAGAAGTTAAACGGAACATGGTCATATGCCCTAGATTAATAATATTTAAGAGAGCAAATAGATTCTGGCCTGGTATACTTTCTGAGAGCAAAGTGTTTGTCTCCAGCTCCCGCCTCCTGCTTTTCCTTCTGGCAGGAATGAAAGTCACCCTTGGAGAAGGGTGAGGGAGAGAAGAGGCTAGAGGCATCAGTTCTGCCTCCCTTCAAGCCACATAACAGACCTTCATTCTCACTCCTATCCCTATAGCAATACCTTGAGTCCTCAAGAAATGAAGTGACATGTTCAAAGTCACAGTGAGTAACTAAAAAAGCTAGAATTTGAACCAAGGTCTTTGACCTCCAGATTTAGTTTTATTTCTACTAACATGATATGTTGAATCTTACCATACTGGATGTCATTCATTTGGGGATATTTCCTAATGTTTCATTTTGGCAATTTACATTCTCAATAACATTTTCAAATTAAAACTTTCCAAATTATTTTTTTCTGTTATGAATCATACTTTCTCTGACTTCGCATCATATAAAATAACTTCCTAAACTGTGCATCTGTTTAAATATGCCATTTCTAAAATATCATTTCAAAGGAAGCGATTTGGTAGGGCTACTTCTTTTTTTTTTTTTAACATTCCCCCAGTATGTGAATGGAAGAAGAAAAATATGTTGTATTAATAGCTCACATTTATGTAACATTTTAAAGTCTGAAAAGTGTTTGGCGTGTGTTATTTTCTGCAGTCCCACTGCCAATCCTGCGAGGTAGTTGCTATCATTTTTCCTATTCTACAGATGAGAAAACTGAGGCCTATACAGGTTAACTCTCTTTCCAGGATCACTCAGCTAGTAGCTGAGGCTGCATTAGAATCCAGATCTTTCTTCCTCTAAGTACAGCTCTCATCCATTATGCCAAAATACCCATCTGGCTTCGTTGTAGTTATTTTGGGAAAGTAAGAGTATGAATTATAGATGACCTCTTAAGATCCCATTATGGATCTCAGCCCAAGCTTGAGTTTATACTTTTGCTGAATTAAATCATAGTTTTAACTTCATATTTATTCTGCAGGGAATCTAAAGACAATCACAGATTCCCAGTACTATTGCATTACATTTGTATACCACAATCTGTTCAATCATCCCCCAATCAAGGGGCATCTACTTTTTTTAAATTTGCTGCCACAAAGAATACTGCTTTTTGAATATTTTTGATCTATATGGGATTTTTATTATTTTTTTTTGTAATTGTCATTGACCTCTTTGTGATAAATGCTTAGAAGAGGAATCTCTGGGCTAAAGAGTACGGGCATTTTTAGCTACTCTCTTTGTATAATGCCAAATTGCTTCCTCAAATGATTGAACCACTTCATAGCAACATTAGCAATGAATGAATGTGTATCTCTTTCTACCGTCCTCTAACATTAAATACACCCATTTTGGTCATTTTTGCTAATTTGCTGGGTGTCACATGAAACCGTAAGGTTGTTTTGATTTATATTTCTCTTATTAGTGATTTGAAATACTCATGTGGTTGTTATTTGTAATTCTTGAGAAATATTTGTCAATATCTTTTTAAGATTTATCTGTTGAGGAGTGACCTTTGGTTTTATGCACTTCAGTTGTAGATATAGCTTGGATATTAGACTATTCAGAGATATTTGATACAAATATATTTTCTAATCTGTGACTTCTATTTTTATCTAGTGCATTAATTTTCTTGCAAAAGCTTTTCAACTTCATATAATCAAAGTTATCTTGTTTATCTTGTTTAATTACTTCCATCCCTTGTTTGGTTAAGAATTCACCCCTACCCATAGCCATGAAAGGTATGCAATCAACTTCTCTTCTAATTTTTAATTGTCATGATCTTTGTCACACTGGGTTGAGAGCAGTCCTCACTCAAAGTCAGAAAGTCCTTTCATGCAAGATCCAACACTGACATACCCTACCTGTTTGGGGGACCTAGAGTAAATCACTTAACGTCTCAATGATTTAAGTAGAACGACTTAAGTACTTAAGTAGAACTCACTACAAGTTATAGTGATAATGATTACCTGCCTTGGTGAATGAAGTTTCTTATATAAATACATCAGTCCAGATCCCTATCCCTGTGATAGTTATCATTCTGATCAGGTACTCCCCTTTACAGGAGTATATTTGTCAGCATTTTGTTTGAGCTTGAAGAGTTTTCTTCATAATTTTAAAAATTACATTATCAACATTTTCCCCTTAACTTCTGTATGACACTATGTTCTGTTTCATCAACTAATATTGTAAACAGTTTTATAATAAATAAGCAAACACTGAATTTAAAAAAAAATTGATAGAGTAAAATATTGTTCAAATGCTCATAAAAATTGCCTTTTTTCCATTGTACTGATTGAAAGACCAGGGAAAGTAAAATTTTCTTAATAAGATAAAATATAGTTGAAAGTATAGCCCTGGCATTTAACAAGATTTCACAACCCAAGTGAGTTTATTGAAACTGAGAACTGGAAATATGAATGAATTTGCAATTTGTCCAGTATCTCAACATTAGTTCAAGGTTAAAAGCATGATTCTAAGGGTGGATGGATTCTGAACTACTAAAATGAGATATAATAAAAGGATACTATCCAAAGGTTTTCACTTTTTCCACTGACTCTGACAGATGAACTGCTAATAATATGATGGACTGAAGAAAATATTCAGAGATTTCTAACTGATAGAATCATGGATTTATATTCCTATGAGAAATACCTAAGCTGAGAATTATCAAGTCAATCAAAATAAGTGTTTGTTGACTCCCCTAGAGAAATCCACCAAAAGAAAAAAAAAGATCAACATTCAAGAAAAAACTTTGTAAAGTATAATACATGAAAGGAATGTTCAATGCTTTATTGATTCCAAAGGGAAGTACATGAAGCTTTCATTGATCTTTACCTATGTACTGGAATACACATTCTTTCACAGTTAACTACTGGCAAGTGGATACTATTTTGTTTTGTTTTGTTTTGTTTTCCCCTAGTAGTTTAGGTATTCAGGACTGACAGAAATGGTGTCCTAGGGAGAGGCCAAATTAAAAAGGAATTCCCTGTAGGTAGGGGAAGTCTTTCAGTCACTAATATTAGGAAGGACATTGTAATGATTGTACCAAACACCAGAACATTACAGAGCCCCCTCAAAAGCACTTTGCCTAATGGCACCAATCAAGGAGGAAAAAAAAATCACAAGTAGATTGAAAGAATATTGTCCAGAATATGACAGCAGTGTGACATAATACATAGGGCTCTCAACTTAAATTCATGAAAAGCTGGGTTTAAATCTTTCCTCAGTTAATTACTAGCTGTGTTAGCCTAGACAAGTCATTCTACTTTCTTGTGCTCTATTTCTTGTATATAAAATGAGAGCTGGACAATATAAGCTCTAAGCATTGTTCTGGCTCAGTTATCCTCTTATCATATGAGATATGATTGGTAAACAGCTTATTGAACTAGTAGATAGATACATAGATAGCCAGCAATATTTTCTTATCAGTTTTTTTCCATATTCCATGAAAGTATTAGTATAGTACTTTGTATATCTATTATCTTTCAGTTGCACTGCATGACCAGCCTATTTCTTTTTCCAATATTATAATCCCTAGATTATATATTTTAAATCACCTCCCCCTATAAACTCTTGTTTTCAATGTGCTGCAGTTAACTCAGGATCATCTTGTTTCTCCATTCTTCCATGGATCAATTATAACTATAATATAATATAATATAATATAATATAATATAATATAATATAATATAATGTAATGTAATATAATGTAATATAATGTAATGTAATGTAATGTAATGTAATGTAATGTAATGTAATATAATATAATATAATATAATATAATATAATATAATATAATACAATACAACAACATAACATAACATAACATAACATAACATAACATAACATAACATAATATAATATAATATAATATAATATAATATAATATAATATAATAATATAATATAATATGTAACTATAATAACTATAATTGTCAGTAAATTCACATTCTATGGAAGTATCAATACAAACTCCAGTCTGTTATCTCTCAGTTTTACTCCATGACTAACTCATTTTTTTTTTCTAAACATGCATTTCTTTGATCATGCATATATAGACCTGGAAGTCATCTGCTTAGAAATAATTGACCCATGATCATTGCTGATATCACCAAAAAGATAAAAGACACAGGGACAGAACCTTGGGAGATTCCCATTATTACAGTTTGGGACACTGATGATGATTCTGAAAAAGATACTGGAAAAAATGACAGGCAGATAACTGTCAGGAGGACAGGCAAGACATAGCATCATCACAAATAGCCAGGATGAAGAGTATCTACGAGGAGAAAATCATGGGTCTTCCCACTGTTCTAGTCTTAAATCCCAAATTGTAACTTTGTATTGGTATGAGGTTCTGCATATTTCTAGAGGGAATGTCAAGGCTAATCTTTCCCCTTAAACCTTTCTACCTTCACTTTTCCCATTACTGTAGAAAACAACACTGTCCTCCTGGTCCCTAAGGCTCACAACCTAGGAGTCATCTTGGATTTCTCACTTTCTCTCACCCTCCATATCCAAACTTGCCAAGGCCTGTCCATTTCACCTTTGCAACATCTCTTCTGTATGCTCACTTCTCTTCTCTGGAACTGACTCTGACACTCTGGTACAACCCCTCATCACCTCATGCCTTGATTACTGCAATATCCTACTGGTGGGTCTGCTTGTCTAAAGTCTCTCCACTCCAATCCATTCTCCACATGTTGAAGTTTAGAAGTTTAAGGGTGCTGAGACCCCAAAATCACAACACATGGGTCCTGTCTTCTTTCAGCCAAAGACAAGGTTTATTATAACATTGATTGGGGGTAGGTGAGATTTAAAGAATCCACCATATTGGCCAGACTCTTAAGGAATCTAAGCATTTGTATTGCTATTGCAAGCAGACTAGATCTTAAGAATCTGAGCACCTTAATGGAGGCCAGATGGACCTTCTATACAGAAAGACTGTAGGTGGGATCAAGGAGTGGCCAGCAAGCTGGGGTGACTGTGAGGTAACAGAATGCCAAGGACCTGGACCATGTGGCCCAGGGAGAATGGAGCCTAGATAGGATTAAGAGTGGGAATTGGGAGGGGCAGGGGAGGAAGGGGGTCATTGGGAGGTAAAACAATAGAGGGCTAGGCTAGGTTAATTGGGAAATTGGGCATAGGCAATAATGAAAGGTCAGTTGATAGGATTATAACCTCAGGCAAATGCCAGAGATCTGGCCATGTGGGAAAGTCCAGGGCTTTTCCTTTTTGGTTTCTAGATCCCAAAGACATGGTCTTTTAAGATCCCATCCCCATCACATTCAGCTACTAAAGTGATTTTTGTAAAATGCAAATCTGGTCATGTCATCCCTCCCTCTCCCCTTCCCGCATACAATCGGTAAACTCCAGTGGCTCCCTATTACCTCCAGGAGCAAATGTAAAATGTCCTATTTGCTTTCAAAGCTATTCGTCACCTACCCCCCTCCTACCTTTTCAGTCTTCTTAGACCTTACTCCCCAACCAGTACTCCATGATACAGTAATATAGGCCTCCTAGCTATTCCACAAACAAGACACTCGATCTCTCAGCTCTGGGCATTCTTTCTGGCTGTCCCCCATGTCTGTAATGCTCTCCCTCTGCTCTAACTACTGACCTCCTTGGCTTTCTTTAAATCCTAACTAAAATGTCACCTCCTTCAGGAAGCCTCCCCCACCCTTCAATTCCAAAGGCTTCCATCTGTTATGTATTTCCTATTTGTCTTGTATATAGCTTGCTTTGTAAGTATTTGTTTGCATGTTATCTCCCCTCCCCATTAGATTGTAAGCTACTTCAAGTAGCAGGTGCTGTCTTTTGCTTCTTTTTGTATGCCCAGCACTTAGCACAGTGCCTGACACATAGTAGATACTTAATAAATATTTATTGAATTGAATTAAATTATTAAATTATCCTGACTTGTAATCTATGAGGTCCTGCTGCTGTTTTATATGGGAATTACAAACAGTGTGCTTTAAGGATCTCAGGAGGTATTCCAGCTGGAGACCTGCAAATATCAGGTGCACCCTACACTGTTTGATTACTTCTCTTCTTGTCTAAGCTTTGCAAATTTCAGACTCTAGTTTGAGTCTGAGGAATATAATTTTAGGGTTGCACTTATCTGAAATACCCACTTGCTTTTCACATCATCTGTTACTAAGCTGGAAGTCTATGAAGGTTCAGCATAGAAGTGAAGGCTCCCTTTTGTCTGAGTTCCCTGTCCTGCTCATATTGCTACAGACCTCAAGCCAGGTGTGTTGGCTAGATCTAATACCCCGTCCACAGTTAGTGCCTCACAGCTGCTGTTTGATTCTATCACTGCTCATTGACCAGTACACAATATCACTCCAGGTCTGAGTTGAATCTGCACTCTGAAACACAGCTTCAGGTCAGCACCACATCTAGCCATAGGTCTCTTCCTTAGTATAGGCTAGATACACCACTTGCTTTGGGGTCAGAGATTCCCTGCTGCTACCTAACTCTTATGCCTGCTCCCCAAAAGGTATACAAGATCAGGCCCAGTCCCTGTTGGATTTATGACAGCTCCTTACCCTGGCACTCACACCCAGTTCAGCCCTTGTACCTAGCAGCAGCATGTTTCTTAGCCTTTTCTAAATCTGGAACCCAGATCTGGAGTGAGAGCCACATAGCTGCCTGATGCCTGGCTCTTGTTCCTGCTCTCTGGACTGGAAAAAAAAAAGATTCACTGTTTTTTCCTTGGTTTTTCAAGTTCTACTCCATCTGGTGCTCTTCCTAAATTTTTGTTGGAGTAGTTGTTAGTGAAATCTGGGCTATAATGCTTCCCTCTACTCTGCAATTTTGGCTAGTCTTCCCACACATAGTTCTTAACACTGTTATACCTTGGGTAAGGGGAAATACAGATTTTCTTTTCTGTCAAATTATCTTAAGTGCCCATATCCAGGAGGGCTCGGTTTTGGCTTCTTTTTAAACTCTGTTTTAATTTATATAGAACAGGAAGCTTATTAAATGATTCAATTTTCATTCATTCATTAAATAAATATTGGCTGAGCCCCTATGATGCACAAGACACTCTGTGACCTAAAATAATAGCACAGAAGCTAATACTTTTGCTAATGGATTTAGTCCTAGTTCATTTCTGAAATAATTAGTGGTTTTCCAAGACTAGGGAAAAATCTAAAGTTATTTGTTGACTTATTTAAGCTGCACACTTTATCTTCTTTATTAAGTAGTAACTACTGATTTAATTTTTACCTAGTTCCACTTCCAAATTAAAAAAAAAGTTTATTATCTAATACTCATGTCCAAGGCTCATTATAAGCAAATTTCTTAATTATTTTATCACAGTTTCTTGACCTATCTGTTTGGACCACTCTAATTTTGAAAGTCAAAGCTTTCTGGGTCAATCCAAAGAATTGCTTATGCTTTAGAGCTTTGCCGGTGAAACCATACTGTGCAGGGTTAGGAAGGATCTCTTAGTTGTAAAAAATGTAGGACAAAAGTGTTTGAAGCTTCTCCCACAGAATCCTAGGAATGAACAATAAACAACAAGAATCAGAATAAAAAGCAACAGCTTCTTTTGTTAATCAAAGACCATCTTTTCTTCTATGTTTTATTATACTTAGACAATATCACACTGATTTTTGTCTTTTTTCTATCCATTATAAAATGTTTGAATACCTATGACAAACATTAGAAAATTATTGTCCCAAAGCCTAATTTTGTTTTTATTCATAAAATGTTCAGTGTTTCTATGACTTAAAGATGGGGGAGCCCTATTGTCTCTTCCATTGAACAGAAGATAAAACTCCAAGAGTTTTTTTTTAACTATTTCTAACCAAATGGAACTTCTTTATTGAGTATTGATTGAGGCACAGAAAAAAAAAAGGCTTCAAACTTGAGCAGCACTGAGTGCTTTATGATATTTTGTTATTGCTGATGTTACAAGTAACTCCAACTTGACCTATTTATATGAGATATAGATGCCCACAAAATGGGAAATGGATAAAGGAACACACATTGACATAAATGACATTTATTTCCTGAAGAACTTTGACACATGTAAATCAAATCCCACAAAAGAGAACTTAGAGGCAATCTAGAAATGTCTCAGCCAGCAAATATTTGATCTTGCCAACTGTAGAGATATGGCAGCCAAAGATAACACTAGTTTAAAATATAAAGTTGTTCATAAAATATGATAGAGGGAAAACATGGAAGATTTTGAGCAGCATCTTTTAGAAAATAGAAAGCAGCAATATCAAGAGGGAAAAACAAATTTGTAGAAAATTTGGCAAGAGACCTGGATAAGCAAAATCATCATGAGGGTATTTAAGGATAAAACTAGAAGGAGAACAAAAACACAATAGAAAAAGGGGAAAATATATATAAATGTAAGATAGGCCTATCAATGAAAGATAGGTATTATTACATATGTAGTTCAGTCTTGAGGGAAACAGGAGAAGGGGCATGCCTGATACTTTCCCCTTTCCTTGCTCATCCCTAAGAGGGGGTATCAGGTTAGAATTACACCCACTTAAAAGTGTGGTTCAGAAACAAAGATTTCTGGGGCAGCTAGGTGGTGCAGTGGATAGAGCACTGACTCTGAAGTCAGGAGGACCTGAGTTCAAATCTGAACTCAGACCAAACACTTGACACTAGCTGTGTGATCCTGGGCAAGTCACTTAACTCCAATTGCCTAAAAGTAAATTAAAAAAATTCTTTTAAGAAGGAAAGATTTCTGTGGTTGCAATTAAGAGACAGGCTAGTGCTAAGAGTCAACAACTTAGCTAGCTCCTTCCCATCAAATGCTGCTTACACAAAAATCCATCAAAAACAGTGAGTAGCAAGTAAATGCACTTGTGTAAGTGTAACCAGCTTTGACAAGACTCAGTTTGCCTGCTTTTTCTTTGACATAATGGAAGAGGTTGTTGTGGGTTAGTCATTTAAGCTATGTCCAACTCTTCATGACCCCAGTTGGGGTTTTCTTGGCAAAGATACTAGAGTGGTTTGCCATTTCCTTCTCCAGCTTATTTTACAGATGAGGAAACTGAGGCAAATAGGATCAAGTGATTTGCCCAACATCATGCAGTTAATAAATGTCTGAGCTTGTCTGAGTATAACCAACTTTGAGCATACTCAATTTGCCTAACATGAAGCTTTCTACGTCTCTGGCAATGTAAATGGGGTAGCCTCCCTTGATTGACTGTCTGAGTCATTAAAAGTAGTGTGACTAAGCTCTTTACTCTCTACCATCTTTCTGCTGAGTTAATAGTTGCTGTTCCTCTGCGAGACACAGATTAAGATATGCCATAAGAATATAAAGAGCTCTTTAAATAAGATATCAGCTCAATCAGTTAAGAATCCAATCTCACACAAGGAGGTCTATTCTAAAGTCTCTAGGGACATGAGCTGGAAATGAGTAACTTGTTGAGAAGCCAGCATCCCTTACGTTTCTGACACTTTTTTTCCTTCATATATCCCTTTCCATGAGAGTCTCTGGAATCATATATGTCTTTCCTCCAAGAAGCTAAGCCACCAGTTCAGTAAATCACTTAGATAGGTATGTAATGTCATCTCAACATTGAACAGGGAGTCACTTCTTCCACATATAGAATAGCACATAAAATGTCTCAGGCTTAGATGGAAGCCTGATTACATAAAGATTTCTAAAACAATCTCTTTTTTTCTCCAATCGTGATGGTAGAGACACTCCTTTTGGACTCTAATATAACCATCTCTTATGTGATGGATGAAGAAGTAGAAGTGGCACTAAAGAAAACAAAGATGAGTGGAATAACTGGACTAGACCAATTCCCCACAGTGGAGGTCTGTGTTGGAGGTAAGATAATTTTTAAAGTACTGAGAGATCAGTTTTCAAGATACTTTAAAGTGTGGAATAAGGAAATGGGGTAGAACAGACTTTCTATTATAAAAATAAGATAAGAAAGATTATAACAATAATAACCAAAGCATACATCTCATTTTCTATATATAAATTATGATAACAATCTAAGAATGTATAGAGGACATACTTAATGAAAGTAAGAAAAGGAATGGACAAACTAACTCCCCTCTGTATCTATCTATCTATATGTGTGTGTGTGTATGTATATGTATACACATATGTATACGTACACACAAGCATATGTATATATTTGTATACATATGTATGTATATACATATGTGTGTGTATGTGTATGCATGTGTTAGTATATGTATACGCACTTCTTCACCTCCTCTTTCTCTTTCAGCTTCCAACATCTCCTTCCTCCCCCAGCAAAGCTCAATTGAAGTCACCTTTCCTTCATTCTCTGTCTCTCTGCTCAGTGGGATTCCCTCACCACTTTGATAGACCTTTCCACCTGTCTACCCCACTAAAAAAATGCTATATTTCCTTCAAAATCTAGCTTAATACTCATCTCTTCCCTGCAAACTCTCACACTATCTTTTTTTAATTCTGATTTCCATCAACACTCATGAATTTATTATCTTTACTTATATATTATCTTAATTTTTTCTTCAGTTATTTTATTTCTTTTTGGTTGTTGTTTAGTCATTTTTCAGCTGTGTCCAGTTCTCTGTAAACCCTTTTTGGGTTTTCTTGGCAAAGATACTGAAGAGGTTTTCCATTTCCTTCTTTAGCTCATTTTCTAGATAAGAAAACAAAGGCAAATGGGGTTAAGTGACTTGCCCAGGGTCACACAGGTAGTAAGTGTTTGAAGCTGGAGTTGAACTCAGGAAGAGGAGTCTTACTGACTCCAGGCCTGGCACTCTATCCACTAAACCACCTAGCTGCCCTTTCATTTCTTAATGCCTGTACCATAAGTTTCTGGAAGGCAGGGACTATGAAATCTGCCTTTGGGGAGACATCTTGCATAGTGTTGAATAAAAAAATCCAGAGGGTTTTTAATAAGTAATGTATTCTTAATGCCAAGTGTTTGGATGAATAAATGAATGAATCTTAAAATGTCTTAAAGCATGAAGGCAATAAGTTCAATGTGCTGTCTCAAAATTCTTATCCATGGAATTGTTGCAGAAATTGGGAGAGATTTAGCCTAGTTCAAATGTGAAACAATTTTTAAAATTCATTATTATTTTATTTTCAGATCAGAAGTCTCTCACATTTCCTGATCCCCAAGAAAGCAAGAAAAAAAAATATGTTACAAACATATAGAGTCAAGCAAACAAATTCCTTCATTGGCTATGCTAAAAACAAAAGCATAAGCCTAAATTTGTGCTTTGAGTCCGTCACCTCTTCATTTGGAGGTAGGTAGCATATTTTATCATAAGTCCTCTTGAATTGTTTGGTCATTGTGCTAATCACAGCTGCTATAGTTTTAAAAGTTAAGACATAAAATATTGAAATATATTAATCTCTGTTCAAAAATTCTATGATTTCTTCAGGTTGGGTATTTTTCATCTTCATATATGATTTCATGAGTAGTTATAGCCAATATTTCATCACCTTGTTGTCAATCTTTTGATTATAAACCTCTCTAATCATAGCTAGACTGATTCTCAGATTAATCAGTCATCAGTAGTCTACCTGAAGACTTTCCTGCTTGGCACTGATTACCATTAACTGACCAGCTATAATCCTCAAGAAACAGGATTACATCTAGACTATATTGAGACATTAGATTGGCCATAAAGATGTCTTTAAATCTGTGCCTATTCCGTCTGTTCGAGAAACAGACACTGACTACAACTCTTTTCAAATATTTAAAAATAGCCTACAAGTGAAGCTTAAATACTTTAGCCACATAATGAAAAGACAGGACTCATTGAAAAAGATATGGATGTTAGGAAAGATTCAAGGCAAAAGCAAAAAGGGACAGCAGAGGATGAGGATAGATAATATCATGGAAACAATGGACATGCACTAGGACATAACTGGGGAGAGAGTGGAGGATAGAAGAACTTGGAGTGCTATCGTCCATGGGGTCATGAAGAGTAAGACACAACAGGACAACTGAAAAACAACAACAAAGAGCTTGAAAGGCTGTCATTTGGAAGAAGATATAGACTTAAGCTCTGCTGCTTCAGAGGCAAGAACTGGAAAAAAAATGACTGAAAATTAAAGGATGTAGGATCTTGTCTGTCCAGTTATTAAAGCTATTAATCATTGGATCATGTTAGGTTATTAGTTTGTATTTATTATTATTATTATAGTATTATTATTATTAGTTTGCCATCCCTGAAAGCATTCTACCAAAAACTATATTGTCATTTGTCAAGTACATTATAATGGAAATTATTACTTTGGAAAGTAGACAGGACCAGAGGAATCCAGATTTTTTTTTCCCTATTCTACACTGTGATCTTGAATACATGTCATTGTTCATAGTGACCTCTAGATATTTTTTCTCCCAAATTCACATGTAGCTCTATTAAATTTCAGCTTATCTCTTCATGTTCACTTCTTCTATATCTAAAGCTTATTTCAAATTTTAGCATTTATCTCTACATGATAGTTACCTACTTCCAGTTTAAAGTTATCTGTAAGGTCAAAAAGTGTTATGCATACACAGGAACATAATATTATTAAATGTAGTGATGGAAATAGTGTAAAGCACCTATAGAATGTAATTATTATTGTAATCATCCAGGTTACTAATAATAATTAATACCAAGAGATAGGTTTTGATTTCTATTTATTATTGAACACAATTGTGTTTCGTTTATTAAAGCTTTGCATTGCATTTATGACATATTAGGACCTTGCCCAGACTATTATCAAGCCAGAAATGGCTTTTGGTATTATACAGCTGGTTCAATAAATGAATCATTCTATGATCTACCTAATAGTTTGTCCCACCATACTTTTAAAGCTTGTTGCTTAACACTTCATATAATTCAGGCTTAAACTCTTGCTAAAGTCATGATAAACTGCATCTCATGTTTCCTTCTCCTTGATTTACTGGGCTAATTATTCTGTCGACTGAGAGGGATCAGATGTGACTGTAATAGAACTGTTCTTTAGAAAGCTATGCTTACTTCCTAGCATTGACAGACATTGTCTTCCAGGCATTTGGAAATGAAGTTGAGAGTGCTATAATGTGTGGGACCATCCATAATGTTTCCATTTTTAAAAGAAAGGTTTCACATTAATCCCATGCATTCTCAAAAGAGCTCTGCAATAATAAATTCAGTCAGTGCTTTCTATTGGCTAGGGCTAAGTCATGATCTGTGTGTTTAAATATCACCATCTTGACAAAGCAAGGTTTTACAAGCCCTCTCCCTATTTCTTTGTGGTCTTTTGCCCTTTCATTTCATTTTGTTCTGATTCTAGTTATCAGATTACAGTTGACCTTTTCTGTGAAGAGTAAAGTAAAATGAAAACATTAAAAACTTCTTTTAAATATCCTTGGTTATTAGCTTTCTTCTGATATAAGGTAATATTATTCTTTATTCTTCTCTTGTGGCTAATATATTTAAAGAACACTTTTGTATTTTCCTTGGTGTCTCATACAATTTGCATGTCTTTCCTTGATTGGGTTTTTTTCAGATTTCACTCTTAAAAGTCAGCTCTATTCTTTCTTTACCTCCTTGACCTAGTTTATAAGTTGTTTGACAATTCTTTCATTTTAGCCTTTTATGCATTTTTTTCTGCCTGTATAAACTAGATTCTTCTTCACCTTTTCTTTACAGTGCATAACTGTAGTGAAAAGATGCTTACCTTGGCAACTTAGAACTATGAAACATTCCAAGACTCCAGCTTCTGCTACAATCCTCAGAGGGCAGATATGCAAACTTAAATAACTGTCACCAGTATTGATTTTTTTACAAAATCAAAATGAGTAAACATAACATTATACATACATTTAAAAAGCTAAATGAGTACACATAATACTTCACATACATTTTAAATGATCATAACACAAAAATAGTAATCAACAAATGGCAGAAAAAATTACCTATCATTGATAATCCAATTAACTTTTCTTTTCCTGACCAAATCACTAACCTTCTTGATAAAGGGCTGTGACCTTCTAGGAAAGAGACTAGGTATCTAGGAGATTTAGGATTTTCCAACAAGATAATGTCATTATCATCAAACAGTATACTTCAAAATAAAGTGGCATTACTTTCTATAACTTTCTTAGTCTACATTCCACAGTCACAAAGATCATTCACGTTAATAAATTATTCTGTTCATAGAGATAGAATAATATACGCACGATGGTATCACCCTATTGGGAACTCCTAAGACCCAACTGGAAGCTACTGTTTTGAATCCCACCCAAACTTAACTTTAATATGACCCATACTGGAGAAACAAAAGTGCAACCTAACAAGAAAAAAATATAATAAAACAAACTGGGACTTGGGCTTGGTGTGAGAATATTTCAAAATATAACCCCTTCATCCTCTGGAGTTTCAGAAGATGAGCATCAGTTCCTCTAATTCTTCACATATCAGGATTTTATTTTCTTTTTCTTTTAGTGGTTTTTGAGTATAAATGGAGAAGATAGTAAGGAGGAAAAGTGCTGAATTCGGAATCAGGGAACTTAGGGTCAAACCTGGCTCAGCTACTTTTTCCTGTGTGATTTTGAGCACGTCACTTGATGTCACTAGATCTAAATTTTCTCCTCTGTAAGATGGGGAAGTTGAGGTAGAAATTACCCACAAAGTTTGTTCAGCTCCACATCTGTATGATCCTATATACCATTTAGCCAGTTCTAGAGGGCAATGGATATTTTATAGGAAGAAGAGATGTAGAAGAGTCCTGATTGACTTCATTTTTGCAGAGGCAACAAAAATGATTCAATGAGACCCCTCTTCTCTCCCTCTTCCTCCTTGCAACAAGTTCAGAAATGTGAATACCAGTTACTGTTCAAAAACTTCCTTTGGCAGATCCATCAGAGCCTCAAACAACAAGGATAAAATGTGGCATTTGGCCCAGGACTAAATTGACTTGAAAAGAATATATGAAAGAGGAAAGATCTGACCTAATGAAGCCTTGGTATTAAATGTAAACTCTTAATGGTAAAAGATGATGATTTTGAACAAGCCATAGTGAATATTTGTCCTGTAGACTGTCGTAAGTATCAATAAATCTTTCTTATAAATGCAGGCATTTTCACTCCATGCCTTGGAATGCTCTCTCCTCAGCTTCACATCTTGGCTTCAAGTCCCAGATTAAATCCCACCTTCTGAAGAAAGCATTTCCTAATCCCCCTTATTTCCAAATGTGTTCCTTCTGCTTATTATTTCCTATTTATATTGATTATTTCCTATTTATATGGTATATAGCTTGTCTGTACACAATTATTTGCTTGGCATTTCCTGCATAAGTTTGTGAGGACTTTGAAGACAGTCATTGTCTTTTGACTTTCTCTGAATCTGAAGTGTTTAACACAGAGAGACTGGAGCATAGTAGCCACGTAATTAATGCTTATTTGACCTACTGATTGATGGACAGTATGATGTGACTAAGAGACACTTTGTGGGGGGAAAAAAAGCTTTTTGCTAGAAAATTAAGCTCTTTTATTACCACACACAAAAAAAAAACCTTTGGATTTCCATAATCTCATTAATTCTGTCTTGTCATTCATACGTAGGAAGTGTTTTGAACTAGTCACATATCAATAATAAAAGAAATCTGTTGAAACAAAGGTAATTAAGGAGACTATAACTGAAATGATCTTACTAAGAAATCCTATTCCTTGTATTTAACTCCTCCACTTCATTTGCATGGTTTCTTAACTTTGGAGCTAAAGAAACATAGCAGTGGTAGGGCTTAGCAGTTTGGTCCAAGAGCAACTTTTAAAATGTTGAAAAACTCATTGAGTAGCAGTTAAAAGGTCTTTCAAACCCTACCTCAGGCAGAGGCTCCAGATTGAAGAGCTGAACTATGATGAAAGAGGACCTGGGTTCAAATCCCACCTCTTATGCCTACTACCTGTCTGACTTGGGGAAAGTCACTTGATTTCTATCAGTCTCAGGGTTGGATTGGATGGCCTTTAAAGTTCATTCCAACTCCAAGCCTTTGTTCCTACGATCCCTTGGAAAGCAGACAATTGAGATTAAAATTTAGGTTTTGTTCTATAAGATTGGCAATTGGAAAAAAAAAGGACCCTCCATGTGTGAAAGAAGTGTCTATTACAACCAAGGATCTGAGAATTCAGACTTCTCTTAAATAGCAGGGCAGATAGAGTGCTTTATCCCTAGGCCTATTATTGATTGTAGATGGTTTCTGCCTTTTAAAAGAGCTGCAGTTTAAATCTCCCGGCTTAAAGATAAAGGAGAGGTGGCAAAGCCCACACTTTCTTTTATGGGAAAGAGATCAACTGAGGATTGTAGTTGAAGCTAGAAGCTTGAAGCAGAGAGAAGTTCAGGGCCATTGGAACTACATTTGGCCATGACAAATAGTGAAACTAGGATCAATCAATCAATCAATAATCAATAAACATTTTAGGTGCCTATTATGTGCTAGGAATTGTGCTAAATCCTGGGGATACCAAAAGAGGCAAAAGAGAGTCCCTGCCCTCAAGAAGATTACAATTTAATGGGAGACGCAACATGCAAACAAATATATACAAAGCTATATACATGATAAATAGAAAATAATTAATCAAGGGAAAGTCCTGGAATTAAGAAGGTGTAGGGAAGGTTTCCTGTAGAAGATGAGATTTTGTATCACTGAAAGGAAGCTAGGGAAGTCAGTAGCCATAATGAAAGTGTTAGGGAAAGTGTTCCAGGCATGGGGAACAGCCAGAAGCAATGCCTGTAACTGAGAGAGATAATCTTGTTTGTGGAATATCCAGGAGGCTAGAGTCATTGGATCAAAGAGTATACCACACAGAATAAATTGTAAATGAACTAGAAAGTTTGGAGGAAGCAAGGTAAGGAAAAGTTTTGAATGGTAAGGACAGGATTTTGTATTTGTTCCTGGAGGTGATAGGGAGCCATTAGATTTTATTAAGTAAAGAATGATATAATAGGACCTGGGGTTTAGGAAAATCACTTTAGTAGATGAATGAAGGATGGATTGAAGTGGGAAAGAGATTTGTGGTAGGCAGATCCACCAGCAGGCTATGGCAATAATTCTGGTGTGAGGTGTTGAGATCTGAACTAGAGTGATGGCAATGTTAGAGGAGATCACAAAACATATGGGACAGATATTGCAAAGGTGAAATTTATAGGCCTTGGCAATAGATTTTATATGGATGTTAAAAAAAAAACAGTGAAGAATCCAAGATGATGCCTAGGTTACCAGCCCAGGAGAGGATGGTGGGCCCTCTACAGTATTACAGAAGATAAGAGTTGGTGAAGGTTTAGGGGGAAAGAAAATGAGTTTGTTTTTGTACATATTAGAGTTATCTACTAGATATCCAGTTCAAGATGTCTTAAAGGCAGTTAAAGATGCATAATTACAGGTCAGCAAAGCAATTCAGATGGGATAGATAGATTTGAGAAATAATAGCATTGAGAAGGTAATTAAATCCTTGGGAGCTGATGAGATCACTAAGAATTATAAAGAAAGAGGAAGAGGGCCCAGGATAGAGTATTAAGGGACATCTATTATTTGAGGGTATGTTCTGGAGAAGGCTTCATTAAAGGAGACAGAGGAGGAACAGTCAAATGGGTAGAAAGAAAACCAGGAGAGAATGGTGTCCTGAAAACCTAGAGAAGAGAGTGTTAAACAAAGAGTGACCAACACTATGAAACTCCAGGGAGAATGAAGATTAAGAAAAAAAAAACATTGGATTTGGTAATGGAGATTGTAAGACGTTAAGAAGAGAGTGAGAAAAGAGAGAAATCAAAGGCAATTATTGCATGGTATAGGACAATAGTTAACAGGTGTGGAAGAATCAAATGAGTGGGGTTGTTTTTTTTAGGCCTGGGTTGACATAGGCATATTTGGAGACAGTAGGAAATGAGATAGTAGACAGGGAGAGATTAAAAATAAGTGAAAGATTGGGGATGACAGAGAGAGCAATATGTTGGAGTAAGTGGAATGGAATTGGATATTTAAATAAGTAGAGATTAGCCTTGATAAGGAGTAAGAACACTTCACCATGTAAAACAGGGATGAAGGAAGAAAAAATGGCAGAAGGCATCTAAGTAATAGGAGATGAAGAAGAAAGAAGAAAAGGGATTTCACAGCTAATGGCCTCAAAGTTTTTGGTAAAATATGAGGCACAGTTCTTAGCCGAGACAGTAGGGGAATAGGGGACCATGAAGGACAGATGAGAAGGTTTGGAAGAGCTGTTGTGGACAGTGAGAGACTGAGTTGATAAGAGAGATAAAGTAATATTGCCTAGCAGCAGTGAGGGCCCAGTTGAGGTTTTATAATATAAATTTGTAATGGACTCAGTCAGAATGATTGCGTGATTTCCCAATTTTTGTTCAGCAACACATGTGTAGGAGTGAAGACCAGGAATTATGGGAGAGATCTAAGGTTGGAGCATGGCTAGATATAATCGGCACTATGATAAGTGGCTAGGGTTTCAAGGGGGGAGAATTATAGAATTGAATTGGTTTATCGTGGGATCAAGACAGAGAGAAGAAAAAGTGGCTAGTGCAAGCACCGGTGGATTACCATTAAACAACAGCCATATCAGACTACCAGAGGGAGCAACACAAAGACATAAACAGCCCCAGAGGAAGATTTAACCTTCCATGTATGCCTAGGACACATGTACCCCATGTGCATGTTTGCTCATTCATGCTCCTCAGGAACATGTGATGTGAAAAATGACCCCAAATTTTATGACGAAATGTCTTTTTGGTACTTTTATTGTATTTCTTAGTAGGTGCCTTTGCTCTAAATGCATTGTGTCATCTGACTGACCAATAAAAGCAAATACATTAGTGAGGGCTTACAGACTACAGTTTTGAGCAGATATAAAAGAACAGTGTACAAAGATCCCAGGGTAATGTCTTGGGTGGGGGGAATCCATGGGTGAGTTTGAAGGTGCCCTTATGTGTAACATTTATTTGTTTTCCTTTTCTTTTTGTTCTTCTTTAAATATGTTCCTTGGCATAATACAAGTTCAATAACATATTATTATGTTATATGTAATTATCATATATATTATATAGAATATGTATGTATGTACATATATATTATATAACAAATAATTTTGCTGCAGCTTCTTTCTGAGATAGAAATACTATGGGGGAGCTGAAAAATAGACAATAATAGTAGATATGCTATTAATAACTCCTTTCCTTCCTATTAAATATCTTTTATCCTTTCTACCTCTACATATATTTTTTGACTTGCATAGGAAATTTTAAATGACCTTTTTGAAGAAGCTAAAGTAGTTCTGAGTTATCTGTGAAAACATAAAGAGATATAAGGAAATTGATAACTGAAATGCATAAATAACCAAAACCTCCTTCAAGCCAATAATTTCACTTCCTTCCCATCCAGTAAGAAGGATTTACTAATTTTTTATTTCTTCTAGGAAATGGGCTAATGATCAATTAAAGGACCCAAAGGCTAAAAACTAGGAAAAGAAAAATTCAGTGGTCGGGACAATTTACAAAGTTAAAATAAGTATATAAATAATCAAGGATGAATAGCATATATCAAAACTTTTGGAAGGAAAATAATAACAGTTTATTTTGTATAAATAGATATTTTAAGTTTTTTATCAGTGTTCTTTTGTTTTCCTACATATGTGAGCAGATGTATGTATGTGTGTGTAGATAGATAGATAGATAGATAGATAGATAGATAGATAGATATAGATATATATATGATCTTAACTCCTTAATTCTGTATATTTTTTACATTCAGTAGACTCAGATTTAGTCAAAACCTTAAGAAGCAAAGTACCAACTGGTTGCTTGTTTAAAATTTTCCAGTACCAATTTCTCTTAAAGAATGTTATAAAATTGCCTTTATCTTTATAAAGATAGAATCATTCTATCCTTTCCATTCTCTTTCTATCTGTAGGAAGGATATTTATCATATTGAAGAGAAGTCTTGTCCTATATGAGAAATGAATCTGACATGCCCATAGGGCTATATACAGAAAATTTGTACTAAAGGGGGCCTCAGAAATGGCTTTGTAGAAGGAAAAAAGCAATTCTGTCTCCCTTTTCTACCTCTCTAAGGATGACTGAGTCATCACTCAATATCAGAGAAGTCAGTGACAATTTTAATTGGTTGTTATTCCAATTGATTCACAGCTCAGACAGACACTCAATAACAACAGCAGAAGGATACTGTATCCACTTTCCCTGCTTTCTATTGGTAAAACTCAAGAGAATGATCTTGGGAAGAAACAGAGAATGCAGTCTTCTACCTCTGGAGTAACAGGTGACACTTTGTGTCCTAACACTCATTCATAAACAACTGAGATGGAGAGGAGGAAGGGAAAATAGGAATCTGAGACCCTCTGCACCTTCCCAAATAGGTTAGGGCCACCAGAATGGCCTGGTGAATTTATAATCCTGCATATGTCAGTATAAATATGTGCTAATATGATAGAGATGGAAATGAGAGATAGAAATGGAAATAGAGAAAGAGAGATAATGAGAGGCATTATATCACATAAATCATTATATTATACATATATGTATAATATATGTAATATAGCTATATGGACATAATTGTACATTCTATATATGTGCATGTATATTCACACACACACACACACACTCATATATGAATATGAGTGTGTGTGTGTGTGTGTGTGTGTGTGTATCTCCAAAGAATAAACCTACCTTAAATGTATGAGTTGTGCAAGGGGGAAATTTCAGGGTATTGCAAATTATTTCCCCTTTCAACAATAGAGATGAATTAACTAGTCAAGTGTAGGATTTTTTAATTTGCGTACAATAATTACGTTGAAAGATGTTAGGATCCTGACTGCTTCATGATCACTGGCAAATCTGAAAGTCCCAGTTTGTTATTGTCTTGCTATGTGGAATATGTTGCTATTCACTTGTTTTTCAATTGTGTCTGACTTTTCATGACCCCATTTGGGGTTTTTCTGGCAGAGATACTGGAGTGGTTTGCCTTTTCCTTCTTCAGCTCATTTTACAGATGAGGAAGCCGAGGCAAAGAGGGTTAAATGACTTGCCCAGGGTCACATAGCTAATAAGTGTCTGAGGTTGGATTTGAACTCATGAAGATGAGTCTTCCTGACTTCAGGTCCAGTTCTCCATCTACTGAATCACCTAGTTGTCCCATAGTATATATGTGAAATACACAAATGTTCAAAAAGACCTTAATTTTAAATGTTTTGGAACTTCTTAATAACAATGTAGATTCCAACCCACCCATGCCTTCCCATCCAGTACAACTCTTATCTGGATCCTCCTATAAGTTTAACACAGATAGCCCAGCTATAAACATGGATCTACTGTATTTACAATTGGTTTTGCCTTCCTTGATCCCTCCTGATACCACACAGGTGTCAGTGAAACACTGGCTGCCTACCTGTCATCTCTCACCCTTACCCCATGACCAGCTCATCTTTTCTTCCTCTCCTACAATTCCTCATTATTTTTTAAATTTTTGCAGCCCTTCATACCTACCATATCTATCCCTTGTGTGATATTAATATTTCTGTCCTTTGGGAATTGTTGTATTCCATGTTTTGCTATTCCATAGCTATGTGCCAGTGGATAGAGCCCTGAACATGTAGTCAAAAAGACCTGAGTTCAGATCTTTCCTCTGATGTATATTAGCTATGGGACCATAGGTAAATCATTTAACCACTGTGTGCCTCACTACACTCAGCTGGAAAATTGAAAATAATAACAGCAGCTCTTTCACAGAATTGTTGTGAAGGTCCAAGTACATAATATTTATGAAATGCTTAGTAAACCATTAAGTGCCATATAATGCTAGTTACTCTTCCTCCTAATTCTCCCATAATAATAATTACCATCAGCATCATTCAACAAGACTGGTAGAATATTAGTATTTTTAAATAGCCCTTTGTAATTTCTTAATGGCAGTCCATATAATTTGTCTCATTTGTTTCAACTCTGGACCAAGTCTCTAGTTCCTAGATAAATATACCAATAGACAAGTTCTATTGGTTGTCCATCTGGTGTAATCTGGTCAGTAGACTTTCTTCATTCACTTCATTCATGATCTTTCCTATTTTAATATTCAGGCACAAGTCTTTTGGGTGATCACAGATCTCTTCCTGTAATGTTCAATGTTTAATGTGCCAATGCTTGGGTACAATCAGATAAATGTCATCTACTAATGGAATACCAACCATCCTCAGGGAATCTCTGTTGACCTTGAATGCTGTTCTGGTTCTCCCATGATTCAGTGATAAACCCCTTCAGTTAGCATACCTCTCTTTCAACTAGTACTTAGGATAAGAGAGGGTCATTGACCAAAGGTTATTTCTTTTGTTATATCTTTCAATGAATATTGAATTATTTTAATATATGGATGAGAGTCACTATATTGAAAAAGAACCTATGAAGCACCATTTTAACACACTGAATCAAATGCTTTGTCATAACCAAAAAATGATGAACCCAGTAGGATCATGTAGTCGAGTTCCTAAAGCACAAGTATGATCATGTCACATACCCCCTCCCTGCCCTACTCAATAAACTCCAGTGGCCCTTTATCAGCTCCAGGACCAAATACAAAATGCTCTTTGACATTCAGACTTCATAACTTAGTCCCCTTCAACATTTCTAATCCTCTTATGTCTTACTACCTATCAAGTAATCTTTCATCCAGTGACAATGGCCTCCTGGCTTTAGACCTTTTCTCTAGCTGTCGCCCATGCTTAGAATTATCTCCCTTCTCATCTCTACTTAATTCCTTCCCTAGATTCCTTTAAGTGCCAACCAAAAGTCCATTATAGAAAAGCTTTCCCAAATCCTCTTAATTCTTATGCCTTCTTTTATTTATTACTTATTTATCCAAATACGGCTTTCTTGTACATTATTTGCTTGTTGTCTCCCCCAATAGATTGTGAACTCCCTGATGGAAGGAATAGACTTTCTCCCCTTTTTGTATCCCCAGCAATAAGGATAATCCCTGGCCCAGAGTAGACTTATATTGCCTCAGTGACTATTGTATATAGCTTTCAGACAATTTAGAAATGATAAAGATGTGGTCCATTGATTAATATAATTTTTTAAAGTCTTTTTGTTCCTTACTAATGCCATGAAAAGAATGCTTAAATGACTCACAAAGGTTTTGTATAAATGGGAAACTAAGACTAAAGGTCTATAGTTCTTGATTATCATAGTTGTCTTTTTTTTTATATTTATAAGCTCTAAGACTTTTTTTCTCTTTATCTTTATTCACTTTTCTTTATTCAGATAGCTGATATATTGATCCCCAATGCTTTCATAATTGTGACCTCTAACAACATGGACCTCCCCTCTCTCTCAGTCTACACATGTGTGTGTGTGTATATGTGTATGTATACACACACACACACACACACACACATATATATATATATATACACATATATTCCAACCCAGCCATTTTTCTTGTCTTTATTCTCTTTAATGCCATTATTACCTCTCATAAGCATGAATGGAAATATGATATGAGGGTGTCAAAGTCATTGGTTTACTGGACTTAATTGAGAAATCGACATGTGTTTTTGTTTTTGTTTTTGTTTTTCTTAAACAAATATTTTCCCTTTCTGTTGGTAATTTTCTGTCCGCCTTTTTCTTTAAATACCCTTGGGATCATTTTGCTTAATGTCAGAATGTCAGAATATTTTGCAAATTTTTTTAGACTTTTTTTATCCTTTACTATTTCTATCTGGTTTATGAGGTGATATTGATTATAATTATTTATAATCCTTTGAAACATTTTGCAAATGTGTTGACAATATGACAATGTGTTACTTTTGGCATCTTCTCTTTCTGTTTGGCAAGTAAGTTAAATATTTGCTGACCAAGGTGCTTTCTGGTTCTTTTGGCTTCTCTATTTAATGTACATTGCTTACATTTCTTTGAAAAGGCAAAGAAAGGAGTTGGTTGAGTAGATTTTATCATATGCTTCAAAGCTACAAGAAAAGCAATTGCAAAGCCCACGTTGCTATCATGTGTTACAGCATTAATGATAAGTATTTGCAAAAACAACAACAACAAGAACAACCATGAAAACAATTGGAGCTTATAGAGTAACACTGGTTGCTGAGGACTGAGTGATTGGGAAAATATATGAAGATATGAAGAACTTGGCAAGGCTCTCTAAATCAAACCATCACATATTCTGTTACTTGATATCTTCAATGCAAAGGTGGGAAAAGGAGAGAAAGGGTAGGAATAAATGGGAAAATTGAGAAGCTAACACCTCAAAAATTATACAGAAGACTCATGCTTCTGTATCATGAAAACTTTCTTCCAAAAATAATTGGAAGGTACTAGATATTTTGAATACCAAATAATATCACTAAGAATGTAATTGACTACATTTTAACAGACTGAAAATATTCATTATGAATATGGGACTTTTCTCTGAATCAATTGTCTTCTCATACTTAGACTATTTGCTTCGCAGAGCTAACATCAGAATTTATAATAAAAACCAAAGAATGGTAATGAGCAAAGGCCATGTCATATAATCAAAATGATTTAATCCTGAATAATTTTTTTAATTATTGAAAATCAAAAGTGGGAAGTGGATAATAGAGATGATAGCAAAACTAGCTATAATTCTATTTAGAAGTTGAACCAATGTAAATTAATTGCTAGATCAAGAAGACCAAAAGAGCCTCAAAAGTGCCTTAGTCACCAAACATTTGACTTACTTGGCAAACAGATACGGCTGCCAAAGGCAAAATTTCATTAGAATATAAACTTATCTGTCAAATCTTACATAGAAGGATAACCATTTATTATTATCTGTATCCTTTCATAAAGAAGAGAGAGGCATTAGAGGGTAAAAACCACTGCAAAGAAAGTATGGAAATATATCTAACAAATGAAAGTCAAAAGTAAAATATTCAGGGATGAAAATGGAAAGATAACAAAAAGGAGAATAGTAAGAATTTGCAAAATTTTCTACAACATCATGTTTTCTCTTTCAAGAATTGTACAGCTACCACACCTATATGTTAATGCTGAAGTGTTTACAGAGGAAGTAGAAATGGCACTAAAAAGAATAAAAGAAGGGAAAAACAGCCACATTGGATGAAATGTATAGAGAGAAGTTCTATGCTAGAGTCTGTAAGGCTATTGTAGGAATGATTTCTAAGATATTTAAAGAATGTAAGACACCAAAAGCAAGTCTGAGAACACATTGATAATTATCTTATGTGCCTATTTTTTCATGTATACAAAATCTTTGTGAGTGACATCTTTATGCAGATTGGGGCATCTTTTATGAAGATGTTATTCAGAGTAAGTAGGTTTTCAAAAATAATAATCCTCAGGAGACCACATCTTTACCTTCTTACAACTGACCAAAAGATGAAGAGAATGTAACATCTCACTGTACTTATGTGTTAATTACAAGAAGTATTTTAATCAGTAGAACAAAACATTCCCATAAAGGCTCTTTATTCAAGATTCCTTGGAATATGTAACAAAAAAAATAACCCTGTTCAGTGACCCTCTGATAAGAAACATCAGGAAAGGCATATAATCGGGAGAGTTATACTCACTGAAAGTATTTACTGCTGTGATGAATTGAGTCCTGTTAAGGGAGGGATTCCCTGTAGATGGTGAGGTCTTCCAAATGTTTCTGGTTATTGATGCCATCGTACCACCAAGGCCTAAGCTATGCAGATGGTCTTTGAAGAGATCTGTAATCAATCAAAAGGCTTTGGCCTGTTCTTCCACTCAGAGGAAAAACAAGATGGATGAAGAATCTCTTTTGACCAGATATGGACACTATACACAGTATTTGTATTTAGGAAATCCTGGACAGGTGGATGATAAGCTGGGTTATGAGTTGAAAAGGAGGAATATAGCAGACTGAGGCCCCTTCACAAAACTGTGAAGCAGTTTTAGTGACCCCTAGCTCCACAACAGCAAGGACCCATCTGCTTAATGTTCTCCCTGTTGTGGCTATGTGCCTCTGGAACAACACTGCTGCGGAAGAACAAACTAGAAGCATCACACAAATGGCAACATGAAGGTGCACAATATATTCGAATAGATTGTAACATCGAATAAAGAACTCCTAACTACAGCAATAAGGTACATCATAAAAGAAAGAGAAGATGAGACAGTTACATTATGAATAAGGCATGGGTGAAGTGGAGGCAAGATGGCAAAGTAGAAAGAAGTATGCTCCCGAACACAATTCCTATACAAATATCTAGAAAATGTAGCAGACCAAGTTCTTGTCTGGAAATTCAAGGAAAAATCAGAGAGAATTCTTTTTGTGCAGCTTTGGTTATAATAGAGAGGCAGATAAAAAAGTCTGTAGACACTGGCAACAAAGCTCAAACCAGGAACATGTTACACACAGCATTCCCGCACACACATTCAAAGAGGATTGAGGCTATGTACAAAGGTAAGAAATAATCCCAGTCCCACACAAAGTGGCCCAACCTTATGTAGAATGGAGGGAGAGGTACTGACTGCTAGCAGTCATTTACTACCCATTTCCCAATCACACATCTAGCGTGGATTGAGAAGAAGAACTTTTTCTGAATGAAGAGTAAGCATAAGCAAGCAGCAACTCTGTGACTCTTATCTTAGGAGTAAAATAGGGTCTTCTTTCTTCCACCTAGTCTAGTCTGCAGCACCAGCAGCAGGCCTTGGAGGCATCTGTGATAGTAGTAGTAGAAGTAGCAGTTTCCAGGAGCTCTCTGGCAGAGACAGTAAGGGAGTCAGACAATAGGTAAGAAAGGATTACACTTTGCTGGCACTGGGCACCAGCTGGTGCTGATTGGCATCTCTATTTTCCATATATACTTCTAAGTTGCAGTTCCAGGGCAGAGAGGAGCACTTGGTGGATCACAAGTAAACAGAAACTCTGGTTGCAGTTCCAAGGCAGAGAGGAACATTAGTACTTGTGGCTACAGGGGAGCAGAGGCCCTTCTTGGATAAAGACCAGAGCACAGATAGGAAGAGCAGTGACCACACTTTCCCCTGGATCACACCACCTTGGAAACAACAAAAATCTGCAGACCCGCAGAACTAGCTCTGAAAACAGCAGAACAAAGAAGCCTGAAACTTAGGACAGTGCATCTATATCCCTAGGTGTACAGAGCCCAATTTGAAAATAAAATTCAAGGTCAAGAAATAGGCTGAAAAATGAACAAACAAAAAAGAATTTTTAAAAGTACTAAAGTGTCAGAAAAGATACAAATTCAGAAGAAAACATTGTGAAAATTCCTACAACCAAAAGCTCAAAGAAAAATGTTAATTGGGCATGAGGCCATGAGGCAAGATGATATACTTACAAACAAGAATAACATAATTAACAAAACTGAGATTGAACCTACAGGGAGGAAAAATGAACTCAGTGAAAAAGAGAACTTTCAAATATTATTAATAAAAAAACAGAACTATTTAGAAACTTTGAAATAAAAACATAACTATCAATAGTAACAAAAGAGTAACCTCAATAAACAAATATAAGAGACAAAACGAAGTTAAAACATTTTCTTTCTAATATGAAGAAATTATGCATTTCCCCTATTATCACCAGGGATCATACAAGGAGTCTACTAAGGTAAAGGATCTTATAATGATTTTGTTACGTATTGATCATCTTAAAAGAAAAATGGAAAGGAATGGGGAAAGGAATATACTGCAGGGAGAGGGAAAGGAAAGGTGGGGAAATTAATCTCATGTAATCTGGGTATACAAGTAAAAGACTGTATAATAATAATAATAATAATAATAATAATAATAATAATAATAATAATAATAATATATGGATAGAGCACTAAGCCTGAAGTCAGGAAGCTTTGAGTTAAATTTAACTTAGATATTTATTAACCATGTAACCATGGGCAAGTCATTTAATTTGTGCCTCCATTTCCTTATTTGCTAAATCCAGATAATATTAGCAGTTGCCTCTCAGGGTGGTTATGAGGATAAAAAGGCATAATATTTATAAGGTGCCTGACAATAGTGGATACTTAACAAAGGCTTCCTTCCTTCCTTCCTCTCTATTGAACTAGAAGGAAGGGAAAAATAAAAACAGTGAAAGAGAGGGAAGGAAGGAGAGAGAGAGAGAGAGAGAGAGAGAGAGAGAGAGAGAGAGAGAGAGAGAGAGAGAGAGAGAGAGAGAGAGAGGAGATCTCAGACAGGGTTTTAAAATAAAAGAAAGAGAGAATAAGAAATTGTAATTTGTTGTAGAGTAAAAGAAAGAGAAGAGAGATAGGGGCAATGATGTAGATTGCACCAAACCTAGAGTACTGGTGCTTATCACACTCCTCTATCAACCTCCAGAGTTCAGTCTAAGAAAGACAAACAGAATTAGGTGCTATGCATATTCTTATTTTTCTTAAGCTGGTGGCATGGATGTGAAACTACAGTCAGAACTGAACTCACAAAAGGGTTAGGTGAGAGGGATTATAAAACAATAAAGCAAGAAAGTGCCTCTGACTCAGGATGTCAGCAAAATAAGTATTTAGAGGAAAATGTATAGCTCTAAATATTTTCATCAATGAAAGAAAGAAGCAGATTAACAAATGGCACATGCAACTTAAAAAAATGAAACAAGGAAACCAACAAATTTGAAAACTACCCAATTAAACACCAAAATAGAAATTCTGAAATTAAAAGAAGGAAGTTACAAAATTGAAAGTAAAATAATTTATTGAATTAATACTAGTCTTTAAAAACAAAATAAAGCATTAACAATCTTAATTTTAAAAAAAGTTGGGATCAAAAATTTAAAAACTAAATTTGAAACTAATGAAGAAGAAATAAAGGTAATTATCAAAAACTCTTTTACTTAGTTATATTTTGTTTTTAAAAAACTGACAATCTAAAGAAATATATTTACAATAAAAATAAAACACGAAATGCTTGGATTAACATAACAAGAAATAAAAGACATACCTAACCCAATTTCAAAAAAAAGAAATTGAATAAAGCATGCATGAACTCATAAAGAAAATAAAACTGGGATCAAATGCATTTAGTAATTACTTATCTCAGATATTTGATTCCAATTGATTCCAATACTGTATAAAATAGGAAAAGCAGAAGTCCTACTAAATTCTTCTATGACTAAAAAATACAAAAACAGCATAGTCTTCATATCTAACCCAGGGAGAGTCTGAAACATAAATATAATGTGTGTATGTATACAATAGAGCTAATGAATACTGATGCAAAAAGTAAAATAAAATATTGGCAATCTAACACCAACACTGTACACAATGAACCAGATCAGATTTATACATGGAATGAAGAGCTTGTTCAATGTCAGGAAAACTATAAATGTAATACGTTCCATTAATCACAAAAAAAAAAATCACATGATCATATCAATATATTCAGAAAAGACTTATGATATACACTTCCTTTTCAAAAATTGCTAAAAAGCACAGCAATAAACATGTTTCCTTTGTATATAAGGTAGTATCTATTTAAAATTCAGAGCCACCATTTTCTATAATTTGGATAAACTGTAGATCTTTCCAATAAGATAGGATGGAAAACAAAGATTATCATTACAAAGTATTATATTCAATGTAAGTCTAGAAAATGTACTACAACAATGAGGAAAGAAAAAAGACATTGAGGGAATAAGCAGAAGCAAAAGGAAATAAAATTATTTCTTTTTGCATATGATTTACTTAGAGAACTTTTAAGAATCAACTAAAAAATTAACCGAAACAATTATCACCTTTATAAAAATTGCAAAGTAGCAGGATATAAAAGAAACAGACATATTTCATCAGCCTTTTTGTATATTAACAACAAAATCAAGCTAGAAAAAAGAAACTTTGTAGCAAATTTCTCTTATAAAGTTTTCATTTCTAAGATATATAAGGACCTGATAGAATTTAATAAGAATAAGGACATTCCCCAATTCATTAAGCAGTCAAAGGTTATAAAAATAATTCTGAGAAAAAGAATTCTAAGCTATCAACAGCTACTTGGAAAGAATGATCTAAATGAAAAATGCAAATTAAAAGTCTGAGGTTCCCCCTAATATTCCTCAGATTGGTAAAGCTGACAAATAAATGACAAATGCTAGAGTTACCATGGGAAGACACATACATTAATTCACTGTTGGTGTAGTTGTGAACTGGTTCATTCATTCTGGAAAGCAATTTATAACTGTGCCCTAAAACCTATTAAACTGTGCACACCTTTTGACCTAATGATACCATTACTAGATCTATACCCCAGAGAGTCAAAAAGAAGGAAAGAACCCATGTACAAAATGTGTATAACATTTTTTTTCAGTAACAAAGAATTAGAAACTGGGAGGTTTCCAATCAACTGGCTGATGGATGAATGTGACAAAGTATATGAATATTGTAAAACACCATTGTAAGAAATTATGAAGGCAATGGTTTCAGAAAAACTTTTAAGGACTTATATGAACTGGTGTGAAGTGACCTGAGCAGACCCAAGTGAACAATATATACAATAACAACCATAAATTAAAGACAAACAACTTTGAAAGATTTAGGAACTCTGATCAATGCAATAATCAACCATGATTCTGAAGGACTCACGATGAAACTTATTGAGAGGTGATGTACTCAGAGTGAAGACTGAGACATATTCTTTTTTGGATATGACCAATGGGAGAATTCATTTTGGTTGACTATACACATTTGTAACTGGGGCTTTGTTCTTGCTCTTCCAATTGGGGAGTGGAATGTTGGAGGGAGAGAATGACTGGTTTTGCTGATTGAGAAAAAAAAATAAAGATGTTAGGAGAAAGCGAGAAAGGCCTCTAGTGCATTGGGTGGATCTCTGTGGTAAATTCTGGAGAGGAACTGAATTAGAGTTATGCAGGGTAAGCAGACATGGATAGATTTTCTTCTACATCATTGTGGGAAGCTCCTGAAGCAATAAGATCATAGACCCATTTGGATATTTTTTTTTCTTTATTTCAGAAATTAAAAAAAACGTCATTATATATTCAAAGTATGCTACATATAACATTCCCTGCCTGTCACTTTCCCAACCTGAAGGAATTTGAAACACATGTACAGTATATAGAGCAAAAGTAATATCTTATACCATGTCTGACTACTAATTATAGATGGAAGCTATGGCTAACCAATCTAGACTAATCAAGGAAGAGAAATGTCTAATCTACAGACAAGACTGTTACACATCTATATGAGATTTCTAGATCCAATAAAATCATATCTTCTAGTGATCATGGAACTTGATGTGGAAGTAGTTTGCAAGACACATCTCTGCTACCTGCCTAATGGGAGAGCTTTTTAACCACTGTCACTCAGGTTTTTGGCATTCACCTGCATTAAAGTATCTCAAATTAACATTTAAATTCCTCTGGAAACCATTCTTATGGGTACAATAAGTCCTACCCCTCAGACATTCTCATACATACTGTACTTAGGGGTTCAAGGCCAACTGTTCACAACCTTATAAGATTGTGTCACCTGAGAGATCATTACTTTCCCATTGGCTATCTTGGCAGGCAGCCCCATGTGTTCAGCTCAATAAGGCCACTGGAGCAAATTCTTGGTAAAATTATTATAAAGCTATTTGGAACAAGTAAGTATAATGATACCTTCCCCACTCAACTATACCTAGAAATGAAAGGAAGGAAGGGTAGTAATGAAGCTTGTGACTAGATTGAGTTTTTGCTTTTTTTTTTAAATAATCAGGCTCCCTTTATACAAAATTGACTCATCCCTCAATAAGGTAAATATAGTCAATTTGTTGTCTCTCAGGAGTGTGGGATAGGAGTTGGATGGACACTTGCTATTCTGTTATGGAGATAATATTTGGGTATGGTTTGGACAAGACATCCCTTCCAAAATTTAAATTGTGTGATTCTGGGTGAAAAGGACCAAAACAGGAGTCCAGGAAGCTAGAAAATAATTATATGCGGCTTGACTATAGAGCAAATAATGGGAAGAATATAAGGATGCACAGTTCTTCCATTTCACCCTTAAACTTTCTCCTTCCCTTTCTCCCTCTCTCCCTCTGTCTCTGTCTCTGTCTTTGTCTGTCTCTGTTTCTCTTTCTTGTCTGTCTCTCTGTCTCCATCTGTCTTTGTCTCTGTCTCTCTCTGTTTCTCTGTCTCTCTCTCTGTCCCTATCTTTGTCTGTCTCTGTCTCTTTCTCTGTCTCTTTCTCTGTCTCTCTCTCTCTGTCTCTGTCTCTCTCTCTCTGTCTCTCTCTCTGTCTCTCTCTCTCTCTCTCTCTCTCTCTCTCTCTCTCTCTCCCTCTCTCTAGTACTGGTTCTCTTTCTCTGGCTCTGTCTGTCTCTTTCACTGGCCTTCTCCCCATGCCTACTTCTCCTTTCTTTCCATAAGTAAGACAGTAACGAAAAACAGTTCTTTGGAAAAATAAACTCCAGGAATTTTCTTTGTGAACTGCTCCCTGACACGGCTTCTCCCCACCCCTGCCTCCACCTCGCCAAATTGATGAACTCAATGATAGAGTTTCAGGTAATGCACACTGGCGATGTGGAGCTGCAGTAGCTATCAAAAGGACTATTTGGGCAAGCTACCAGGCAGATGCATAATGAAGCTCAAGTTGCACCAGCTGACCCACCTGGCTTTTTCCAGTGCTGACCTACAAGTTCACTCCCCCTGTGCACATACAGAGAACGTCAATTACCTCCAAATCTTCCCAACCTCTATACTTCTCTAAGTGCCTTACTGGGTTACTATCTAGAGAAGCATAGTATGAATTTCCAAAATAACCCGCTAACTCATTTGTTTGTTCATCCACTGCATGCTCAACCTTTCTTTCCTCCTCATCCTTACCCCTCAAAGAATTCCCTCAAACAACATTTAAGCTAAAACACTTTTATGATAACAAGAAATGAACATCTGACATTCTGGCAATACATTGTGAGTGTCCCCAGTTGATGTAGCTGAAGACCTTGGTACAAAAACTCTTTCTGGATTCGAAGGCACTGTTGGAAGCTGGGAAGATTGTGTGTGTGTGGGGGGGGGTGTTCCAATCACCTATATCATTTCACATGTCCAGCCATGAATGATATAAATAGCGAGCCATGTAAATAACCTCTTTCTTTTTGGTGATGGTACATGTCATTGGCTTCCCTCACTTTCTGATGTGTGACCAAGGCAACTGGAAACCCTAGGGCAAATAAGAGTGTTAATTGTGCTTCATTTCTTTATTTTAACATTCTTTATTTTTTTAAATTGTGTTCCAAATTCTCCCTCTGCTTCTAGGCTCTCCCTCACCCATTGAAAAGACAAGAAATTAAATGATGCGAAACATATTTCCATATTAGCCATTTTGCAAAATAACAACAACAACAAAAAAAATAAATGCAAAAAAAAGTATGCTTCAAACTGAACTATTCATCAGTTCTTTCTCTAAATACAGATAGCATTTTTCATCATGATTGCTTTGAAATTGTAAAATCAATGTGTTTTAAGCACTCCCATGGCCTGGTCTGAATTCTTTGCTCTTTCCTCTTCTCTCCTTCCTCCTCTGGCCACTTACATGATCAGACATAAATGTAGCAGTCTGACACAATTTGGCAGTGACTTCAGCATGCACGCTTCAAACTCAGCCCTGAGAAGAGTAAAAGACATAAAATTCTTCCTTTTGCCCTTTTATCAGAGGGGTCACATCTCTGGACCTAGCACAACCCAGGCAGATGCCTTTTTTTTTTACTTGGACTTGTGCTAGACAACTATGCACTAACCATGTCTGTCTAGTGCCTAACTGTACAAAAAAATTTACCAGGAAAAAAGCCATGTACCTTCTGACCAACAGAAGTGTTATATTTGTTTCTCTCTCCCTTGAGTGTAAGCTTTCTTTCTCCTCTCAAACATCAGAAGCCAAGCACTTCAACTCTCTCTTTCTCTGTCTCTGTCTTGCCTGTATCTGTTTCTCTGTCTCTGTCTTTCTGCCTCTGTCTGTCTGGCTGTCTCTCTCTCATTATTGTCTCCCTCTGTCTTGTTCCCTTTGTCTCTCCCTGTCTCTTTTTCTGTCTTCCCTGTCCTCTTTCCTCTCCCTTTCCCTTGCCTTGCCTTACTCTGACTTCCGTTCTCAAGCTAGCAGCACTAAAATTTTATTTAATATCATTTTTCCAACAAATTTCAGAAAAGAAAAATATGTCCTCCCATTTTCTTTGGCTGGAATTTTCCAGGCCACATATACTAAGAAATAAGAGTTAAGCTTCTAAGACGGTTACTCCTACTTTTGAATCTTTCTCAAAATAGACATAGAATCACAGTATTTTAGGCATTAAAGACCTTTCTTCAAGTTTCGATGTGTCCTTGCAACATCAGTAAAAAAAACATTGTTGCCAGATAATAATAACTTTGATGAAGATTCATTCTCTTATTTCACCTTGCAGAATCTAGCATCATATTAACACAAATACCTAATATTAAGACAAAGGAAAAATACATTAACTTAACTAGTTTTCAAAATAAAATACTATATTTCATGGAACAAGTATACGGTAACTAATTTCTCTTTTTATTGAAGTCTTCTGTATACTTGGTAAAATTTAGATTGGGGATTTTTTTTTAAATCTGAAACTTTACTATGCTTTTCAGTCAAAAGTATAAACAGAAGGACTGACAATTAAATTACACACTAGAAAGCTTATTTTAATGAGTCTTGATTTGAGGAATTTCCCTTACTATAAACCACATTCTCTCTGGAACTCCTCATCTTGAAGGGATTCTTGTCCATGTCTTTTTAGAGTTTCTCCAGTAGGATCCACTCAACACTAATAGCCCTCCTTTCCATCCCTTATTATATCAATATAAATCAATTATATCAACACTATCAAAGTAGAATTTTAACTAGCTTTTTGTGTTTTTTTTCCTTCTCATTCTCATGAGATGACTCCTTTTAATGAGTTTCTCAAGTACAGCTGTTCAAGGATAATACACTTCAGTAAATATCTTTATATCTATTTCTCTTTCTCTGTATCCTTTAAGATAGTTACATCTATATGAACTATATGCAAATACTGGTATATATACACATATATTTTATGTGTATATAAACACTACATATATATGTATATATACTATATATAGCTATATTGTACATATGGCTATTGATACCTAAAAGGATTAAGTTATTATATATGTATGTATATATACACACTATGTGTGTGTGTGTGTGTGTGTGTGTGTGTGTATGTATGTATGTATATGCCAAAGAGAGAGGGATGATCAGGGGGTCAAGAGCTGACCAGTGCTTCAGGAAGACTTGGGTTCATGTTCTATCTCTAAAAGATAATGATTGCGTGGCTCTGAGTAAATGGATTGATATAATAGTGCCCTAGGGAATTTTTTAAAGACTAAATTGCAGAACTGATGGAAAACTGCTTTGTTAGGTGATTTTCTTACCAGAAGTTCCCCACAGAAATATTCAATCTATTATCTATCAATCCATCTATCTATCTATAATCTATAGCTCTATCTCTATGCATTTCTATATTTTGAGTCAATTAAGTCACACAAATATACAAGTATGTATATACACACACAACTCAAAGCTCTGCCTTTCTACTGTATGTAATATTTGAGGACAACATATATTTTTCGCTCATCCTGTTTTGTTGTGTTTTTTTTTTTTTCTTTTTGATGAACAGGTCAGTATTCATGTGAATCAGAACTTTTGGAGATCTTTGCCATCAATCAAGCATGCTTTTTTTGGGGGGGAGGGGAAGGTGGCTAGTCTGTGTGGACTTTGCATAGGATATTCTCATGACACTAGCAAAGAATTTTGTTTCTCTTACATATTCCTGTTTTACCCTTCACTTATTATCAATACTCAGTAGACCATAGGAAAGTTATATCTATCATGGTCTTACACAATTTTAAAATGTGCTTGAAAGACACCATTTTCGGAGAACATACAAAATGGTATTTTTTCTTTTGAATCATTTTTAACATCATGTATTTTTGTATTCTTTACATGCCTTCATCAATTGTATGAACCTGACCATGTAAATGTATGTTTGTACACACACACACACACACACATAGTTCTATACATCTAGGAAAGCCTCCTGCTTTTCTTCTCATCCTCAAGAGTATCTTTGTTATATACATCTATTCTCACAAAGATTTTACAAATGTAAGTATGATGAGGATCTGGATGTAACTGCAGCAACATCTGTCAGAGCTGCCTAGTTGAACCTTGTCCCTCCAGTGCTGCTAAGGGAGAAAGAACTTAAAAAGAAAGACTTTGACCTAATTTAGCTTTTTGTCTTAGTCATTTAATGGCTGAACCCAGTGAACACAGACAAGAGACATTAGGTCAAAGTATTTCGTCTAGAACTTAATTTCTTTCTGTGAGTATTTCTCAATCCTGCTACATATTTAGGTCAGGGAAATTAAAGCTATTAACTCCTATCATACTCTTGGCAGCTAGAGTTGGGGACCTGAAAATTACCTTGAACTTTGCTTACTGACATTAGAGGGTAGGGGCAAGGTAAATGAACTTTCCCCTGAATTTCTGTTGCTATATGCAGATCTCTGTCAATTTTACAAAGAGATGAGGAAAGAGGCATATGGGTTACTAGTTGCTGATGTCTTCATAGACATTGGGAGGAGCTTTTAAAAGCACCATATGTGAGCCTTTCTATTCTTTTAGAATCTTATTTCCTTTAAAATACCTTGAAAACCAATGAGTCGTTTGAAAAAAAAAACTGGGTAAGGGCATCATATTGTTTTGGAGACATGGGAAAGGAAATTTGAGGAAATCAAAATTAAAAGTAAATTTAAATTTATAAAGAGGTATTAGAAGTGTATAAAGATGCAAAGAAGATCCTTAGGAGATAAAGTATGAACAAACCAAGTAGTTTAAAAGATGAGACCTAGGAAGGGTAGTTAAGTGGCACAGCGGATAGAGCACCGGCCCTGAAGTCAGGAGGACCTGAGTTCAAATCTGGCCTCAGACCAAACACTTGACACTTACTAGCTGTGTGACCCTGGCCAAGTCACTTAACCCCAATTGCTAAAAATAATAATAATTTAAAAAGATGAGACCTGGAGATGGCGGAATAGAGAAGCACTCACCAACAGCAGCCCTCAACTCCTCTTTAGAGAACTCTAAAATGACAGCACCTCAAATCTAATTCTAGACTGACAGAACAAACAGAAGGTCAGATAAAACAGTTTTTGAGCCCAAGATAATGTAGGAGGTCAGCAGAAAAGGTCTGTCTCACTAGGCTGTGGGCATACCTGGAGGAAAGCGCAGGCTAAAGGGCCCAGCAATGGGACTTGGATGCAGTTGCATTGGCAGTGGTGATAGCTTGAGGAGCTCTCAGCCCATGGATGGGGCAGGAATTGGACAACTGGTTAGAAGAGGATTACAGGGGACCCTTTCCTGGTGCTAGGCTTAGGACCCTATTGCATTGCCTATACACAGTTCCAAGTAGCAGGCCAAAGGCAAAAAGGGGTAATAGCACTTGTGAGTGCAGCGGAGCAAAGAACATGGTCATGGTTCCAGGGCAGAGAGGAGTGCGTGTAGTTACTCCCAGGAGAGTAGGCAGCCTGGTCTCAATTTTAAGATGGAGAAGAGCACTAGTAATAGGAGCTACCAGAGAGCAGGAGACATGATCGATCATAGTCACAGAACGAAAGAAAGAGCTGGTAGCTACATGGGAATAAGGTCCATTCCTGGGTAAAGAGCAGTACACAGTCCAAGAGAGCAGTGAGCACATCTCTCCTTAGATCAGACCACCTTGGAAGCACCAAAAACCTAGAGATCATCAGAGCTAGCTCTGAAACCAGCAGCAAACAAATCCTGAAGCTTGAGACAGCAACCTTCTGACCCTGGATCAGAGCCCAAATTCAACATGAAGTTAAAAGTTAAGAAATAGTCTGGAAAACTGAGCAAAACAACAACAACAACAACAGCAACAACAACAACAACAATAACAACAACAATAAAAGAACATGACTATAGAAAGTAACTATGTTGACAAGGAAGAGTAAGACGCAAACTCAGAAGAAAGAAAGTCAAAATAGCTACATACAAATCCTCAATGAAAAATATGAATTGGTCACAGCCCCAAAATTAATTCCTAGAAGAGCTCAAATTTTTAAAAAAATCAAATAAGACAGGTAGAGAAAAAATGAAAAAAGAAATGAGAGTATTTCAAGAAAATATGAAAAAAGAGTCAAGAGCTTGATAAATATATATATCTGTGTATACACACACACACACACACACACACATATATATATATATAAATAAAATCTGTGTGTGCTTATTTTATCAAGCTCTTGACTCCCTTTTCTTCAGTGACTCTCTTTCTTCAGTGAATTTTTTGTCTATTTACTATTAGGCCAATTCAATTTTTTTGTGTTATTTTCATACATACAGATTATATTTATATATATAATAAAATTATGCATATACAATACACACAGATTATATATATACATGTATGTATAGTGTATATATATACACATATATACATATATGTGTGTGTGTGTATATATATATATACATATATATATATACATATATATATATACATATATATATGTATATATATATACATATATATATATATGTATATATATACATATATATGTGTATATATATATATATATATATATATATATATATATATACACACACAGATCTCTGTGTGTATGAAAATAACACAAAAAATTGAATTGGCCTAATAGTAAATAAACAAAAAATTCGCTGAAGAAAGAACTTATGAAAAAGCAGAATAGAAAAATTCACTGAAGAAAAGATCTCTTTAAAACGTTGAATTGGCCAAATAGAAAAGGAAGTACAAAAGTTTACTGAAGAAAATAATTCCTTTAAAAATAGAATTGGGCAAACTGAAACTAATGACTCCATAAGACACCAAGAAAAAAAAACAAAATAAAAAGTATTTAAAAATGAAGACAATGTGAAATGTTTCATTAGAAAAACAACTTATCTGTAATAGGAGAGATCTGTAATGAGGAGGGATAATTTGTGAATTATTGGACTACCTCAAAGCCATGATAAAAAGAGCCTAGATATATTTCAATAAATTATTAAGAAAAACTGCCTTGATATCCTAGAATCAGAGGATATAGAGGGACATCTCACACCTTATACTGATATAAGGTGAAAATAGGTACAAGATTTAAAAAAAAGAGCGATATCATAAGCAAATTGGAAAAACAAAATACTTTACCTGTTAGAGTTATGGATAAGAGAAAAAATTGTGACCAAACAAGAGATAGAGAGCACTGAAGAATGCACAATGGATAATTTTATTCACATCAAATTAAGAAGATTTTACACAAATAAAATCAATGTGACCATGATTTGAAAAAAAAAAGCACAGAAAACAGGAAAAATTTAATTTTTCTAAGAATGCCCTCATTACTCACATATAGAGAGAAATGAGTCAAAATTCTAAGAATTTGAGTAAATCACCAATTGATAAATGAGCAAAGGATATGAACAGACAGTTTTCAGAAGTCAAAGATATCATATAAAAATGTTCTAAAACACTATTTATTGGAGAAATGCAAGCTAAAACAACTCTGAGGTACCACTTCACACCTACCAGGTTAGATAATATAACCAAAAAGGAAAGAGATATATGTTGGACAGGATGTGAAAAACTGAGACACTGATGCACTATTGGTGAAGTAGTGAACTGATTCAACCATTCTATAGAGAAATTTGAAACTATGTCTAAAGGGCTATCAAACTGCATATGCTCTGTGATCCATCAATACCACTACTTGGTCTGTACCCTAAAAAGATATATGCATTTTACTTCAAAACCTATTGCCTCATTTTTTAAAATAAAATTAATAATGTATTACAACCCCAAAATTGTAAATATATAGTAACACTCTATGCAAAGATAATTTTAAAAAAATTCATACCTAAAATCTATTAAAATATAGTACTAATGTGATATGTGGGCTTATTTCAGTTGTGAATTTTCTCAAAACATGGTATCATCGGTATGTTATCCAATTGTTTCTCAAATACTGTGCAGGCAGATCTTTTTTTGTTTGTTTGCTTATAACAGTTGTAGCAGAATTTTTTTAAACACAAACACAAAGATGTTACCAATGTTAGAAAAGTTTGTATTGCTTTGTTCTATAAACCATAACATTTGTTATTCACTTGTAGCTATTATTAGATTGAAATGTTTATTTCAATGTAGTATTAGAATGGAAGTCTATTAACCATTCTTGTTCAAATGAAGTAACCATAAAACATCTCTTAGTTAATGGAGCAGGATATAAAAATAACGTAAACGAATCATTACTTTTTCATTTATTTTTTTAAAACAGGAAGAAGATACCAAAAGAAAAATGTCACTCAAAATAACTGAAAAGTGTGTAAAATATTTGGGAACTAACATAATATGACACACAAGATAAAACTTTAAAATATATACTTACAGAAATAAATATAGAGTTAAATGATTAGAGAGATATTTATCACTTGTGGTTGGACCACATCAAAATAATAAATATGATAATTTTACCTAAATTAATTTACACAGTACACCAACCACCAAAGAATTATAAAGCTAGACAAGATTATAACTAAATCCATCCGGAGAAATAAAAGTTGAAGAATCTTAAGAGAAATAATGCAAATATGTAGAAAGGGGAATTAGCAATAGAAAATTTAAAACTACTCTACAAAGCCATAAGTATCAGAACAATTTGGTAATAGTTAAAAAATACAAAAATCAGTGAGACAGATTAGATAAACTCAATAAACACAAAGACTCCAGCAACTGACATAAGAACCCACTCTTTGACAAAAATAAAATAAAACAAAAACAAACCACCTTCTGGAAAACTAGAATTAATTTTGGAATAATATATCACATTACATATTACAATAAGATTAAATACACAACTTACATTTAAAAATTATATCATAAACAAATTCTAAGAGCAATGAAGCAGATAGGTTTCATAGTCTGGATGAAGGAAGAGTTCAGGACCAAACAAGAGATAGAGAGGATCACAAAAGCTAAAATGGATAAATTCGATTAGATAAAATTGAACAGCTTTCACGTGAAAAAATTAATGTAATTAAAATAAGAAAGAACAAGTTAACTGTGAAAAAAAAATCCTTGTAGCATGTTTCTCTATTCAAGTTCTTATATCCAGGTCACATAAGTAAATGATTCAGCTGGTAAGAAAAAAGAGCTATAACTTAATGGATAAATTGTGTGCATATGTGTGTTGGGAAGGAGGGGAATGGTCAGTTCTGAAAGGAGGAAAATCAAGCTATCAACATCAGCAGGGGAAAATGCTCTAAATCTCTATTACTTAGAGAAATGCCAATTTGAGGGCGGAGCCAAGATGGCGGAGTGAAAGCAGTGACTTGCCTAAGCTCTCCCCAAACCCCTCCAAATACTCATAAAAAATGGCTCTAAACAAATTCTGAAGCAGCAGAACCCACAAAAAGACAGACTGAAACAAATTTCTATCCCAAGACAATCTGGAAGATAGATCAGAAAGGTGTATCACAGAGGGGTGGGAGCGCAGCACAGCGTGGGCGCGCAGGCCGCAGCAAACCTGGAGCCAGCCTCAGAGGACTGGATCTTGGGCAGCTGTGGCGGTTCCAGACTCCTCAATCCACGAATGCCAAAGACAACTTAGAAGGTCAGTGGGAAAAGTCTGTTTCTGGGGTGCTCAGATAGGAAATCGGGGTCTCAGCTCCATTCCCCAACACCGTGGCCGGGGGAGGGGGGGCAGCTGCTTCCCGAGCTTCCAGCCCACAGACTGAGGGGGAATCCAGTAGCTGATCAGAGAGGGACTGCAGGGATCTCTTTGCCAGTGCTGAGGCAGGAATCTCTTGCTTTGCCCGTGTTTGGATCTGGGTCACAGTTCTGGGTGGCGGTGCTGGGGTGAGGAGGAGCGCTGGCGTGGTGGAGCTTGTAGTGGCTGTGAAGAGGAACCCCTCCTCACAGTTACAGGACAGAAAGGAATACTTGTGGTCACAGGCCAGGAAAGGAGTAAACACCTCGCCCCTTATCATACCACCTTGGAAGAACTGAAAATTTACAGGTCCCTACAAGTATCTCTGAAAACAGCTGTACAAACCCCTGAAGCTTGGGACAGTACACTCTCCACATTGGAAGCAGACTCTTACCTTAACAAAGAGTTTAAAACTCAAGTAATTGGCTGGGATCATGAGCAAGCAGCGCAAAAAGAGTCAGACTATATTATCTTACTTTGGTGAAAAAGATCAAAATATACAACCAGAAGAAGACAACAAAGTCAAAGCTCCTACATCCAAAGCCTCCAAGAAAAATATGAATCAGTCCCAGGCCTTGGAAGAGCTCAAAAGGGATTTTGAGAAGCAAGTAAGGGAAGTAGAGGAAAAACTGGGAAGAAAAATTAGAGTGATGCAAGAAAATCATGAAAAATAAATCAACAGCTTGCTAAAGGAGACCCAAAAAAATACTGAAGAAAATAAAATAATAGCCTAACCCAAATGGCAAAAGAGGTCCAAAAAGCCAATGAGGAGAAAAATGCCCTAAAAAGAAAAATTGGCCAAATGGAAAAGGAAGTCCAAAAGATTACTGAAGAAAATACTTCCTTAAAAATTAGAATAGAGCAATTGGAAGATAGTGACTTTATGAGAAATCAAGACACTGTAAAACAAATCCAAAAGAATGAAAAATTAGAAAACAATGTGAAATATCTCATTGGAAAAACAACTGACCTGGAAAATAGATCCAGGAGAGAGAATTTAAAAATTATTGGACTATCTGAAAGCCATGATCAAAAAAAGAGCCTAGACATCATCTTTCAAGAAATTATCAAGGAAAACTGCCCTGATATATTAGAACCAGAGGGCAAAATAGAAATTGAAAGAATCCACAGATCTCCTCCTGAAAGAGATCCCCAAAGGAAAACTCCTAGGAATACTGTAGCCAAATTGCAGAGTTCCCAGGTCAAGGAGAAAATATTACAAGCTGCCAGAAGGAAACAATTCAAGTACTGTGGAAACACAATCAGGATAACACAAGATTTAGCAGCTTCTACATTAAAGGACCACAGGGCATGGAATATAATATTCCGGAGGGCAAAGGAGATAGGATTACAACCAAGAATCACCTACCCAGCAAAACTGAGTATAATCCTTCAGGGGAAAAAATGGTCATTCAGTGAAATAGAGGACTTTCAAGCATTCCTGATGAAAAGACCAGAGCTGAATAGAAAATTTGACTTTCAAATACAGGACTCAAGTGGAACATGAAGAGGTAAACAGGAAAGAGAAATCATAAAAGACTTATTAAGATTGAACTGTTTACATTCCTGCATGGAAAGATGATATTTATAACTCATGAGACTTTGTCAGTATTAGGGTAGTTGAAGGAAAAAATTATATGTATGTATATATAGATAGATAGAGGCACAGGGTGAGTTGAAGATTAAGGGGTCATATCTGGAGAATAAAATTAAGGATGAGAGAGGATGATACTCAGAGAAGAAGAAAGGGAGAGGTAGAATGGGGTAAATTATCTCACAAAAAAAACAGAAAAGAAAAGTCTCTACAGTGGAGGGGAAACAGGGGAAGTGAGAGGAGTGAGTGAATCTTATTCTCATGGGATTTGGCTTAAGGGGGAATAACATACACATTCAATTGGGTATGGAAATCTGTCTTACCGGAAAATAGGGGGAGAAGGGGAAAAGAGAGCAGGGGGATGATAGAGAGGAGGGCAGACTGGGAAAGGGGTAATCAGAAGGAAATACTTCTGAGGAGGGACAGGGTCAAAAGAAAGAATAGAATAAATGGGAGGGCAGGATAGGATTAAGGGAAATAGAGTTAGTTTTTCACAACATATCTACTATGGAAGTGTTTTGCATGACTGCACATGTATTTTGAGTTGTTTGCCTTTTCAATGAGGGTGGGTGGGGAGGGAGGAAGAGAAAATTTGAAACCTAAAGTTTTAAAAACATATGTTTAAAAAAATGTTTTCACATGCTACTGGGAAATAAGAAATACAGGAGATGGGGTATAGAAGTCTATCCTCCCCAAAGGAAAATAGAAGGGGAAGGGAATAAGAGAAGGGGGGAGAGAGAGATGAGAGGACAGACTAGGGGAAGGGATATTCAGAATGCATGCCATCTTGGGGTGGGGGGAGGGGGGAGATGGAGGGAAATTTGGAACTCAAAAAATTGTGGAAGTGAATGTTGAAAACTAAAAATAAATAAATTTATATTTAAAAATAAATAAATAATTTTTTTTAAAAAAGAAAGAAATGCCAATTTGAAGGACTCTGAGGTTCACTCTTACGGCCATCAGATTGGAAATGGTAACAAAAAAGGAAAATAATTGACAGAGTGCAGGTATCAGAACAGCACTTTAGTACAATTTTGATGAGGCTGTGATTTGGATTAGCCATTCTAGAAAGCAATTTGAACTTCTCCCCTCAGATTTCCTAAACTGTGGATACCCTTTGACTCATTTATAACATTTCTATGTTTTTACCCTAAGAAGTTCACAGACAGAAGGAAAGATCCTGCATGTACAAAAATGTTTATATCAGAAATTTTGTTGTTATTGTTGAAGAACTTGAGTTAGTGTCCATCAGCTGGGAAGGGTCAACAAATCATGGTATGTGCATGTTATAGAATATTATTTCACTCTAAGAAATGATTAATTTCTGACCCAGGAAATATTGGTATGATTTATACAAACTGATGTAGAGAGAACTTAGCAGAACCAAGAGAACAGTTTATACAATTATTACAATGTAAAAATTATCACCTTTGAAAGTGTTTGCAAACTCTGACCAATCACCAACCCTAACTTTAAATGACCTTTGACAAAGATGAATGACTCAAGATGGGCAGTGGAGAGAAAGGGAGAGAGAGAGAGAGAGAGAGAAAGAGAGAGAGAGAGAGAGAGAGAGAGAGAGAGCAGGCAACTACATGGATTTGTTTTGGTTAACTATGCTTATTTGTTAATGGTTTTTTGTTGTTTCTTTAATTAAGGGAATTTATGAGATTTGGAGAAGCTAGTGAAGCTTATGCAAAAAATAAATAAGATTAGGGAGAAAATAGTTTCATTGCAGCATTTTAAAATATGCATAGAAACCAAATAGAGGTGGTTCAGAGGAAGAAACAAACAAGTAGGACAACTGACACTAAAATATTGAATCATTATGTAATATTGAAAAGAAAAGCAGTGTGTACTTAATGATGATAGTGGTTTCACATGCATTCCTCATTTTCTGTTCTTTGTATATGGAAATGTTCATGTTAGTGTTTGTTGAGGTTAGAATAACTGTTTTATAAATACCAAAAAGACTGTTGCATTGCCCATGATGTAGTAGTAGCCATATTTACTAGGGGGGCTGCCATTTAATCTAGGTTAGGTTTTTGCTAAAAGGCAGAGAAGCTGACCCTGAGACTTGATTAGTGCAGGACTGGGTCTGGAGATAGTGACATGGGTTTCAGGTTGCATAAAAAGCTTGGTCCATGAGGAGTAAGTGACCCTTAGAATTGGTAGATGTTCTGTTGCTGTGCAAGTTAACATACCTTCCCGATCAGGCTCATTTCTATGGAGAGATAAGGGATACCTCATCTTCCTGACAAGTGTTCTATCCTTTCTGAAATATCTTTTTGTGCGCATGCTATCATCAGTCATTGTTGTGTTTACTTTGTCAGGCACAATACTAAATACTGGGGGTGCAAAGAAAGGCGAACTCATGGCTGATGCCCTCAAGGAGCTCACATTCTAATAGCGAGTAACATGCAAAATATTTATAATGCAAATGGTAATCTCAGCGTGAAAGCACTAACAACAGAGGTGATGGTGGCTGTTGGGGAAGGACTCTTGGAAAAGTTGGAATTGGAGCTGATCCATAAAGAAAGACAGAGAAGGCAGGGGGCAGAAATGAGGAGAGAGAGCATGAGGAAGAGTCAGTAAAAAGCAGCATGGTCAGTCTAATGCGAGGAAAAATGAGGAAGCAGAATATATGGGTAGAAATAAGGTGCCAAAAGACTGGAAAATTAGGAGCAGAAAGGATATAAAGGGCTTTGAATATCAGAGTATCTTGTTTTATCTCAGAAGTAATAGCGGCCACTGGATTTTATTGAGTAAAGGGTTGACACAGTCAAATGTAAGTTTTAGCAAAATCAATTTGGCAGCTTAGTAGAGGATGGATTGGAGTGAGGAGAGGCATAAGGAGATCAATTAGACTATTACTTGACTTTTGTCATGAAATGATGTGGTCCTACAACAGGGCAGTGGCTATGCAAAAGGAGGGAATATTTATGAAGATGCTGTCAAGTAGAAATGAGAATACTTGGCAACAGATTGGACATGTGGAATCAAGTGTGAAAGAAGAGTCAAGGATGACACTGATATTATAAATCTGGGTGACTGGTAGGATCCTGGTGTCTTCTATGATAATAGAAAATGTTTGGAAGAGGTGAGGAGTGGTGGGAATGATATCTTTACCCCTTGTGCCATTCAAGTTAGACTGTTTTGTTTTTCTTCAAAAGGTATGAAAATCATCCTCAGAGTTTGATTGGCTCAATGGACTAAAGGCTTCAATCAGTTGATGTCATTTCTTGTTTGCCTGAAAACAAAACATCCATGAGAAGCTCTAGATGCACATTCTCTGATGTTTGGCTGGTGCAAAATGATGGGCAATTCAGATAAAGAGGGTTTTGCTCAGTTTGCCTCACTCAAGATTGTTTTTTCATGTATGTCCACTTCAAATATCCTCCTGCTATCGCTAAGTGAATCTACTTTTCTGTTCAGTACTTATTAAATACTGAAGATTAATGAGTTTCTCATTTCATTAAATATCAAATCTATAATGCTACCTGAAGATTGACCTGATTCAGGCCCAAATGGAAACAATTGGTCATACAGTATTATAACAGATGATTTTATTGAAGTGGAGGACACCCAGATTGGTCTTCAAGCTTTTGGTGGTACTTTTGTGATGTTTCTAAACTTTGGTCTTCTAAAATTAAAACAGAGATGAGAAACTCTAAGTACTCCCACTGTTGCTTAGCTTGTAGAAAATGATGGCCAGTTTAGACAAAGCAACATTACTCAACTGAAGAGCTCAATTTGAGGTGTTCTCAGTGAATACCTTGTTTTTGATAATGTGCTGTGGATAAATATTAAATGTTGAATGACTTAAGAGTGTCTAATTTGACCCAACATTGAACATTAACAGTTGTCCTGACTGAATCAATTAACACTCACTTTGATTGAATCAGATCCAATGCAGATGGGAGTTTGATGTGCTTATGGGACAACCAGTTTGAGATGTTTCTGATGTGGAACCGAAGCCCAGGAAAGAGATCAGGTCTCTCTCTATATAGATGTGAGAATCATCTGCAAAAAGATCATAATTTAACTCACAGCAGTTGTTGAGATAACCAAATGAGATCATAGAAAGAGAAAATAGAGGAAGACCCAGGATAAACCCTTGGGAGACACTGACAAGTTATTAGACATGATCTGGATGAAGAGCTAACAAAGGAGTTTGAGGATACACCTTGGTTGCTTGTTGTCCTTTTTCAGAGGACAAAAAAAACATAACTATATTGAAGTCAAAGTATAGTGGGTCTAACTGTGGCTAATCACACCAATATGAGCTTGGACCGCTCTACCACGGGTCAGACACAAATACCCCATTTGAACTTTTAGAGTGGAGGTATTTCCAAAATTGTTCCTCTCACATGTCTTTTGAGATACTATAATTCTGCTTCACTCATACAGCACAGTACTTTCTTTGATGCAGGCATGTTCTGCTGGGTAGTCCTTTGCCAGTGTTCCCATTGTCAAGCAATTGATTCCAAAATTCTTCAGAGAGACCTTGAGAATGTCTTTGCATCACTTCTGACTTCCATGTAAGCACTTGCCTTGGGTGAGTTCTCCAAAAGATAGCCTTTTAGGCAAACTACACTTGACATTTGAACAACCTGACCAGCCCATTGAAGTTGCTCTTTCTGCAGTAGTTAGAATGCTTGACCACAGCATCTGGTACCTTATCTTTCCAGGTGATCTTTAGAATTTTCATAAGACAATTCAAATGGAAGCAATTCAGTTTCCTCACATGGTGCCACCAGACTGTCCAGGTTTCACAGGCATGCAGCGAGGTCAGCACAACAGCTCTGTAGACCTTTAGTTTGGTAGGCAATCTAATATGTCTTCTCTGTCAAGCTTTCCTTTGGAGCCTCCTAAACTTTGAGCTAGCTCTAGCAATGTGTGGGTCAACCACATCATCTATATGTGCATTCCTTGAAAAGTATCCTGCCAGGGTAAGTGAACTTATCTATAGTCTTCAATGTTTCTCTATTTGCTGTAACTGATAGTTCCACATATGGATGGGGTTGGTGGAGAATCTCTGTTTTTTTGGTGTTATTAGGCCAAAATTAGAACAAATAGATGACAATTAATCTATACTTTGTTGCATCTTGGCCTCAGAATCTGCATTAAATACATAATCATTTGTGAACAAAACATCATGAACCAACAACCTTCCTTCCACTTTAGTGTTGGGGTGATGCCTTTTGATTCATGCAAAAATTGGATTTAAGTGAGGCAGAGTTGCATGAAGTTGCCAGCCTCACTCTCTCTTCCAGAGTCATCAAAGTACAGTGGAAGGCAAAAATCAAGATGACTGGTGATGGCTCAGGATGCAGTGGATGACCTTGGCATCTTCAATATCTAACCAAGCTCTGAATACTCCATAGCATAAGCTTCAACTGCCTTCATGGCCATGGAACACATTATTCTCATCTGCCCATTCCACTAGAGGAAGTCCTCACATGCTTCACACCCTTTAACTCATGGAAAGGTTGGACATTCCTCAGTTTCCCTCAACCTGGTTTAGCCCGTCTGTCAGGCTGTGACCACTATGCATTCTCCAACTTCTTGGAACCACACATGAGAGTTGGGTAAATCACGTGGACACTAAAAGTGGAAAGCAGCCCTGAAAAGGGCTCAGCAGCCCTCATACCAGAAGTATAGTCTTCCCTAAACACACCCATTAGAACTTAATTAGAATTAGAAATTAGGAGATTATTAGAAATTAGGAGATCATTGGTGACTTTGAAGAAAAAAGATTTGTTGAATGATGAGATTGGAAACCATATTGAAGAGATTTTAGTATCAAGTAAGGTGAGAGGAAGTTGAAATATTAAATATAGACAACCTACACAGAATTTAACCAAGAAGGATAAGAAAAATAACTGGGATGGTAAAGTCAAGTGAGGATTTTTAGAGATATAGGTATGTCTCTGAGCAACAGGGAAGTAGCCAATAAATTGAGGGGGGGGAGTTAAAATTTAGAGAGATAATGGATTATAAGAGAGGAGCAATCTGCTGGAGAAAATGGGATGAGATGGGATCAAGGACGTATATAAAGAGGTTTGCCCTGGCAAAAAGAATAGCCACAATGTCTTGAAAAACAGAGGTAAAGGAAGGCAAAAACAGAAAAAAAATGTCTCAGTGATGTAATATGAGGGGAGGAGAAGACAGAGAAAAATTCGTCCTCAATTTTCTCAGTGAGGTCTTCAGCTGTGCAGGTTGGGCAGGGGTTGAGGGGAGGTAGGTGAAGGACTGACATAAAAGCCTTGAAAGATGAAAATGTCCAGAATGGCTACTGTGATGAGTTAGATGATGAATTGGTTAGGGAGATATAAAGGAATCGTCATGTTGCAGTGAAGACCCAATTTAGGTTGCATAGCAAAAATTTGTATTGTACATAGAATATTTTTGTGACTTTCTCCAGATCTGTGTAGTCACAAGTGAATAGGGCATACTGTGGTGGATGCTGGGAGTAATCAAAGATGGGGACTTGGCGAAGTTTGATCAAGGCTAGAACAAGGGACAAGTGATTGAAGCATAGAGGATAGTGTACAGTTAAATAAATTTCTTCTTTGTTAAATGTTAGCTCATCTTGGCGTGTCATATTTCATTCCAATCACGAGCTTGAACCACCAGATCAAACAGAGTCAGACGTAGCCCAGACCATGCAGCAAACAGGTTCATTAAATATTCATAATCAGAAATATCTAGGCCTTTAAAGTATTGCTTTTGTACACAGGTCAAGTAATTAATAAGCAGGTCTTTACTTTCTTCTGCAATTAATTCACAATGCAAGTATTTTTTAACCTGGGAAACATACCAAAACTATTAACCTATTCATTTATTATCCATAGTCCAAACTTTTTCACAGATGCAATCTCTTTGTCTCTCTAGATAAGAGGAAGTACTTGAGGACCTCAGATTGGTTGGTTTGGAGTTCTCAGTTTAATAAAATGAAACGAATATTCAACTTTCAGGAAATGTTGTTAAGAAAGTAACTTGCTTCATTTTTCCATTACCACTAAGAAAAATGACAATTTTCTATTTTTGCTGAAGAATCCCTTGACATAATTCATTATGAGCAAGCAGAATGTTTTGCCATTATGTGGAAGTAGCCAACAATCTGACCCCACATCACCACATAATTTTTTCAGTCTTCCTTATGTTGGACCATTTTAAAATAGGGTTGATGGCTCTTACAACCACCCTACACAGGACAAGTAATCCTTTTGATATCATAGACATGATTTTTAGAAAAGATTGTTTTTCAACTCTAAGGATTAACTTCACACATAGAAAACTTGAGAAATTGCATGTAGCACCTAACTCATGTTTCTCAATCCAAGTGATTGCCTGTGACACCCTGAAAGATGCCAAAAATTGCAAAAAGGGGTCCCAGTTAGTGCTTATAAATGTGTGCCTCATCCTAGCACTGACTGCCCTGTGTCCCTAAAGATTCGGATATGAGCCTCCTATACTAATACATTTTTATTAATACAAATAAAGCCCTAATTATACTGCAGATATCTTGATGTGGAATTGGCATAAATGGGCTTGAAAACTTACACATTTTCTATAACATAAGTATCAACAATGCATTGAACATAGTAAGCAAATGAGCATTTAAACTACATCTGTTATTTCTTACACTTATAAGACGAATTAGAAAGATTTTAGTTTCTCAATTAATTGATTGGAAAGCTCTTCAGATATGTGTACTTCTTCCTTCCACCATATAATCTGCAAATAGAATCACTTGAAATATCTTCTATATAATTCATCAAGCATCATTTCAATCTTATCAATAGATGCAGGTAGCACCAATATTGTTAGTCAATGAGACTCAACACAATTAGCAGTTCTGTAAGAAATTTTGTAAAATGAAAGCAATTCTTTTGATGTCACTGACATGATTTCTAGTACTTTGTTTTTCAACTTCAAAATTTCATTTCACAATCAGAAAACTAGCAAAGATGACAAATACGGGAATAGTCAAGGATTTGTGGAAAGATAAGCTCACTAATATGTATTCTTGGAACTATGGATTAGTGCAACCACACTGAAAAATAATTTGAAATTATGTGAGGAAGGAAAAAGGGAAGGGAGGAAGGAAGGAAGGAAGAAAAGAAGAAAGAAAGAAGGAAGGAAAGGAGGGAGGAAGGAAAGAAGGGGGAAGGAAGGAAGAAGAGAGGGAGAGAGGGAAGGAGGGTCCTTTATACATGAAAACATTTATAGCAGAATTTATTTTATTTTCAAAAAAATGAGGGGAAGTTAGATATCCAGTGACCAAGGAATGGTTGAACTGATTGAAATGCATGTATGTAATGAACTATTATTGTGCCATAAGAAATTATGCATATGGAAAATAAAAAATTGGGGAAGAAATATATGAACTAATGGAAAGAAAATTACAATAACCACAACAAAACAAATTGTAAGAACAACAACAAAGCAAAAATGAAACAGCACAACATAATTGTAATGATCAAATATATCCCTAAAGAAGAGAAGGGAAAATGTGCCATTTTTACTTCCATGAAAATATTGGGAATGGTGCGTATGGAACATTTTATACACTGTTAGATTTAGTTGCTATGGTGGCTAGTTTTGATCAACTACTGCCACTGTTGTTTTCTTTGTTTTTTATTCTTTGTTATGAAGGATGGCTTTCTGGAAAGGGGACTGGCAGGCTATATTTAGAAATTGTATAAAAACAAAATATATCAATACTTTTTTTAAAATACAGAAATAAAATAATTTTTGTAAGTTTGGTATGTTTATTCAAATTATCTATTTTTAGAAAGCTATTTTCTCTTCAATGAATTCTCAGTGTATATATAAACAATTTCCTTTTGATTTATTAGGTTTCAAGCTATTGTTGGTTAAAGTATTCATACAAAGCAACCATGGAACATTGTCTTTGCATCAATAATAATGCATGTGAATTATAATGATAAATATAGCAGATCATTTCTTAAAGTGAGCTCTTTACTTTATGTTTCTAATTTTCCATTCTTTATGTATTTCTCTTTTATTAGTTTCAGCTATTCAGTTGGATAGCTTTTCTTTTCAAATTGGTTATGTATTTATACATTATGAAAGGACACTATTTTACTTTTTTTAAAAAAGTTTGAGATGGATATTTTATGATTCAGTTTAATTATTAAAAATTTCAAATGAGCATCTGTACCTTCTTGAGTTATTTCAATATTTGAAAAAATGTATGTAGGTGGTGAAAGGCAAATCAACTTTTATGTTATACTTATTAACACAATTGATACAGATATATACATACATATATATATGTATGTGTGTGTGTGTGTATATATATATATATATATATATATATATATATATATATATATATATATATATATGTATATATTTTGCACATCATTGGTAATCTTCAAGTTCACAATAAAAATATTTTTAAAAGATGGGGGAAGAATACACCAGGGGAAATCCTTCTCACTAACAGGGAAAAAGTGGTTAGTATTTTGGAAATGATAGAAACTTTGGAAGGAAGTGACTACTGACACTTATAGCTTGTGATAGAAGAGACAAAAACCAGGCATAATATAATAAAGACCCTAGATTTGGGGAGGATAAATTCTAAAGACTAAGAAGATGCTCATGAACTAAAATGAAATTTCAAAGATGCAAAAAGAAATAATTCTAATGACAAGGAAATATGGGAAGTTCCAAGAATGGGAGGATGACAGAACTATTGTGCTCTATGACAGTCAAACCAAATATAGAGTATTGGCTTGGTTCTGGGCATTGACAATATGGAGAAGAAGAAAAGACCAGAAGAAAAGAGCTGGAATAGTAAAGTGACTGGAGAAGAGAGCATTTAGAGGGTGCATGAAACTTTAGACTTATATTGCCTGGATTCACAGATCAGAACTAGTAGCAATGGGCTTAATTGAAAAAGAGACACATTTAAGCCTAGTATAAGGAAAAATTTCCTTTTCTCAGTCCTTACCCAGCTTAACCTTTCTGTAGTCTGCAGTGTCTTTGACATTGTCAATTAACCTGTAGAGTTTTGTGACATTGCTCTTCCCCAGTTCTCTTCTTATCCTCTTGACTATCCCTTCTCTCTTTTCATAGTGGATAATGGAGTATGGAGTCAGGAAGCTTTGAGTTCAAATCTTGCCTCAGACACTGACTAGCTGTGCCACCCTGGGTAAGTCATTTGGCTACTGTTTCCCTTAGTTTCCACATCTAATACCTAACTTCTAGGGTTGGTTTGAGGCACATAGTAAGTATTATATAAATGTCAGCTATCATCATCATCATCATCATTATTAGCAGTCATATTATTGTTAATTATAACCCTCCTAAAGCAGAATGAGGTGCCTTAGGACATAGTGGGTCCCTTCTTACTTGGCTCTTAAGATATCTATATTATGCTCTCTTATCACGTATTGTAGTGAGGCCTGGGGATTCTTTTAGGGGTATAAGTTGGCCTAGATAGGCACTGAGGCCCCTTTCAATTTAGAAATTCTGTGTTCCCCCATCCTGTGGCTTTGTGGGTATTTAGTGAGATGAAGCTTCTCTTTCTGACCTTATCTCAAGAGCTTCTTTGCATAACAAACAAGATTCTGAGCTAGTCTTGTACATATCTGCTTGTTTCACTTTCATCCTCTAAAATAAATGGCAAAAAAAAGCATCAGCGTATTTGTTCCATTTTCATCTTTTTGTTATTCTTCCTTTCTCCTCAGATTAAAAAAATTATTCTGTTTTACAAATTAACATGCAGTCCTCATCTGTCTTCTGGCTTTTCTGTCTTTTAAAAAATTCTATAATCATAATTGATTGTTGTCTCTATTTGGTAAGGAGATTAGATGTTTTTGCTAAGAAAAATCAGCTATTTCATAATTTATCAGAATAAGTTACTTCCTATAAAATTTCCCAATCCTTCTCCTTGTCTGCAAATTTATCAATAAGAACAATGACTTACAAGGACTAAAAAACCCTGTCAGTTATTATTATTATAGGGTCGAGAGGGTGTTTGAAGTGACTTGGTCATCTTGGTTGAATTTCTCTCCTTTTACATACTTTCTCTTTGCTTTGAGAATTATGGCAAATAGCTAAAATGAGAAATGAAAAAATTTTAACTTATTTTGAAAGACTATTTTTTTCAAAGAACATGGAAGATGAGAACATTTTTTACTACATTGCTTAATGAGTAAGTTGTAACAAGAGGCCACAGGATTCAAGTAAGAAATTCCCCTTTGTCTTCCATGACAATGGATTCTGTTCATTCTCCTCCTAGTTCTCTCATTATCCTAGGAAGCAATTAATTCATTAATTTCCCTTCTGAACCAGTCATTTTTCTGATTTCCCAAAGAAACATACATGGACACACAAGTTCTTCAATCAAGAAGAAAAAGTGAGTGTATGTAAAAGAAAGGCTAATTTTAAAATAAAGATTTATTTGAAAACTTCATCGTACTCTTTGTGATTTATTCTTCCCCTTAGAAAGAAAAAAATCTCCATGAATGTCAGACAGAATACTTCACAATATAAGGACTCAGTAAGGTACCACCCCCTCTCTCATGGCAGTTACATATTCTAAGAATACACAGGGCATCCTTTTCTCCTGGGTGAGACATTTTAAGTCAGTAAGATTAATGGAAAGGGGTTTCAGTGGGAAATAGATGGGGCCAGATATCAATATGATTGTGAAAGACTAATTTATTAAATGATCCCTGAAAACTGCCCTTTATTCCTGTTTTTGCCCTCCTCTTCACATTCACATTAATGATAAGGCATTGCATTATTCTTTCCTGAAGAGCCAAAGAAAGAGGAAAAATGTATGTGGAAGTTTCCCTGAGACTAAAGTACTGGTAATAATAATAATAACACCACTGATAATAATTATTAATATTAATATAATATATTATAATTATATCCTACACAATTTTGTTAATAATACATAATATATTGCAATAAGATATAACATGATATGATATGATATGACATGACATGATATGACATGATATGATATGATATGATGATATGGTATGGTATGGTAGGATAGAGTATGATAGGATAGGATAGGACAGGACAGGATATGACATGACATGACATGACATAATATAACATGAAATAACATAATATAATAAATGATGTTAATAATGATTATAGTTAATAATAATGTCTTTTATTTGTATAGTACTTAATATGTTTCAGTGTGCCTTCACATATATGATCTCATTTGATCTTCACAACAATCCTGTAGGAGAAGTAAAGGTTATATTTTTTTTTCCCATTTACATATGTAGTTCAGAGTAACTTCATGATTCATCCACAGTCACTCAACAGAATTCAGGGTTCCCAACTTCTAGCCTGTTTTTTTTTCCCATTATCTTGTTGCTTCAAGGAATGAGGGGAAAAGGAAGAAAGGGAGGGAGGTAAAATTTAAGGTAGATTGTCTTCTGGAACTGGAGATGAGCACTGGAATGAAAACATTAAACATTTTAAAAAATGAAAACTTTGTTCGAACACTGAACAATATGAGAAATTTTTTTTGCAGAATATGCTCATAGTACATATGCCTCCACAGAAAGAGAATTCATGATACCAAGGCATCTCTGTTATTGTGAAAGTCTGGGCAATAAAATTTCACTATTGTAGATGCTAAATAACTCGACTGGCATCAGAGCACATGCCTCTCAAAGTCATGTCTCCTATTTTAAATTTCCAATAGTAATTTGCATGAATCATTACTTTCCACCCCATATTTGACTTACTCAAAAGATTACTATATGACTACTATTACATTGTATGCTAGCACAGTGTCTGGAACATAGTAGGCATTTAATAAATGGTTGTTGAATGAATAAATAAGTGAATAAACTAGTCAAGGTAAGGCAAGTGTTATTTTTCGTATTTGTCTTCTCAATGCTTAGCAAAATGCCTTTCTCATTTAACAGAGGTATAGTGAAACTAAAAATGCAAATTAATTTAAATGCATATTGTTGTTAATTTGTTTAATCATGATTGACTCTTTATGATCCTGTGGACCATACTGTCCATGGATTTGTTTTGGCAATGATACTGGAGTGGTTTGCCATTTCTTCCTCCAGTGGAATAAGGCAAACAGAGGTTAAGTGAGTTGCCCAGGGTCACACAACTGTATGTGTCTGAGACTAGATTTCAATTCAGATCTTCCTGACTCCAAGCCTAGTACTCTTTCCACTGAGCAACCTAGCTATCTTCTTAACTGCATAAGACCCTTCCAAAATGGCAAATGGAAGAAGATGGAATGCACAAGCAACACTCAACTTATAAATTATTTTTTAACAGCATCACATAGTTCTATTTCTATGACTGTGAAGCAAGTGTCCCTGTAAAGGTGGCTCTAGGAATCTTAACTACCATCCAAAGAATACTTTGGGAAATGAGTTCCAAGTTCTAAATAACCAAAAAAAAATCTTATATGCTTTCAAAAAATAACATCCTTGTGCTTTTGAAATCCAATGAAAGGAACAATCTCAGATTCAAAGGCTTAAAATAGAGCCAATGATAAAGCACACATGCTTCATGACCCTCCCCCTTCTCATCTGTAGAAGTAGTTGGCCCAGTTCAGTTTACTCAAGTGTTAAGTATCTTCCATAGCAGAATTTTACTCTGAAACGTTCCATGAGAATAGAGATGAATTTGCAAGAAAAGTTCTCTGTGAGCTGCAGTGTTAAAATACTAGCATGGCCTGAAAGAATTGCTTTACTCTGTTCACTGCTAGATGAGAAAAGTTGAATGTTTTCATTCCACTGCTTACCCACCATTTCAGATGAAAACTGCCATTGGCTTGCTCTTCCTTCCCAGTATCCAAGTAGGTATTCCAAAAGAAGAGGGCATTTTTAAACTTGACAACAATGGCAGCATCTTTGAATGCTGCATTCCTTTTTAGAGCAGAAGTGCCTTTCCAAAATACATGCTTTACAGAAAAATATCCTTTGGGATTTCAGAGCCTATGGGGAAAAAAAAAAACCAAAAACATCCACTGTTTATTTATTCACTGGGCAAGTTCAGTGTCAGAAGTCACAAAGACATTATCTCCTTTCTTCTATCTTCTCCCTTTGCCAGTAATAGTGCCTGACCATCCACAATATCCCATGGTGCACTTTTGAAGATAGATGTAAGGCAATTACTCCTTTCACACCATCAGTCCCAAGCCCCTCCTTAGACAAAATCCCAAACTGATGCCTGAGTTCCCCAACTAGTTTTCACTGTAGTGTCCAGCTGAATTTTCCCAGTTAACTGTATGCAGGGCCCCAATGTGCATTCAAAATAAGGATTCTAGTGATACGAAGGGCAGAGACTCATTCATTTAAATCACCGCTTTGGAAATAACATATTCAAGAAAGTATTCAGGCACTGCTTTCAGAAATTATTGAAAAGGCAAAACACGG